>NC_056727.1:792536263-792799162 GCF_019279795.1 Protopterus annectens
ATGGGGTAATGCCCCATCCCCTGAGGCAGTTCCAACCAAAGGTGTTGCAGGACCAACGGATGAGAATGTCCCAGGTTGGGCCCCAGATGTGCTGATGCCTGGTGCCACGGCCAGCTGAGGTGGGACAGGTGGGTCCAATGGGATCCGCATTCCCATACATGCTATGGTGTTTATGGTGTATCAACATATGTGGGTTAGTAATAGTCAACACATTCCAGGGTTAGGTATAACAGCATGCATTGATATTCCCATTAACCCAGACACCAGATATGAAACAGTTGCATAGGAAACAGAACACATGCATATATGGACCACAGTGGAAATAACATCAGTGTGCAGGTACATTGATGGCACCATGCCACCAATGTTGAAGTATTTCAATATAGCACATGCATGGAAACAGATTTGAATAATTATCAACCAATAGGACATATGTCCCAACATAATAGTGAAGTCATTACATACCAGTAGAGGTAGGCATGTAGTTTATTGTTGGAGATAAGGTGGGGTAGAGAGAAAGATGTCAATTAACAACAAGTATATTCCTGTAGTCCACATTGCTTTCCTAGTCAGTGCTGTTATCTGTACCTTACAAGTATTACTACTCTACCCTATAGCCTTAGTTTGGACAGTGATATGGCTGTCATCATCTTTATACATGAACTGGTTTTACCTGCAGTATACACCTCTAACCTGGTATACCTATGGGTGAAATGTTTGTTAACACTAACTAACTGTTTCTACACATATTCCCAGATTCCAGGTTGATGTTGTGCACATAGCTGTCCATCTCTTTCTGCACAGACTCTGGCTATGTCTTCACCACATGCAGGTGCACCGGGACATATCTAGACTATTGCCCCCTTCAACCTTTAGTGACTTACCACACTCTTATACAGGCTTTCCTACACAGTTATATTATGTAGCAGTGTGGGAGACAGTGATCAGTAATACCTTATTATTCAAAGCAACTGCAACACTCACAATTCCATACAATACCAGAGTAAACAGTACCAGTACAGTGTATCAAACTTTTTATTTCTCGGCACAGTGTTTGTATCCGACTTACCTGTGGGAGCAATGTTTGTTAGTATTACCTGAATGTTACCACACAAACTTCCAGATTACACATTAGTATTATGCACATACATCTCACTCTGTTACTGTACACACTCTGGCCACAGCTTGCCAACATGGGAGTGTAAATGAGACATATGTGGCTTCTTACTCTCATAAGGTTTTAGGGAGTTGCTAGTGTGCCAGCTTTGTTCCCATAGATGTGTGTCAATCAGTTGTATTTCCTGTTTGCTGCCCATATATCTGGGATCATCCCACTGATTTACCAGGGGGACAGGTTGACAGGCAACAGATATGGGCCACTTTACTGGACATTCTGGACATATCTGTACAATTGTGGGGTATGATTCTGTATGCAGATTACTACTATTTGCAGGATTCGAACCATGGCTGTGTGTGCTAAAAATACAACAGTTCACATCTCAGTTGCATGTGCTATTCAGATTTTGTTGTCTGCCCTTTCACTGTTTTCTGTCTATGTGTCTCTCAGTTGTACTAAATGGCCTATGGGGATTACACCAGTCATATACAGGCATTCCTACACATTCTATTTATGGTGCGCAGTGTGGGTAAGAGTGCTTAATACAACAGTACTATTACATGATTGCAAATCTACATTACCATATGTTACCAGAGGGGTCTACTTTATTAAAACGAAAAAGCGTTACGTCGACCACCACTCTATCAACACATATACACCGAACCGCAAAATAATTGAATGCACAAAACCACAAAACTCAAAATACCGAATTGTCAAACTTGGCCAACCCCACCGCCCGAAACATACTAACCATCCAAACAAAATAAATAAACCACAAACATACACCATCCAAAACCCTACTTTTAACCCTACACTAAACCCTACATACACCACTACCTATGCACTATCCTTAACCCCTCCCTAACCCTAAGGTCCATAACTACCGCACACTTACCCTACGTAGCTATTCCCAAACAAAATAAATAAATCACACACATACACTAAACAAACCCTACCTCAAACCCTATACTAAATGTTAAATACATTACCCATATTACATTACCTATCTATGCACTTACCTTAACCCACACCCTAATCCTAACCCTAATGTCAGTAACTATCGCACACTTACCTTATGGATCTGTAGCTCAGACAGGCCAACCAAAACACTTCCACATTTCAAATTTTGCGGTAATTTTGCGGTTTTGTGCATTCGTTTATTTTGCAGTTCGGTGTATATGTGTCGATGGAGTGGTGTTCAACGTAATGCGCTTTCGTTTAAATAAAGTAGACCCTTACCAGAGTATACACATACAGTCCAGCAGTTAGACCTTTATTGTCAGGCTATTACGCTTTTATTTACATACAAACTATATGAGACTCTTCCTGCTATATTCTCCAGTATGCAGTACTTGCCTTAAACAATACAGGTTTTAGACAGGCAATTAATTTACTAATACTTTTCGAATTTATTTCCTATTACAGTACATGCAAGAGTATTATGACCTGCCTCATGTTGTAACCTCTCCAGATGACTTCCATGGGCCGCTTGGTTCATGGCCCACTCACTTGCAGCTGTGGAGGACATAAGAGTAATATTTAGCCATACCGTTCCATGATATACATGAGCTGGCAATTATTACACACATAGTGGAGTGATACTTGCACACTGCTGCGACAGCCCCTGCTGTTCTAGCCTCTTGGATCCACTGCTCCAAGAGGTCCCCCTTATGCCGCTTCAGGTCAGCATAGTAATGCCTGACCTGCTCACCAGTTTGGGGTATGCCAGTGGCACTGTTGAGGTCACTGGCAAGATGGTCCAAGGCTTCCGCCTTATATTGGAAACCCTGGTACTGGCCCTGAAGCAGTCTCTGCTCATGGTCTTTGACAAGGAGTCCTGCCATGACTCTGGATATGCTGCTTCAGGTCAGCATAGTAATGCCTGACCTGCTCACCAGTTTGGGGTATGCCAGTGGCACTGTTGAGGTCACTGGCAAGATGGTCCAAGGCTTCCACCTTATATTGGGAACCCTGGTACTGGCCCTGAAGCAGTCTCTGCTCATGGTCTTTGACAAGGAGTCCTGCCATGACTCTGGACTCCTTGATTCACCAGCGCTGCACCCAGAAGCGCACACCTTCTCCCCTTGCTGCCATTATGCCTGCAAGGGGAAACTACAACCAGTCATGAGATGTTTTGCCACCTGTTAGGTTTAAGTAGGGTTGATTTCCCGCACTTTTCCATGATTGGCTGGTTTTGAAAAGGCTTGGTGTGGGCAAACCTGCTTACCTAAGCACAGGGCACATTGAGTTAGCTGGCCTACACATTGCTTACACCTCCTAAGCTGGCTTGTGCAATGCTTAGCATTGCTTACATTAGACTTTGCATTATATTTTCTTTTTGGCATTGATTTATTATTCATTACATCTTTTATATATGCCTGGTATCCATGATTCATGTGTACATACACTGTATAGTGTCCTTGTGTTTTATTGGGGACTTCAACACTGTATTACAATTACACCTTACATCTGGGCTTACTGCTGTTCTCCAGTTCACATATTTAGGTTATGTAGTGGGTCATAAAACATATGACTGTATACTGATTTCTTTCACAGGTTCAGTTTGATTTTACTATAGTGAGGACTTGTTTGCTGATACCTCATTCTTCTGTATTGCTGTGATAGCTGGGTGGTTAACTACTGTGACTATAAGGTCCTGGGTTCAAGACCTGCAAGGCTGTTTATTTTGTTGCTGGGCAGAACAAGGGCTGTTGGATACAGAATGATTAAGGCACTTTTAAGCAGTTGTATGCTGGTTTACATGGGTTTGCATGAGGGTAAGCAATGCTAACCGCTGGTTAAATATGCTTACAGAGAGTTAGCTTCAATATTGCTTAACCTGTGTGCGCATTGCTTACCCACATGTAAACAGGCCTAAACTCACTTACTAGTGCTTAAATATGCTTACTACTGCTTATTGGTGCTTACACTTGCTTACTAGTGCTTACTCCCGCTTACAATTACACTGATTTAGGCAGTAATATCTAATGGTTCTTGAGAAGGTGGGGGTATTTGGAAGCTGTATGGAGTTGTCATTCATTACACATTTTACCTTCTATTTGTATCCATGATTTCTGTGTACATATACTGTATGGGATACATGTGCTTATCTGTGGGCTTTGCGACATTATGAGACTGTCACCTCACATCTGCATTTAATGCAGTACTCCAGTTCACACATATATGTTATTTAGGTTATGCAACTAAAATATTGGTCATAACATGATTTGCCATGGAAAATGGAATGTGCTGCAGTGGGACTGGAACCAGGAATGCCTGCTCGTAAGGTGCATCCTCTGCCCACTACATTATTGCTATACTGCGCCCTTTGCATATATCTTAATTGTTATCCTCTTCAGCCATTTAAGCTGCATTAACATAGCTAAGCAATTGGCAAACCCATGCACCTACGTCTAGCTTTAATCGGGTTCATAATAATAAAAAAAAAGGTTTGTTTATTTGATTTGTATTTACTATTGCTGTTGCACATGTGGGGGGATGTTGCTGGGGAAATGCGGACACCTATGAGCGGTCTCACTTGTTCTTTTAGCCTTTCTGCTGTTCTTCATTGCGGGGGCATGTATATTCTGAAAGCTCTGCTCTCTGACACACCCCCTGCACTCTTACATGCTCCATGTAAGTTTAGGATCTCAGGCAGCGCGCCTTCATTAATATGCATGGTGCACTGCCATCCTACCCCTAAACGGCTGCTTCCGTGCAGTACTAAGCTAGTCCTACATGGAAGATTAGTAAATCTGTGGGTAAATCAAGCTTATTAATTAACCATTCATTAATCCAACTTTTTGAAAATGGCTTAACTTTTGATGTGATTAAACTGTTAATTATGATATAACGTGGCAGAGAGTCAAACTCCTTAACTTGGTCAAGATATAGCATTACTGCTGTAAGCTTCAGGTTCAAAGAAATGAAAAACAGGTTTGTAGCAGTCTGCCAAGTATGTAAGAGTAAGTGTTTCCTTAATGAAGCCATGTAGGAAGGAGCCAGCTGGTAAGGAATATGAGTTAGAAGATGTCAATGAGCTTTTAAGAAGCATCATTCAAAACACTTGCAGTGCACTGCCATAAGACTAACTGGTGATACATCTGTATGAAGTCCATTTCCATACTTCTAGGAATGTGAACAACAGAACTTATTTATTTATTTATTTTATTTACTTATTTATTGTCATTTGTTAACCGGGTTGGTCCAACTGAGCCGATAGCTCATTTTCAGTGGAGACCCGAGGAGAAAAGCTCCAAATACAATTACAATCATTCAAGTAAGAAATTACATTCCAATAAGAATTTATCCAAAAAAAGATGTTAACTCAATTAGTTTGTACATGGTTTTGAGTAAATGTATATATATATATATATATATATATATATATATATATATATATATATATAATACCAACATGATAGTTTGCATGCAAAGAATATATTATTTACAAGTAATGGGAGTTGGTATGTTTTGCTAGGAAGAGGGCAAGAAGAGAGGAAGAAGAAGGATGGAGAGAAGAAGGAAGTGGTTTTAGAAAGAAGGTTCCAATCAGCAGATATTAGTGCTTGTTTTAATGTTCTCCAATGGCTCATTCAAGGCACATTTTGTTATGTTAATTGAGTGGACAGAAATATTATTGGAATCTACAAATGTATTTCTACTTATTTTCTGTAGAGAAGCTTGGACAATGTTCTTGTCAATGTGAGGATAATTATCATATTTGTTACTGCATACCGCATTATGAGTCAGGAAGGTCAGACTTAAGCTACTATATCAGCCACACCAGAAAAGTATTACATGTTGATGCCATTTGTGAAAAATCTAAAATTACTTTACCATCACATAACACAGGACCTACTTTAGAACAAATTTTCAAAAAAAAACAAAACAAAACAGAATTTAAATATTTGAAGGAACTCTTTTTGTTGTCCTTCTTAATGTTTAGTGTTCTTCTTACAAGCTAGTCTATCTTCAGGTATGACCTTCAAATAAGCAATACCTGTCTTAGTGAGACAGTTCGTAATTTCACTTGCTCTCAAGTTTTATTATTATTATGATTTTATTTTTAATATTTATAATACATTATAAAATATGTTTATCTTTATCAAATGTGTAAACTGATTAATACACCATGGGGTTTAATAACTTCATAGTTTCCTTTGTTTTATCAGATCTTGCTTTTTTGTTCAAAATCTGAAGATTTCAGAAATTGCTTTCACCCACTTAGAGATGAAACTCAACAGATAAAAGACCAACCACTCTTCCCAGTAACTTTTATAAAGTTAACAGTAATCACACCTTGTAATTATGTTTGGACAGGAGGGCATGGTATAGCTGTACTAGGGATCACAAACAAGATATCTTTATGATCCTTCCATGCTCAAAATTTCCCAGGAGTTGCACATGATATATTTTGTTTACAAAATTTGGTACAGTTGCCAAAGTAAGATCAAATACATTGCTATTTGGGTCAAAACATTAACTGGGAGCAGTTCAAGGCATGAATAATATCTACAAATGAATCCTAACAGTAAATGCCATAAGCCACTGTGTGCCACTTAATGGGGTGGGGGGTTGTGCAGAGTTGCAGGCCTAGTATCTAAAAGATTCCATAGTTTATTTAACCAGTGTTTGATCATCTCAGCATTCATGCCAGCAGGAACCTGATAGCAACCAATGAACCTTAATATTGGAAATTAATGAATCTGATGAACTCAACCACAAGGAATTTGTACTGATAGCTTGTTGTGACAGCTGAGGCTAGATAGCATTATCAACTGAAATAATCATTTCCCCACCCTGAACTTGTTCTCTTTGGCATTCAGATGTGAAGAAAAAAAAAAACAGAAAATATTGTTCAGACAGTTTCAGATTTTAGTTATTACCAGGATGTTAAAACTGTGTAAATACATTAGAGATTTTATTTATAATACTGTTTGTTCATACCCCTTCTATTAGTATAATCCACATTTATAATGTTATCATGTCTAATTGCTCAACATAAATTCCTACTAAAACATCTACAGAGATGTCATCAAACACTCCCTCTTGTTTGTTTCCCTGTCCTCCTTTCCATGCAAGTAAACTTTGGTTAGTGTTTCCTAAAAAATAAGTCTCTCTTATGGCCCTAAATGGAGTTAACTGCCTGGGCAAAAATAATTCTTGCTGAGCAATAGTTATGCCTGATAAAATGTGTCTTTTAGCAATGGTTTCTTTTCCCTGTACAAGAATAGGGTACAGACCCATGTGATATTGTGGGATAGCTGCTGTCTCATGAAAGCCTACCACTAAAGTAGGTCAACTCCCTCATTCACCTTTTGTATCACATTACTACAGTTGGTATTTGAAACTTATTTCATCCACTTGGCTACACAAGAAACAATTAACCTTGACTGATACCAGAACCAATAGTTCAACTCTTTACCTGTGAAATCTCCTTCGATGATTTAGACTGCGCTACATACGTTCCTTATGTCCATGTGAAGTGCTATATTAGCACAGTTTGTGTACTGGTGCCTTCTGGATAGATATTTGGAAAAAATTGTTGAATTATTGCCCATCCCCATCTCAGTAGTACAGTCTCGGTCTGTCAACCAGATTCTTATATTTTCTGGCAAAGTACTGATTGCTGACTCATTTATCATAAGATCTTATGACATTCCAAATGTAATAACCTGCCATCCATTTACACACCCTTTAACTCATTAACACATAAGTGGGAATGTTAAACCTCTTGCATCCTATATACATCCTCTAGTCCAAGGCATTTTCTGAATAATAAACGTAAAAGGAATACGATAAACGCAAGTAAATAGTTTGTGAACAATAAAAGCTATTTAAATTGTACAAATTGCAAATCAATTAGTGAGAAATATTCTTTGCAGTGATGATAGTTAATGCATTCACAGTCTTTGCATAAATGCTATAATATATTATAATGCACACAAGCCCAAAATTATATTTTTTGCTAAACTTTCACAAAAAAAGTTGTCATATCTTGGAATCTATATAATCTAGGTATATATTGTTAGTACATTTTTGTTAACCATTCACAAGTTTTCACATGATAACAAGAAATTCTCCAGTGAGTGCATGTTTATTGAGAAACAGAAATATGAAAACATATTCTTAATTGTTTAATTAGTAGTAAAAATTACACTGCCTGTTTCGCAAGCTTTGCACCTTACAGTGCACATTTGAGAATGTTCTCTTCAACAATATCTAAGGTTTAACCTGATGCCATGCTCCAGTTTTCTCCCACATTTCAAAGACATGCATCTGGAGTGTTTCTCCCCAGGCCTCCTCTGCAAATTGGCTTTGTTCCAAGTTGGACTTTCCAGGTAAACAAATATAAAATAAAAATAAATAAAAAAAAATGAAATAATTACTAACAAACAACTAGCAATATGTCAAGTATGGTGTGATATTAAAGGATGTCGACAATGAATTTAAATGTCTCTCACCATGGCATATCACACCATACCCCTCAATAACATGTAGAACTCTTAGTTATGAAAATATGAACATAAGTATAAACATATATTAATAAGTGATGAAGTGTGATTACTTTCTCTACTGTGGGGCATCCTAGATTAACAGTTTTGGTGCCATTTTGTAAATAACTCCTTGCACTTTCTAATACCGCCTATTACTAGTTGGTAAGTTACTTAGTAAATGAAGCCAGACCAAATACGTTGTGAACTCCATAAGGAGTTATGGGTGTGAACTGGAAGAATACAAAAAAAATGCAGTATAGGCTTGAATGAGTTAAAGCAACTGTTTAGAACAGCAATGAAGTCACTGTTATCATTTTTTTGTCTGTAGTCCTTAAATATTTCCTGTAAGTTCCAGGTATTGAATTGAAACATTCACAAAGAACATTTTTTAGCTTTGAAATAATGAGAACAATCTGTATAATTTATTTTACTTTACTTATGCACCCTTTGTCTTACCCCTTACACAGAGGAGTTAAAAATGTTAGCCATTGCCCTAGCCTATTTGCTGCTGAGAGGACATACATTCAAGTACTAGATTAAAACTAGGAAAGTCATCTCCCTCATTGTACTGAAGAATCAGTTTAGTACTGCCTTGGGTATGCAGGGCTAGGCTTTCATCCATACAACTGATGTGCATTTTATGAAAGGTGATCATTTAGCACTGCCTTTAGTATCCGGGGCTAGGTTTTCATCCATAGAACTGATGTGCATTTTATGAAGGGTGATCGTTTAGTACTGCCTTTGGTATCAAAGGCTAGATTTTCATCCATACAACTGATGTGCATTTTACGAAGGGGGATTAGACTTTTTCATTTCAGTTACACCTTCTTCTTCTCTTGCACCATAGCCAATTCATGGTAGCACTTTCTTTTCTATCAATATTCCTCTTGTTCCATTTTCACAGTGAGCTATTTCATTCTCTCAGCTGTTTTATTCTCCTAAAATCCTACCTCCAGCTCAGGCTTCTGTAGATCAAGCTGCATTTTGAGATCTGAGGATGTAATGAACTGCTTTTGGGGGGACTTAATGAACTGCATTTTTTTAATGCATGCAATGAACATATAGTGACTACCAAATTGGACAGAACTTGTCTAGGTCATGCCTAAAATAAATATCCAGACTAGACCACCTCCCTGATTACTAAATAGTCAGTAAGCAAATAAATAAATAAACTTCAAATGCAACCACTGCAGTGTGATTCCCTGTGGTTTACATTCTTTGGCAGTTGTGCCAATGACATACCTACATACTCAACAGACTTCATTTTTGCCATTTTTTTTACTCTGTGACTATAAAATCTGCTATGTAATGAGCATTTGTGTATATCTGTCTTGTGTTCGTAAGGCTAAACACATCCTTGGTGGAAAAAAAATTGTTATGTAGGCTGTTCCATGCCAGTGTTTCCAATATTTATCAAGGACAGCATTAAGAGCATATGGCAAATGTGCACTGCTACCTTGACCTGTGACCTGCGACCAATGCATGCAGCACCAAGTGAAGAACTAGAAGAACAAGTGAAGAACATCGTTCCAACCACCAGTTTCCAAGACTTCCATCCTTTTCATTCTAAGCTCAGTGTCTTTCATTGTTATCTTACCAAAAGTAACAAAATCTTAGCTTATCTTATTTCAAATTAATGTGCATATAATTTCTAGGAAGGGGTTATAATACCTTTTCCATGCTACCAGCCTTCCTTCTTTACAGTTATTGAGCACTCATAAAGTAAGTCATGCATATTATATTACAGTAGTTATAACAGCCGTAGGAAAACAGTCAATTTTCAGAAGGCAAATAAAAACTGTTATATTTATTTATTTATTTTACATTTGTTAACTGGGGGTGTCTGACTGAGCCAAAAAGACCCTTTTTCAGCAGAGGCCCAGGGAGGAAAGCTCCACAAAGAAAAAATTACAGACACATTTAGCTATTTAGACATGATCAGTATACACACAAAGTACAAGAGACATGTTTTTACAGTGGTATGTGGCACATAAACAGTTACAGTGGAGAGAACAAACGAAAAAATATTAATTTTAAAAATAAAGGTAATTAATAGATTTGTTGTGTAGTTACCCTTATGCACTTCAATAATTAACCAACCACAACTTTTATAGCTGAGTAATAAAAAACTTTGCTTAAAATTTACCCAAAACACTGATAATTAAATACACTGAAAACATACACTGCTATGAATTGAAATTCAAATAAAATAGTTTGAATAGAAATTAGCTATTTAGCTAGTCCTAATATAACTAACTTATAAATAAACAATAACTGGAACTCTATTTTGTACATGCAAATTTGCTCAGCAGTTAAAAAAGAAATAATTATGTCAATCCTGCCTGAAAGCTAGCAAATATGTTGACTATTGTTTGTACTCGTACAAAGTTGCTAAGGCCTGGAACTCCTTACCTGTATCCATCAGAACTATACCATCCCTCCTATCTTTCAAAACCAATTTGAAAGACTTCCTAACTAAACCTGGCTCTGTTCTTAAGAAAATCCGGGATAAACTATATCCCTAAATGTGAACAAGTACCTTTTCATCCCTTATACCTCCTTACTCTCCCTTCTTCACTTACTTCCTTTACTGCTATCTAACTCTCTTCCTGGACTTTCTCTCTAAATATACCATAAGCTTGTTTTCCCTTGCTTCGTGTTACAATTCCTGTTTATATTAGACTAACTTACCTTTATTTTTTCTAGAAACTGTCTACAATTTTAAATGACTGTCATATACCTTGTATTGATTTTTAACCAATGTTTTTATATTATGTTGCAGATTCAATAAATCCTACACGGGCCAGTAAAACCGAGTGCACTTTGTGGTGCTACGCGCACACAATAGCGCACCATTTTGTATTCAGTAAGCATCTCTACATGCCATGCAGAGCTGCTCAAACTAAGTAAATATTGTGGCATGCTAATTACAGCAGCTGAACTGTATGCTAATCAACCTATACATGACGGAGGCGCTATTCAACAAGCTATAAAGCAACGTGTAAACTCAGTGCTGGTTTTCCCTGCAAATTCCAAAACTTATATCAATACAGCCAAGGAAACTAGGCTACAAGGAAAGAATGTTAGGGGCTGCTGTTGCTCTTATTCATGTGTATGTACAGCAGGATCCTGTCTATGCTGCAGCTGCTGCTAATAGACCATGGCCAAGAAGGAGAAGGATTTTAGACCCCATTTAACTTTTCATAATATGCATGAGATGGAAATTATAAAGCACTACAGGATGGACAGAGACACATTACAGGAACTCTGCCATCTCTGTCATCCTCAACAGAGAGCAAGGGCAAACCAAGGTGAGCCAATCCCAGTGGAGACTAAGGTATGTGTAGCACTTAAAATTTTAGCTACAAGAATCTTCCAAAGACCAATAGGGGACATGATGGGGGTGTCACAAGCATCAGCATCCAGGATCCTCCATCAATTTCTGAATGCTATACTGCAACATGCCAGTGAGTACATGTATTTTCCCTGTACATCTGAAGACAGAGCCAGCACTATGCAGGAGTTCTACCCTGTAGCACACTACCCTGAAGGTCTAGGTACCATAGACTGTACACATGTAGAAATCAAAGCACCATGTGTGGAATAGGGTGTACATAAACAGAAAGGGCTACTACTCTATTAACTGCCAGAGTTGTGTATACCGCTAAGGGAATTGTGTGCTGGCAAATGAGGCAATTACCATGATTCACATATCTGGCACAACTGTCAACTGTATGAGATGTTTACCAGGGGAGATATTCCACAGGGTAATTTACTGAGGAATGCAGGTTTTACACTGGATCAGTGGCTGATGATGCACACACACACACACATACACACACACACACACACACACACACACACACACACACACACACACACACACACACACACACACACACACACATACACACATACACACCAACTGAAGAATGCTATAATGAGGCACACTCTCAAATGAGAAATATCAAAGAGAGTGTGTTTGGGCTGCTGAAGTCAACAGTTCCAGTGCCTAGATACATCTGGGGAGACCTATAGTACAATTGCTGTAAATGGGCTGAAATATTCACCATCTGTGCCATGTTCCACAACATCATTTTGAGAAAACAGCTTCAGTAGGAACTGCAAGGGGAAGAGCCACATATCCCACCACCACTGGCAAGGTCACCACAGCCACATGCAGGTGAGGAGTCAGAGGAGGAACTAGCAGCCGCTGTGGGTGTAGGCAGACATAGATGTGCACAATATGGCATCACACTGGCAAGGAGGCAATGAATAGCACACACACTCACCACCTAAGGGGCTAAAACCTTCATTGTACACACATACATACAATAACATTGATGCCAGTCAATGCTCACAACCCATGTGATGGCTGTGTACTGCTAGCATTAGTCAGAGTCAGCCCTGAACTAAAACTCTTGCAACTGCTGCATTTCCAAGGGTAGTGTTGAACCTGGAATAGAAAAATGAAATGGCTAAGAATACAAATGAATGGCATATCCTTGCATACTGTTACTTGCTAAAGTAAGTATAAGGTGGGTAATTTTTACAGCAACTACATCAGGATATGACAGCACTGACGTATGTGAATACATGTCCTATATGAACTAATAGGCCTTATATCTAAAATGTACAGATTTTCACTAAATGTCCACATTTTGGCCTCATATCTATCTAATGGCAAATCATTAAAGAGTGAAACTGGAAAATAATAATACACATTTCAGTTTCAGACTTCATATCCTCCAGAACAAACAAAAATAGTAATGCAAAACCTGTTATTCCATCAACTATCTAAGTTTGTAAGACCACAATATTAATCATTCTCCCCATTGTTAAACATTTGTCACATTTTTATTTATAGCTTGGTTCAACTTTGTTGATCTAATTGTTTGGGATGGATGCACACATTACAAAAACCTGTAAGAAAGCAGGATACTTTGCAAACCAGCATCACCAAAAAAAGATATACTAAGCACTAAGTTAGCTATGCACCCTGAGCATCAGAGAAAAGACTTATGTATCCCTGAATCCAAAAGATAGAAAACAGGGTATGGCATAGTTATCATCTTTTGCACAGGGTGTTGTGTGTGTGGGGGAGGGGGGCAGGAATCCTATGCTGACACAAAAGGTAAGTAAGTGCATGTGAGTAAGTAAGGGAAACAAGCAGACATCTGGATAAAGTATCAAATGACCACTGAGACAGACCCATGTAACTATGTGGGTGTGTCTATATGGGAACTCCAGGTGAAATTGGTGTGTGATTGTCACTGAGAACACAGCCAAGCACTGTGGTAGCTCTAAGTTCTGGTATGTTGTATAGGAGTGAGCCATGCATGGTAGACATGACAGTTCATTGTCAATTTCCCCGACCCTGAGAAATGGCTCTGCCAGGAGTTGTACTGGCATGTCCATGCCCATAATCAGATGCACTGCTGCTACATGAATGTGTCTTTTATATTATATTATATTTTACTATACAATAAATATTTAAAAACTGACATAGGTAAGCCTACCTGGAAGCTCCTCCTGGGACATATGTCTCCTCCCTGAAAAAGCAGCACCAACTTCAGTCACATGCTGCTGTGCACTTTCTACTGAGATTTCTGGATCCCTGACAGTGGACAGGAACTATTCATTTGGTGTCAGTGGTGGCTTTGTAGCAGCCCCCCTCCAGTAACCAGCTTTACACTGGCCACTGCAGCTGCTCTCCCCCAGGCCGATGAAATCATGTCAGTGGCACTATGATGCATCTGATCATATGTCCTGCTATGTCCCCCAGCAGCATTCACATATTTCATTATCTGGTTCCATATTTGCATTCCTCCAGACATATCCCCACCTTCTCTCTCAAGCAGAAAGGCATCATGTTGCCAAAATGCTTGGACGATCATGTCATTTTCTGAGTTACTGAAAGAGGGTTTGTGGGGATTAGGACCTTTAGGTGTCATAGTTCTAGATGACAGAAAACACAAAAGAATACCACACGTAAATATCACATAAATAAATGGCCTGCTTAGATATAACACATATTATTAGTTTTTTAATATTCGCCACTGAAGAAAGAAAAACTTTTTCAGTTATTCAAATATATAAAATGATTATGTGGTTGCAAGATATCACAGTCAGGCACAAACTAAGGTCTGATACAAAACAAGGAGCAACAATAGCAAAGTAAACCTCTATAAAAAAAACATTTTGGTTGTGCCAACACAGAAAGGGAACTTGGTTCCCTCACCCCCAATACAATAGGCAAATTACTTTTTTGTAAAAAAAACAAAGGAGTAAAACAAATTAATTGTTAGAAGTACTATAAAACAAATTGTCCCAAAAAACGTGTACATATTTGCTAAAGAACAGTTATTTTTGTGCAATTGCCAGTCACCTCTAACTGCACCCAGCACTCCCTTAGAGGTGTCTATGGGCCATCCTAGAAGGCTAACACCCCTGTGTCATTGACAATATAGGACATTTACATTTCACTGAAATAACAATAGAAGAGTGTAAAGAGAAACAGTGTAATATTAACACTTGAAAGATAATAAGGCTGTGCATATGAGTAAAGTAAAACGCCTTGCAAAGGTACCTATAAGTAAACTTCTAAGAAGTGCATAAAGATAAAAGTAGCATTTGATAATGCATATATGTATAATAAATATATAATATATAAAAAAGAAGAAAACCTCCAACAAATAAACTGTGCTGCCAAACCAATGAAATATTGAAAAAATAGTAAGGCACAGAAACACAGCCAGGAGCATAAAATCCACATAATTTAGTAAAACAGGTAAGCGCATTCACACAATAAAATAGTGCTCATCAGACCATAAAATTCACTGCATAAACTACTACTTAATATATAACACAATCAATCCAATTAATTCAACCTCACCAATGAAGAAACAACAAATGAAGCTAAACAATAAAACATAAACGAGTAAAGAACTCACTTAAAGAGACCCATAGCTTCTAAAACAGGTTTAACAGAGAGTCTACCATTTAAACCAGGCAACTTATCTGCCTGCAATGTTATTATCCAATGTAATTCACAAGTCTCTGTAAAATTCTTTAAGTCTCCACCACGTTTATCCACATTAATAAGTTCAATAACCCTAAACCCAAATCGATGTTCATTTCCACTATCCATATGATTCTTAGCCAATGCACTACATGTGTCTTGAGTATTGGCACAGTACAGATGTTCTCTCATGCATTCCACAAGGGACCTGTTCATTTTGCCAATGTAAAAACATGGGCATGCCCTGCAAGAGGCCAGATACACCAAATTTCTACTGCAACAGTTAGTCCTAACACAAAAATGGTATTCCATTAGAGTGACCGGATGCAACAAATGTTCCTGCATAGCTATAGAAGAACATAAATTGCATGTTAGGCATCTATGAGTTCCAATAAAGGGGTCTATATCATTTCATTGAAAACTCATTTCATTGAAGCTTAATTCATTGACACATATTCACTGAAAGATCACTTCACTGAAAACCCAATTCACTGAAAGCTTACTTCACTGAAAACCCATTTCACTAAAACTCATTTCGTTGAAAGGTATATATGGCCTATTCCCCACTGTTGTGTGATCCTGGAGTTAGTATATATAGTAAGGGTGTGTGGGGGGCACAGTCCCCCACATTTTGGGGGTGTTGGGGGTGAAGCCCCCCCACATAAATTGGTTATATGTTGTCTTCTGGAATAATTTTTTCATTACACTTTTTAAGTATCCGTCTCTATGTTTTAAATTATTTGCAATATGTAGGGGGCTATGCCCCCCACAGCCCCCAATATGGGGGGCTGTGCATCCACACCCCCCCTTACTTTATATACTAACTCCAGGATTGCACAACAGTGGGGAAAAGGACATGTATACCTTTCAATTAAATGAGTTTCAGTGAAGTGAGCTTTCAGTAAATTTGGTTTTCAGTGAAGTGAGCTTTCAGTGAATATGTCAATGAATTAAGCTTCAATGAAATGAGTTTTCAATGAAATGATATAGACCCCCCCAATAAAGCCATCATTATTCTTACCCATCCCATGATGGTTCTTATTCTTATAGCAAAGCTGTATTTTTAGAAATTTCTTATTCTTAAAAACAAAAATCATTTTGTCACCCACTATTTTCCTAATTTCTTCATCAAGGTGTAAAATAGACCAGTTAGACTTAACAATATTAAGGAGGCCTGTAACATCACTGATATAATGAAGGGAAAGAGGAACATCATGCTTGCTATGTGTGCTTGCAGGAAATTTTGGTTCAAAGGCTTGATTGGAGAAATAGGGTCTTGCTTTGGTTTTCCTATGCTCAAAACTTTCTTCAATAATGCTGTCAATTTCTCTTTTCTTATACCTTCTATCATAAAGTTCATGTCTAAATGTATTAACTTCACTATCATATTTGTCATCATTATTATTAAGCTGTGATATTCTCATACTTTGTCCTTTGATAATATTCCGATAGATATGTCCTGGATGCATACTATCTCCCTGCAATAGAGTATTTCTCCTACAGGATTTTCTGAACAAAGTAGTTTAGCTAAGGTACCAGATGTTGCTTTGGTGCTAATAAATACTTGAGCACATTCTGTCTTTTTGTTTTATTTTTAAATGAAAGAGTCTCTGTTAAACCTGTTTTAAAAGCTAGGGGTCTCTTTAACTGAGGTCTTTACTCATTTATGTTTTATTATTTAGCTTCATTTTGTGTTTCTTCATTGGTGGTGTTGAATTAATTGGATTGATTGTGTTATATATTAAGTAGTAGTTTATGCATTGAGTTTTATGGTCTGATGAAACACTATTTTATTGTGTGAAAGTGCTTACCTGTTTTATTAAATTATGTAAAATGTATGCTCCCAGCTGTATTTCTGTGCTTTACTTTTAAAAAAAAAATATATAATATATACTGTATAATATATATATATATATATATATATATATATATATATATATATATATATATGAGAGAAAGATGTAAAAAATGTTTTTTCTTAGTAACATCTGAGCAGTTCCAATATATAACTGAAAAATGCAATCATACCTTATCAAGACCAATAGTCTTCTGTGCAGATAAATGCAAAGTAACAGCAATCTTCTTCTGTGTTATCCACATATACAAGTCTTCTCACCTTCAGGTTCCTTAGTTACACAGTTAACTCATTCTATAGTGTAGATTCAGGCCTATGACAATGGTGAAGATGTAAATGAGATGTAAACTCATTAGAATTACTGAATCCCAAATTCATGCCTCTGTGTAGAAGATGTAAATATAGTGCAGGCACTCCCTCAGTGTTTGTTGCTAATGGATTGCAGCAATGAATGATTACTGGTAGAGAGAAGGAAAACAACAGCAATTCAAACTCCCTTACCTACAGTGGGTGTGTCAGCCAGATTACACTTGCAAAGTGTGCAAGAATTGTATCAAGATTTTAAATGTAAGTAGGCAGCACACATTTCAATGTTTCTATTCAGTTATATTCAACCTCCCATACATTTGTTGAAAACTGCATATTATTACCATTTAAAATTCTCACACATTTTAAGGATGATACAAAATACCTTACATAAAGCATGTCTCAGTTTACTGCTCAGATAAGAGAAGAATGAACAATATACAGAGATAAGACAGAGCTACGTTTCTGCAAACAATAGTCATAAATGGTTGTGTGATCACTCAATGCACTACCACTGAAATTAACACATGGGTACAAACAACTCAGCAGTGTACAAGTGCCATATGTTTTTTAATACTATGAATGATTTTGGACTTGCTTGAATGCACAATGATTTTTCTGTAGCAAAGAGGGATAAGACACCCTTACTACATTTTCTAGGTTCATTTGTGTAAGAGTTCAAATCCAGACTTGTGTAAAAGCCTTTCATTTGTTCTAACATTTATTTTGTACTGTTGTTTACTTTATAGATTTTGTTTTCGTAGATAGAACAAGTTAAGCTTTGCTTCACACATTTGTACATTGCTTGCCATCACACCAACCTGGACTAACAGCCTACACACAAATCAGACAGAACACCTGCAGACATAATACAAACATTCTCAGGTTCAAAATGGATACAGTGTTGCATCTTTTGCTTTCCATTGCACAGACTCATTAAATGGCATTAATAGCAGTTAACAACCTTCCCCAACACCTGCAGGTCTAAAACATCTGCAGAGAAGAAGCAGACTGTATACAATTTCAAAATGAATATATTCTATCAAGTATGTTGGGCACAAGGCAGACTCGTTAAGTGGTGTCGCTTGGTGGTTAACACAGAGAAGTTAATAATGAAAATGAAAATATCCAACTGATTTTTAACTATTCATCTGGTAGCGGGTATGGCTGAAATACAGATGATCCTAAGTTCTAATACAGCAAATTCTAAATGTCTTTACTGTTGTACTGTTTTTTATATTAAAATTCACATTAAAAAATTATTGCACACTCCCACTTTTATTCAGGGTTGTACATTCAGTTTTAATAAACTCATATAAATTATTTGTGTGAGTGAGGGTACACTGGCTAATATGTTTATGTAATAATAATTGTGTTCTCTGGCCTTCAATGATCTTCAGACTTTATTGATAGTCATACATACAGGGATGTATAAACCAGGACCTTGTCAGGTAACACACACACACACACACACACACACACACACACACACACACACACACACACACACACACACACACACACACACAGACACACACACACACACACACACACACACACACACACACACACACACACACACACACACATGGTTAACCCCTCAGTCTTTCATGTGCATTTGTATGTAAATAATGAGTAGGTCTGAGAAGCACTTCTTCTGTGTCAGGAATGAAAAATCACTGCAGCAGACATAAATGTTTTGTTCCTTATGCATAAGCTTGATTCCTACATTGTAAAAATGAACTTTATCAGTGTGTAAAGCCACACAAAAAATGTTTCATGTCATAGAATTTATGCCCACAGTAAGTGTCTGCAAAGTTAAATCACCTGTCAGTTACAACGACAAACAACCCTCAAACTAATGCCAAGTGTAAGATTAACCTTCCAATTTCAAAAACTGCTTTCCTCTCTGTTTGGCACTGTTGCTCTCTGCTTAACACTGTGCGAATGCTGTTAGCATCATTGCTCGGATTTGCACATGATAACAGACATTGGTGGGAAATTATTATAGCAATAACCCACGCCTGGGTGTGGGTAATGCTAAATTTACCCACGGTTGGCGTGGTTTGGTCCCGAGGGCGAAGCCCGAGGGATCGTGGGTAAATTTAGCATTACCCACACCCAGAAGTGGGTTATTGCTATTATACCATGACATTATTTAAGAAAAGAAACTATTACTTTTCTTAAATAATAGCATAGTATAATGCCTGTTTGCTGCCCTTCCACAGATGTCTGGCATCCGCGGCAGCTCTGATGTACTGCGCGCCTGCGCAGTACATCAGAGCTGTGGGCAAAAGCAATGGAGAAAGCAAGATCTCTGTTGCTTTTTTTTAGTGTCTCGCTATGTTAAATGAGTTTAACATAGCGAGACAGTTTTAAAATAAGCAACGGACATCTCTGTTGCTTATTTTAAAACGGTCTCGCTATGTTAAACTCATTTAACATAGCGAGACACTAAAAAAAGCAACGGAGATCTTGTTTTCTCCGTTGCTTTTTTTTAAAACACTGTCTCACTATGTTAAATGGGTTTAACATAGCGAGACAGTTTTAAAATAAGCAACGGAGATCTCCGTTGCTTATTTTAAAGATGTCTTGCTATGTTAAACCCATTTAACATAGCGAGACAGTGTTTTAAAAAAACGAGTTATACTAAGGGAAAAAAGTCCGGGCGACCGGACCTTTTTCCATTAGTATAACTCGATTTACAATGGGCACGCTGGCCAACCAGCGTGCATGTTTTGGGGGAGTCATGGTATAATCTTAACTATTGCTGTTTTCCCTGGTTGGACATATCTAGTGGTAGAGGGGATGATGCTTAATTTAGGATGCAGAGGTGGGGTTTTGAGGAGTCTAGAATCTTCATTGGACTCCTTGTAAAGTATCACAGATGAAGGCTCTTGCAGGGGGACTAGACCTTCTCCCAGTACATGTCTGAGGTTTAGAATAGTCTGGCCAAGGCTGTCTCCAGTGCAACAGGCATTCCACTTACTGAAGGACATTGTAGACATCACTTTAATGATCTGAAAAGGTACAAGAAGGATAAAGTCAACCAGTGACTCAATGAGTTCAGGACTGCTGACATCCCACAGTTGTGTAAGCATACTGATAAAGAAATGTTATAGCAGTTAGAAAGCTGCATACATGTAAAACTAGTGTGCATAATGTTCTACTTCAGTTCTCTTCTCTTTATTCACCAGCCAGTGCAGAAATTATAGTGAATAGAGATACCCATGCTGAGCATCTAGCGAGACTGAGAGAAGTAAGGGGTATGTGTACAGCACCACAGAAGTGTTATTTTTAGCTAAATTATCTCTTTCTGTCAAAGTAAACATGCATATTCTACCTGTAAAAGCAATCAGGCATGCTTCAGTCTGTAACACAAGCCAACTGTAAGAGACAAGTATAATACTGCAGTCAGTCATTGTGGGTTTAGATACCACTAGTAAAAAAATATATAGTAAAAGCCTTTAAAAATATGACATACTTTAATTTCAACACAAGTGGCATAAATACCCTGCCATTAACTTAATTTATATAATTGGACTAAGCATATGTGCAAGATATGCACATTGTGAGGATTAATTTCAGCAGTCCTTACTTATAGTTTGTAATTGCTAAGAAGTATATTTAAATGTATAAGTTGAGATAAAATACTTTATTATTGTGATAATGCATTTCATGTCACATATGATGGTACTAATTTTATCTCTTTTTTTACTCTCAACCCAACCCTAATCTCTCTCTTTTTTTTCTTTGTGTCATCAAAACATTTCCATGTAATCCATCTCTGAAAAAAATCACAACATGCTTTATAGCACAGGAAGGTAGGAAAACCCCCATGGCTCAGCCAGCCCTTGCTCCACAGACTCCTGCATCAACACTCAACATATCTAGGACCCAACCTGGCAGCACTGCCTCTGCTGCCACTGCAATACCTGGGCCCTCTACATCAGATAAGACCACCCTGACTGCTGGTGCTATGGTACCCTCTGGGAGCATTATTGGTGGTGGGGATTTTATCACCCACAAGGAGATGCCAGGTTGGTGCATATGGTCATGCACAGCACCATATTTGCAGGCTTATGCCAGATGGAGATGCTGCTATTAGTCATGGCCCATAGGAGAAGATGTCCAGCGCTTGAACAGCCAGTGGAGTAAAGGGACAGTGATGACAGTCGTGTAGGTGAGGACTAGATTCTCAATGTGCCCATGCTTGAAGGACATGGGCATCTGTTGTCCCCTCCCTAACCCCAATTGTGGTTTACCCCAACCTGTGTCCCTCACTGCCCCTGTTTCTTGTCTTGTTTGTCCTGTTTGCTTGCATCTGCTTCCTCACCTACCCTACTTACCTGACCTAAAAATGCCTACATCCCTTATCCAACATTCCTGTCTTACTGATGTAAACAAAACAAAAATAAAATGGGCACCTGTCCCACAACAAATATCATGCCATAGATAGCTCTCCATTTTGCACACATCTCCTTGACATACTTGATTTGGTTCAATTGGCTATGCAACATGATTACATTGCTGTTACTCCTCTTTACTGATGTAACAGTCCAAATTCCGCTAATATTCTGAACATATTTTCAAGTTACACTGTTGTAGAAGGGAATATCTATGGTTCTTTCATACCTCCTTCCTGCACACTCCTGGATTGTTTTCCTTTGCTGTTTCCCTTGCTTGCCCCCCCCCCACATTTCACCACTTTCCTATGAACCCCATTTTAACACCTTTAAACTGGTCAAAAATTAGCATCACACACAGCACACGAGTAACAAAAAAGAAACAATGGAGCCCTTCACTTGTTATATCTATGTTTGTGCAGGGTTTGGAATTGCACACTAATGCCAAGCAACAGTGACTGGCTTCAGTGATGTGGTTACTTCCATGCAATGCAGCTTAAACATGCTGCACTAAAGTAACACACAGTGAATGGAGTAAAAACATTTTTTTGCATTATCAATACCTATTTAAATGTATTAGATACACCTATTTTTGAACCCTGTATCATCTGGGCTCCAAAAAGAAATGTGTCAATGCATTTACACCTGCAGCCAATAGAGACAGCTAAGTATCAGGTGTGTTTCTTACATTCAGTATTCAGAACCCTCATAATTTTAGCAAAGGGGAACCAGTTTGCTCACCATTTAACTATGTACAAACAGTGAATGCAGTAGAAATGTGCATCTTGCATGTGAAAACAATTTGCCATCAATCAGGCAAACTAACTACTCAGTGAGTGCTATGGAAAGTGCACAAAAGTATGTAGTACTTATGTTTAATGTCCATTTAGTCTGCATTCCATGAAAGCACATGTAGAAACACAAGTAAAACACTTTTTAAGAAATAAACACATATTTACACTGCAACAATCTGTTACATCCACCCATGCACTTCAAACTTGGTCCCTCAGTACTTGTTCACAAATATATCAACTACACTACAGAAATAAATAACAAATGCTTTTTTTACATACTATGTACATCTGTATGCTGACAATACAGATTTTCCAATAGTTTTATTAATGTGGGCAGCTGTTCGCATATAGTTTACAAAGCTGTATTTTTAAGGTATGTCTGCACATTGGAAACACAACAGCAAATGCAACACTTTGCACACTCATCAATCTGGTAACATGTAGATCTTTAATATCTTAACAGTTGTACATGGCAAGCTATCCATTCCAGGCAGGCCTCACAATAGCTGTCTAGTAAGAAGAACATAACTGTGTATCCTGCAGTCATCACTACAATATCACTACAATACCATGGAGTACCAATATTTTGACAGTTGCACATGACTACACATCCATTCAATTCAGGCCTTCCAACATCTTCTCTCAAACATTCAGTGTTGATGTCATCCACTATACATTGTCCTGCAGCTTTGCAAAGGTCAGACTTGTGCTGTGTCGCTTGCATTAAATACTGACTTCTGTTGTCAGTATACTTAGGTTGAGGTTCTAATCTCACTACAGTCAGCTGGTGTGTGTGTGTGTGTGTGTGTGTGTGTGTGTGTGTGTGTGTGTGTGTGTGTGTGTGTGTGTGTGTATGTGTGTGTGTGTGTGTGCGTGTGTCTACCCAGAAGAGCATAATTGTGTATCCTTTGGACATCAGTACAATCCCTTAAAGTACCAATATTCTGAAAGTTGTACATGCCTACATATACATTTAATGCAATCCTCACAACATCAGCTGTCAAACATCCAATAGTGATGTCATCCACTATGAACTGTACTGCAGCATTGTAAAAGTCAGACCTGTTCTGTTGTGCATGCATTAAGTACTGTGCTGTGTAATGTGAATTTAACATTGACCAGCAATGAGACCATTCTGTTAGGAGACATTAACATCAACTCACTAAAACTATCTATAACCACCCCATCTCTTACCATCAACCTACATGACTTTTATCAGCTACTTACTACTAGATGCAATAAAAATAATAATAGTAGCTCCACTCTTGATTGGATCCTAGAAACTGACCCTAACCTGTATAAAACCCTACTACCCTATCAGACTCCCTTAGCGACCACCTTCCTATCTGAGTTCTTAGGCACACTGTTCAGATACCTAAATACCATCTCTATAAAGATTGTCGTAATGTCTCCACTTTTAACAGTGAGAACTTTAATCACATGGTAAACTCTATAGACTGGTCAATTCTGAAACACATCCTTCTAAATGATGCTGTCTTTCATTTCAAGTGCAGTTTTCTCTCCATCCTTGACTCCATAGCACCTCTCAGAAAAGTAAAAATCAAAACAACCCACACCACCTGTCTCTCAAAAGAGACACTCACTCTTATGAAAAAAGGGACAGGACCTGGAAACAATGGAATAAAACTAAATCACCTTCTCTTCTTCAGACCTATAAACAACTATGTAATCTGACTAAAAGCCACATCAATGCAGATGAAAGAAAATTCTACTCCAATGCCCAACTCACCTAGAAGTCTAACCCCAAAAAATTCTGGCACTCTATTCATAAGATCCTACACCCAGTCAACCCTTCTACCCTCAACCCCTACCCCAACACCCCCCAAAACTGCCACTCTTCTAAATTCATACATCATTGAATCTATTCACAGACTCACTCACAATGGTCACAACAATAGACAGACACACACCCAACCCACATTTCACCAATACTCCCCTTTTCACACTCAAAACCATCCTAACATCTTATATCAAATCTCTCCTGCTAAAGCTGAAGCCATGTCCCCCCTTTTCTGACAACCTTCCCCCTCTTTCTTAAACTATCTGCTCACTCAATACCCTACCTTGTCTCTATCTTGATCAATAGATCTGTTCAAAAATCCACTGTCCAAGATATATGGCAATCATTCTTTATTACTCCATTATACAAGGAATGCAACAGCAAAGAATAATCCAACTACAGACCTACTGCTATCCTCTCTCCGCTATATAAACTCCTTGAAAAATCCATTAATCAACAGTTTATTAAGTAGCATCTAGAAAATAACTTCGTAACCCCTACACAACATGGCTTCAAACCTCATCATAGTATACCTACTCCCCTACTGTCCTTTAATAAAACTGTTGCTGAAGCCATGGACAAAACATTGCTGGTTTATTGCCTCTTTCTTGATCTTTCTAAATCATTCAACACTATATCACACTCAAAACTTCTCAATAAACTATCACAGCTCAACTTACCTCCCTCTACTATTAAATGGTTCATTAGTTATCTCACTAATAGACAAGAATCAGTAAGATGGCAGGCTACCTGCTCTCCTTACTTACCAGTCCAAACTGGTGTGTCTCAAGGCTTGATTCTTGGCCCTTTACTCTTTAATATTTTCACAAACCAACTGCATACTTGCAGAACAGCATCCTCCCTAATACAATATGTGGACAACTCTGCCCTTATTACCTGCTCTGACAGTTTGTCTAACCTCCTCTCTACTACTCAACATAGCTTCCTAGCTGTAGAAAAATGGCTAACAACCAACTAATTCTAAACCCCCCCAAAAAACAAAGCTACTACTCTTTTTTCCAAAAACACTCTCTAACCTCAAATCAGCATTCACCATCTCTTCTCTCGACAATATCATCATACATCCTGACTCACATACTAAACTTCTTGGTGTTATTATCTATGACCAATTAAAATTTAATACCAATATTCAGCACTCTGTTAAAAACATCAATCAAAAACTTGGCCTACTCTACAGACATAAAGAATACCTAGCCCTTGACTCTAGGCAGAAACTAGCTCAGGCCTTCCTCCTTCCATATCTACTTCATGCCTCCCCCATCTTTTCACATCTACAATCTACCCTTTTGGCTAAACTCTGTCAATCATACTATAGTGTTGCAAGATTTGCTAGTAACCAATCCTACAAATCTCATTACTGCCATGCACTAAAACAACTCAAGTGGCTTGACTTCTCCCAGCACCTGCTTCACTCTGAGCTGCAAATAACTCATACTCTACTCTTAAACCCCCTTTCCTGTCCTGCTCTATCCTCACTGATATCACATTATACCTCTCACAGAACTCTCCACAGCTCTGACCAGCTCCTTCTGGACACCTATAAACCAAACCAAAACATTGGTAAACTTCTTTATAAATATAGTATTTACCATACATAGAACAAACTCCCCCTTAACATCCGAATCATTTCTAACAAAAATCTCTTTAAATACAAACTTAAAACACCTGTCACTGTAGTGATCCCACTTAAATCCCACCTTATCACCTTACTACTTCTCAGACCTTAAACACCCACCTATTGCAATTGTCTTATCTCACTGGCATCTCTTTTTATTTTTGTTGATAAAAACACAATTTCCAACTTTTATACTGCATATTATGCACATTATTGTAATGTTTATGTAAACTTCATTCTCAGCCCTTTTGTAAATTTGTAATGTTCTCATGTAAAACATATTATTGTATTGTTTGCATACAATTTTATTGTCAGATGTTTTTCTTTATGCAACTTTGTAATAACTGTCTGGAGCTTTTATCCTCAGGTCTCCACTGAAAATGGGCCACTGACTCAGTTGGACTAGCCCAGTTAACAAATGACAAATAAATAAATTGGTAGGTATGGGTTATATTCTAATTGCAGTAAAGTGGTATGTATGTGTGCTCACTTGGTCAATATTCGAGAAAGCATTTCACACCAGCACGTCAGACCTTGCTATTGCCATCGTCCTCTCACCAGACTCTGTTGATGTCATCAGCTATAAAGTGTTTTTGGACACTATAAATGCCAGATTTGTGCTATGGCACATGCACTGAATACTGTATTTAATCAGTGTACTTAGTTAGGTAGGGGTTCTGCTCTCACTGCAGTCACTTGGCATGCCTGTGTGTGTGTTCACTTGGTTGACATTTGAGGAAGCATTTTGCACCAGCATGTGGAACATTGCTATTACCGTACTCTTCTCACCAGACACTACTAATGTCATCAGCTATAAAGTGTTGTTGGACATGATAAAAGCAAGACTTGTACTGCGGTGCTTGCGTTAAATACTGTTGTTCTCTACTCAGTATACTTAGTTAGGTAGGGTTTCTGTTCTCACTGTAGTCAATTGGTATGTTTGTATTTGTTCACTTGGTTGACATTCAAGAGACAGTTTTACACCAGCATGTGGGACACTGCTATTAACACCTTGTTTTCAACGGCACTAGTGATGTCATCAACTATAAAGTGTTGTCAGACACTAGAAAAGCTAGACATGTACTATGGCACTTGTGTTAAATACTGTGCTGTATAAGCAGATAGGTAAGGGTTCTATCTCACTAAAGTTAACTATGTGTGTAGTCAACAATCACTATGGTGACAATTTTAGAATGATATGTCAAACTGTTCTCTGAAGATCTCATTATAGCAAACGATGTTGATGTTATCCTGTATGACATGCACTCTGAAGTATTCAAGAGAAACCTGTGCTGTAGCAGTAATATTCACTACTGTGTTTGCAAACTAGTTTACCTAAACATATTGAGGTTCTAATCTGACAGCAGGTGACTTCCATGTCTGCACATACAGCTATCACTTTTGAGGCAATTTTGCACAGTGATGTGTCTCAAAATCCATGTCCTTCAATCCTCTCAACATGTTCTCCTCAGCACACAATAATGCTACCATATTCCATAAAGTGCAACATGACAGTGTTACTGTCAGACATTTGTGGTGTTGCTACTGTGATTTTGCATGATATTCATATTATATACCTACACAGGTGTAATGTTCAAATCAAGCCTAGTCTACTGCTGTGTGTGTGGTTGGTGTTACGTTATGGGCATTGTATGATCTTTTGGAATCATTCTTCATTGCACTAGCACTTAGAAAACCTTTCATTTAGCTCCATGCATGCACTATCCTCCCTTTTCCACTGGCCACATGACATCCTACCAGCAGAGGAGTGGAAGATGTCCTCATGTCAAATATGCATGCACATATAATGAAGGAGAGCCCTTCCATGAGCCTCTACAAGCCATTTTAAGGCCACTATATGTGTGGTTGCTAATTCTGTCATGGTGTGGTGAGCCTGTTTTTTATGGACAGTGGCAGGATGTAATGCAATCTAACAATATACACTTATGCACAATAGGTTTACTGTCTTCCATAATATACATAATATAATTGGATGGTGCAGTAATTAGCATTGTCACCTCATACCAAGAGGTTCTCTGGTTCAATTCTCAGTTGTGGTGCACTCTGTGTGGAGTCTGCATGTCCTCCCTGTGTTCACATGGGTTTACTTTGGGTGCTCCAATTTCCTCCCACATTCCAAAGACATGCATCTGGAGTGATTTTCACTGGACATCCCATGAACATGGGCTCCATCCTAGTCAGACTTTTACCAGCAAACAAATATTAAATAAAAAATAGTGTTTCTTACAGGTTATAATAATGGCTAGAATTTCGTGTGATGTATATCATTAGCTTAATAATGTCTTATCACCCTATGAATGGTTGACATGTCATTGTTGCTGTCATTGACGTGCTATATTGTGGTATGGATGTACAATATGGCTACAAAAGGGTCTTACAATATTTGATGTGTGCTAATGTTTTTATGGCCATTGATGCCATTACAATACATGTTCCTTCTAAAACATCTGTAGTAATATGCCACTTGAGAACCATTGACATGGTATGGTACACTTTTAGGTATATTTTTGGTGTATTTTGTAGTGGAACAGAAAACCTTCTCAGCAGTTCACGTTCTGCCATCACAGTGACACTTGCAGTATGGCACAGATGTGCATGTGTTTACATACCATCATTAAATGTTTTGTGACTGACATCAATATCAATTTATATTGATTACATGTTTATATACGTCTTGCCTTATACACATGGTTGTTATGTTGTGATAAACATAACCATTGTATCAAAAATTTTGCTACAATTGCAACTTTCAGTAGTTCATTATATGCACAGTTGGGCTGCTAGACCCGAGGATTATTGAGGTGATCAGCAGCACCATTTGTGTGACTATTAGCATGTGTGTCAAGAAATCTTCTGCATGAACCACAAACAACTGTTTACTAATGTGTCCTGATATGACATCAGGCTGCTCAAACACAACTTGCCCATGGAACACATACAGGCAGATGTTGTGTAAGTGATGTAAGTATATGACATTTGGTACAGTTGTATGACTATGTGCATAGCATCAGGGTATGGAATGTGAAGAATGACCAAGGCTGTATAAAGGTCTTGTCACAAGTCATTTATTCCAATAGATATGAAATGTTAACTGAAATACACAACTAAGCACAGATCTGTTTGTGGATGTCAGCAGAGAGTCCCACAGAGTACATAGTCAATCTGCTAGCTGACAGTTTGTCTCACATTTCACCACCCTGTCACCACTCACCATCAACAAAGTATACATGCAAACATTACTCATTTATTATTCTCAGCAGGACAGCACATCTGTGCACTCTCTAAGGCTAATAACACAGAAACAATGGGCCCTAATAACATCACAGGTTGCACATAGCTTGGCTTAAAACCTGACCTACCAGACACTGCTGTATCCAAATGTCAACATGGCCTTGAGATAGCCTGTGTTCCCAAAGAAGGGTGTATAGCAACATGCATCCTATTGATACAGGGGGACCATCACCTGATGTATTGAATTATAGATGGATCCTGACTCTCCTCATCCGTGATGTAACCCAAGGAGTCATCATGAACCCTCTCTAAAAGGACATAGGTAATATCCTGACTGTTTACTAAACCCATGTTTGATTTGTTCAGTCAACATCATGTTTGTTGCATCTGTTCATCATCTTCAAGAGGGTTACCAAGGGCATGCATGATGACAACACTATCATTCTGTGTAATTTGACCTAGCCAAGGTATTTGACACAAATCAACAGTCAAGTTTTACAGAGAAACTGTCACAAGTAACCCTAAACACTTACATCACTAAGTGGATAGACAACTGGAACACATATGTGAGACAGAAATAGGTTGCAGTGTGTGAAGTCACCTCTATCTAGAGTCCATTGACTAGGTCTGTACCTCAGGGTTCTGTGGTAGGCCCTTTCCAGTCCATTATTTAAATGAAAGATATCAAAACAGGCTTACACGTCTTTTCTCAAACCAGCTTTGTGGAGGACTGCAAATTGTGGATAATCATTGAATCCAGATGTGCTGTTGATATAATGCAAACAGTATCAATGCACACAATGGATTGATGTCACAACCATGGGGAAACAGTAGATGAAGGAAACTCATGGGGGGATTTGTTTAGTTATAAACACAAATACACAATATAATTATAATATGGACAACACAACCCTATGAGTGAGGTTTGCCACCTATCTGGTGTTTATCTTGCAGACAACAAGGCACTGGGTTTGATTTTCACATGGGGTAATCGGCTAGGCTTAAAATAACCCACAAAGACAGTTAGCCTAGTACTAACCTATGGTTGTAAAAGTACTTTTTCTCTATCCATTAGAACTATGCTTGAAGCCATTCCTGCTGTCATTGGACTTTAGTTACCATTTGTAAAACATGTTACTTTCTATGGGTGAGAAGCTGTAGTTCAGCTGCTGCAGATAAAATGAAATGTACAAACTTTTGTCTGTATATGTCCTTCCGGTGCATCTGTCCGATGCCACTGATAATTAAAGCTTTGCAGCTGAAGGAGTTATGGGGAGAAATTGTGCTCTGTGTCAGTACCTCCATTTTGCTGTCTCACTTCCTGCCCATGATGAGTACAGAAAATGCCACTTTGAATAATGCCAGATGTCCCCTTTTAAACAGACTCAAGCATAGAGTGTCTTTCTTCAGCCTTGCAACTTTGCAAAATGCTTGCGTAAATAGTGCACATTTCTGTAGTGACATCATATTCAATACCTATTAAAATACACCAGAGAAAGTCTGCTGTGAGCAGTGGGACTGGATGAATGTGAATATATCAGGGCCCTGTCAGTAGATCAAACTTCATGCATTAACAGGCCAAAGCACAACTACTGAATATGGGAATGTAAAAGTTAAAGTAAGAAGAATGCAGAAATATTAGGTTATACCAATTCTGGGATGCATGTGTGTGAACAAGTGTCTTTAGGTTAGAGAAAGAATAATGGTTAGGGAAGGGGATAGAAGCTGTGTTATAAATGTGTACTGTATGTTCGTAAAATGTGTGTGTGTGTGTGTGTGTGTGTGTGTGTGTGTGTGTGTGTGTGTGTGTGTGTGTGTGTGTGTGTGTGTGTGTGTGTGTGTGTGTGTGTGCGCGTGCACACGTGTGTGTGTGTATGTCTTGTTTAGTGGTACTGCTATACAAAGGGACTTTTGATGCATAATGCATAGGGTTAAGGTTAGCATACATAAGTAACTGGTGCATGGGAGCAAATCTCCCCTGTGATATCCTTTCATGTGTATTGACTCTAACCCTGCCCCTCTTCCTAAACCTAACACTACATATTATGTTACAAACAATAAATAAATAAAATAAAATCCAGTGCCACCCTTACTCCTAAATGCTAAACCTAATTCTAACCCTGGAACCTGCCCCTGCCCTTAACACTACACATTATGTAAAAAACGGTTTACTATCGCATAGTCTAATCTTCTCCATTCGAGTGTTAAGATATCTGAATCACATGTTCGGAAATCTCAACACCAAACACAAAAAATGTCAAAGGCAGCATTTTAGTAAAGTCTACATTTCGAAAATGTTGACTTTACTGAAATGCTGCACTTCCGCTCAACATTAAGAAACCCCCTACTTATATATATAAACTCCGAGATCGCACTACAGTGAGGGAAAGGGTACATTTCCCGATCCCCACTATAGTGCGATCTACACCACAGTATTGAACTTTACAACAGTGAATGCTCGCAGTTGTCATTGTAGCATTCGTAATTTTATTTCGGCCAAAGGCAGTTTCACATAAATGTCAATCTCACGAAGTGCAATCGACAAAGTGATTGTAAGCCATAAAAAACACTCTTCCCCTAAGAGTACCACTATGCAGACAACTTTTAGCTGGCGGTGCTATTTCTGTTGCAGTTGATATTTTGTGTTCAAGAGAAATGTTGTTCACTTAGTGCCAGGCACTTATTTATATCCCGACGTGTACATATGTGTGTGTGTGTGTGTGTGTGTGTGTGTGTGTGTGTGTGTGTGTGTGTGTGTGTGTGTGTGTGTGTCTGTGTGTCTGTGTGTGTGTGTGTGTGTGTGTGTGTGTGTGTGTGTGTGTGTGTGTGTGTGTGTGTGTTAAGTGCATTTTTTCCAATAAATTACCTTTTTTCTACACTCTAAGCATAAAAGACAGACATGTTTTCCATCTATAAGAATTGAAGTGTGGTTCATTTGGAGTAACTGTCAAAAGACAATGGAAAATGAAATGGTAAAATAGAAACTAAAACACTTACTAGTCAGTATGCCAGTATGGAAAAATATCAATTCCCTATTTCCTCAGTGGTAAAATAAAATATGCTTTATAGCTCTCAGTTGCCCATCTTAGTTAAGCAAATCAGAACATGTACAGACATATAGAGGAGTGATAGACTCTCTGAAAACTAGATTGTTTAAATTCTAGCTGATAATGAGCAAACTAGTTAGTGAATACCATAAAGAATGGAGTCTTGTATGACAGCAGCAAAAATTTTCATTTTAAATTTGACAAATACTAATATTCTACAAAATAACTTTTTTGAATGATTTTTATACACACTTTTGTTCCAGGGATTATGTTTTATACCCTACATTGTTTCAGAATTACACCGTTTTTGGAATTTGCCACTATTTTTGACTGAATTTGAAACCCAGGAAAAAAAATGGTATTCAGTTAAAAAAATACTGTCAGAAAGGATTCTGTTCAGCATTATGAAACTTGCAATACACGTTTAAGTCAAAGTATCTGAGATACGATGACAAACTCAACTCATATTTGAGAAAGTTATATGTTCTTTTCTCTCTTTTTTTTTTAATTTCTCCAAATCATTTGAGTTTCTAATATCATGATTTAAATGGACCCCTTTCCTAAGTCAAAGTATGATTAAAGTTCATGAAATTAGTATTTTTTTCAGTCTTTGATGTCAGCTAAAAGTGCTCTTGGCTGCACCTGCAAAGTGCTCAGAGCTGACTACTTCTGCATTCCATATGGAGTTACATGTATCGATAACATATCTAAATACAACTGTAAATTCTTTTTTATGCAACCCATTGCTCCTACTACTACTGGAACAATCTGGGTATCCATTTTCTACATTGCCCTCATTTCTGCTTGCAAGTCCTGATATTTTATGACTTTGTGTCTCTCTGTATGTAAGAAACTATAATCATTGGGTATAGCAATTTCAGTGATCAGTGCTACTTTTGGCTTTATTCATGGACTACTGCATCTTGTTTTCTCGCATCTATTTTTTTAACTGTTGGTAATGGGTGATCCTCATGTGATACAAACAAACTTCATCAATCTCTATAATGCTTTGTGGCTTGTGTTTATAATGCTTCTTGGCTACTTCAATACTGTAATGTTTGCACAATCACCAGTGCAACAGTCATGATTCATTATTACACCTTTCAGTATGCAGGCCTTCTGCCATTAGTGTATCACACCCAGCAACAAGATGTGTGACTGTTTCCAGCTCTGTTTTAGAGAACCCGCATTTGTCTGTTTCTCCCACATAGCAACTGATACTTACTGACAGCTTAATTGACATCCATGAATTACACTTCTTAACTGTGGAGTTTCCAGTCACCCCAGTAATGTTTGGGGTCCCAAAGTTACACAAGTGTATTGAGCAATCTCCTATGCATCCAATCGTGGATGCAAGCGGTTCAGTTACCCATCCTTTGGCAAAACTGTTGGATTTGCAGTTAAAATGATTATTAATTAATGAACCCTACTTGTATGTAGACTTTTGGGACTTTCTGAGACAAATTCATAATACTGAATATGATAGTGAATATTTGTTTACTACTGTGGATGTGGTAGATTTATATACCATTATACCCCACGAGACAGGGGTACAGTAGTTTTGTGAAAATAAAATTAATATGTATGAACAGCTTTTGGACATGGTACTCAGAAATAATTTTATTCCATTTGAAAAATAGTACTACTTGCAAGTCCAAGTGTGGCAATGGGGTCCTCTTGTGGGGGCCTATATGTCAATATAGTCATGTTGGAATGGGAAAATAGGTTTCTGAAGGATTCACCATTCTTTCTTTATTGCCAATTTTATACCCGTTTCCTTGACGACATTTTTATCTTGTGGAAGGGACAGAAGGACCAAGTGGACCCATTCTTAGACTACATTAATACTACTACTACGTTCTTGAAATTTACTCATTCCATAAGTCAGGATGAGATTTCTTACCTAGACATGTTGTTAAAAAAGGTGAATAGTTGATTTGTGGATGAACTTTATCGTAAAAAAAACTTATTTAAATAGTTTCCTCCATTTTAGTAGCAACCACTCATTAACACAAAAACGGGTGGTTGCAAAAGGTCAGTTTGTTAGGGCAGCCCGTATGGTGAGTTCATGGCAAGCCTTTATTGATGAATGTGTGAATTTGAAGAACATGTTTGCCAAAAGAGGCTACCCTGACATCTTATTAAATTAAATCATGGATGAAGTTAAGGAACAAAAGGCCCAATGGACACTTTTACCAATGTTAAGGGCTGAAGTACATGAGAATTTAGATATGACCGAGGTGGTTGTATCAAACATTAATAATGGTGGTCATACTATACCACAAACAGAACAAATTAGAGTGGCTTCTTCTGGTGTCGAACAAATAGCACAACAGAGGGATAGTATTAACAATCAGTCCAGTTTTTCTACAATGTTTTCAAATGATTTTTTTTGTTATTAAAAACATTCTTGTTGAAAACTGGCACTTTATTAGTAATGACAAAGATTTAAGAGAATTAGTGGGAGATAGCCCCACTTGCATTTACAAGAAAGGTTTTAATTTGAAATACCTGTTTGAACATCAACAATCTGGAACCACTGTTGGACATATGTTTAAATGTGGTCGATGTAAGTTTTGTCCCTGTATTTTGGAAGGGAGTGAATTTATTGTTTAACAAGACGACAATAAGAATTCCTGGTAGATGTAATTATACTACTGAAAGTTCAAAGAAACAGCCACCAGGTACCAAAAGAAATGAGTAAGACAATCCAAGGCACCACAGGACCAAGAATCAGCCAGAATTCTTTTAAAATCCAACTTTAATTTAAGCACAAAAGTACATACCAGCATTTTTGTTTGAATCACTTTATCAGATGTGGGTCAGAGAACAATTAATGCTTTTTATAATCCTCTAGGAGGTTAATTATCCAATAAAAAACATCCAATTTAAAACATCATTAATCTCCATGAATATTCATGTTAAAACCTTGCATGCAGAAAAACCACTACTAACCATAAAACTTTGTATAAAATGTTCATAAATATTAAAAAACATGATATACATTTTACAAACTTAAAAAATACATCACATGAATTTATAAAACCATAAAATGCTTAAATATATTGGATAACTTAAGCAACTTAAATGAAACAATTTGTATTAAAATAAAAGTAAAATGATTTTTAGCACACTCTAGTGGTTAAAGTTAAAATTGCATTAAAATGTGAAAGAAAAGGAAAAGCATCAAATACACATGAGCAGCTATTACCTTGTTATATAATCCTATAATTTAGCTGCCCTTAGTTTCAACAGGGGTACAAGAGAGATATTCTCATTTAAATCTGGAGGGGATGTAGCTTGAAGTGTTATTTGCCACCTGAGCTCTTTATATTCTATTTTCTCTTCCCATTGTCCCCCTCTAAGATCTTTTTTGACCCCTTCCAACACAAAGAAGGAATAATTAGCATTGACACATATTAAAGAATGTTTAAAAAGGGCATTTGTTTCCCTCCTGTTTTGCATATCATATAGATGTTCGTATATCCTCCTTTTTAGCTTACGTTCAGTTTTGCCCACATAAAAAGAATGACATATCTCACACAGAGCTAAATAAATAAGGCCATTTGAGTCACAGTTAAAATATCCTTTACTACTTAAAACCACATTTCTACTGTTTAAAATGACTTCTTCCTTATTCGTTATAAACCTACATTGTGAACATCGCCCACATTTGTAGGTACCAACTTTCTTCCTTCCATTTGCCTCTTTTTTGTCATTTTCTAAGGCATTTTTCACACTTTGTGAGTTTTTATGTACAATTTCAGCTCTGTTTTGGTTATTTGTTCCAAATCAGTGAGATTTTTGAATTTCTCCCACTCATCACTGATAATTCTCCTTACTAATCCACTGCTAGCATTGTATTTTAGCACCACTGCTTTACTAAACTGGTTCTGCTGTGAGGATTACTTCAGTGTCACTGCTTGACAGAGGCACAGCAAAATGATAGGCATAGTTTTTATTCAAACTAAAGGGGTGGCGAAAGCCACATAACTATGGGCTAGGCTTATAAATGCCCTTGGGCAGATAGCCTAGTATGAACCTATGAACCTATGAAGGAGTCAGTACTATGGTTCTCAACTAAGGGCTGACCAAGGATAGGTTTATATTTGTCATTTCTATCTTCCTGTACTTGTTTTGTAATTTCTTCAAGGAACTCTTTTGGATAGCCCCTTGCTGAAAACAATCCCTTGAGAAAATTGCACTCATTCACAAAGTCCTTAGTGTCAGAGGTCATATGACTTGCCCTTACATACTGCCCTTTTACTATATTTCTCTTGTAATGAGAAGGCTGAGCACTGTTATAGTGCAAATATGAGTTAGTAAAGGTGTTTTTTCTATGCACCTTTGAATTGAACCTGTTACTTTCTTTATATATTTCTATATCTAAGTATTGTAGTTTTTCGTCAGAAATATTGAAGGTGAATTTGAGAAATGAGGTGGTGGTATGTATAAAATCAACAAATTCCTGAAGTCTATTCTTATTGTCCACCCAAAAAATGCAGATGTCATCCAGCAACCTTTTGTAGAGGATCCAACAATCTTTATACATGGAGTCCAGAACATATTTTTCTTCCCATTTAGCTAAAATTAAATTAGCGTAGGTGGGTGCACATGCAGCTCCCATCACCACCCCTCTAACCTGTTGGTACAATTCTCCTTTGAAATAAATTAAATTGTATTTTAAAACTAATTCCATCAGGTTAAGGCACACCAACCTGTCTGCCTGTGACATTTCTGTTTCCTCAAATACAATTTCTTCTAACATCTGCATTCCTTCAGAGTGGGGAATGCATGTGAAAAGGTCAGTTACTTCAATTGTAATGAATGTTAAATCTTTGTTGAACAAACCATTATGTATATTCCTAAGTAGATCCCAGGAATCTTTTAAAATACTTTTCTTTTTTAACCAAATATTTTTTAACTTAGAATCTACCAGTTTGGCTAAAGGTAGCGTTTTGGACCCCTCAGCTGAGACAATCGGTCTCAGTGGAGGGTCAGTTTAATTTTTATGAGTTTTGGGTATTCCAAAGACTGTGGGGATCTTAGGTTTCTCAACTTCAAGATAGTTATAGGTGGTGACGTCTATTAACCCTTCCATTAAAAGGTCAGAAAGAACTCCATCTATTCTACTGTAAGAAATATTTACTTGATTTCTTGATACACTTTCATACTTGTCTGTGTCCATAAGTATTTCATTCTTCTTCCCTTCATATATTACAGTGTCCATTAGTACTGTTCCCCCACCTTTGTCAGGTTTCATCACCCTTATATTATTATTCAATCTGAGCTCATCCAGTATAACTTTTTCATTTGTACTTATGTTGTTTTTATATTAAACTTTTGGCATGGCTTTTCTGATTTCAGTCTCTAAAATCCATTCAAAATTACGGATCTGGGGATGTAAAGGTGGGTTGATGGTATTTTTTCTCCTGATTGGCCTGTTAATGTTGTTAATTTGATCAAACATTAAGCCCAAATTAAGTTTTCTGCTGAATAATTTCACGTCAATTAATGTTTTAGTTAAATCACCTTTTCTCTGGGGAATACATTTCATACCTTTTGACAACAGACTGAAGTGTTCATCTTTTAGTTCAATTTGACTAAAATTGTAAATGCAGTAACCATCCTTTGCAAACTTATACATATTATTTTCATCTTGTTTAATAGGGTCATTATGTTCATCTAAGTCAGGGTGGGGTGTGTTAACCAGTTCTAATAGCTCCCCCTCCCCCTTCTTCCATCTCTCTGAAAATGTTGTTGGTAATAATTACCATTCTGTTTTCTGATTCTTTCAGATCTCCTTAGAGGTTCACCTTCATTAAACCCATCTAGTTCATTACCTTGTTCACCTATCTGTACTCTGTCCTGACCATTCTCATCCATACTATTATTCTCATTCCATTCATAATTCCTACCATAGTCAGTTCTGTCATTTGTTCTGGGTTTTGGGTAACTAGTGTTGTGTTGATATTCATAAAGGTCCCTTTCTAATTTTTTGGTTTTCCTCTTTATTAAATGCTCACATTTAGAGTCAACCTCATTCCTTATGGCAACATATTTTTTCATTATCATCAGGAATCGTGAAAATTAAATCATTTTTAATTTCTTCATTTAAAGCATCAATGTCCTTATTAATCACTTCTTTCTGCCTATCATTGTCTTTAACCATGGCTTTTAAAATTTCTAACCCACATCTGTTAAATATTTCCAAAAGTTCTTTGTGATATACACTGTCAGGTAATACATTGTTTGGGTATTTACAAACCCTCAGACCCTTAGGCACAATCTCTTCCATAATACATTGTCTCAAATATGCATTTTCTATATCAAGTGTCCTGTACTTTAATAAAAGTTTGGACATTTTAGTTAATTTTACTCTATAAGAGCCATTAGTTTGTAAAGTAGTACCTGTTTTGTTGACATTATTGTCCTTAAATTTAGCTGAAAAGCTCACTTGTAACCAGTCTTTTAAGTCCACATTCCCAGTGTTTAAAGCTGAAGCATAAGTCCTTGGGTTCTGTCCTGCAGACAAAGGTGGATCGTTCCTGCCACTGGTAGAACCCTGGTCACCCCTCAAAATGGCTGGGGTCAGTAAAAATTCGTTAATATTACCTCAGTTTCGCTTATTGTTACCAGAAATGTCTGTTTGATGAGAATCTCTATTATTCCCATTTTTTTTGCGCCATTTTGATCTGTTCTGGCTCTGGGCTTCCTGGTTCCACCCACCCAGTCCTCCTCTGATAATTTCCACTATCAATTGGCTGAGAGGAGTGAGAAGATCAGTCAGTTAGGTTAGCTAGTTTTTTCTGCATGCAAGGTTTTAACATGAATATTCATGAGGATGTTTTAAATTGGATGTTTTTTATTGGATAATTAACCTCCTAGATGATTATAAAAGGCATTAATTGTTCTCTGACCCACATCTGATGAAGTGATTCAAATGAAAATGCTGGTATGTGCTTTTGTGCTTAAATTAAAGTTGGATTTTTAAAAGAATTCCGGCTGATTCTTGGTCCTGTGGTGCCTTGGGTTGTACTACTGAAATGTTAGTCTACCTTGTGCTATACATGGACTGTAACTGTTTCTATGTGGGAAAGAAGGAACATAAACTGAAAAATAGCATAAGTGAACATGTTCATAATATTCATGATGTTTGTGAAACAAATGCCTTAGCTAAACATATTTCACTGAATGTAGGACATACTTTCAAGTTTATTATATTAGATGTTTTATCTGTGTCTGAAAGGGGGGCATGCCCTTATATTCTGGAAAAGAGAGAATTATCCTGGCAGCTGCATTTGTATTTTTTGTCTTGGCCAGGACTTAATGATAATCTCTCCATTTCTAGTCTCTTAAAGTTAAAAGCACTGGAAATGTAAAGTTAGAGTACAAATAGGATTAATTGTTTTATTTAGATATACATATGTACTTTTTATAAGATATTTTTACATTTTTATTTTTTCTCATGGATCATTTTAAGCCTAATTTATGCTCACAATTGCATTTTATATGTATTCTGAGCTGGGCTGTGTGCTTGTTCTGTGTTTGTATCAAGGGATGTGGTTTAAGTAAGTAGTGCTCACTGCCCTGAGAAAGGAAATGATGTCACTGTGCTTTAATATTTAAAATGCTTTTTACTGTTTTAAATTGTATCTGATGAAGTTTCTGTAATTTTGACTTTGGGATGAAAGCGCTTATTTTATGGAGAATAAATTGTTTTATGGATTTCGACTTCTGGTCTGCACTGTGTTTGCCTTTCTCTGTTTCTCCCACATGTTCAATGGACTTTGTAAGCTAATGTATATGTAGTTCACTATGCTGGGCTGCTAATACTAAGCTTTCATCTTTTGATTTAAATTCACCTCTCTTTAATGATTCCTGTGTCAGATCCTGATCAACATGAGGTTGTTCCAGGAGTTTTCTACACTTGCAACTATATTTATGCCTTTCCCACATTTCTTGCTTTATCATCTAATCCTTCTGCTTATATTCCTTCTTTTGCTTTTTGGCACATTCAGTTGGTGTCTGATTTTTGTCTATTTCTGCTTTCAACATGCTTAGATATGTTCTCTTTCTTTCTAATTTCTCCAAATCTTTTGGGTTTCTAATACCATGATGGGAATGAACCCCATTCCTAAGTCAAAGTATGATTAAAATTCATAAAATTAGTATTGTTTCAGTCTTTGATGTCAGCCAAAAGTGCTCTTCACAGCACTCGCAATGTGCCCAGTAATGACTCCTGCAATTCATATGGGGTTACATGGACTGGTAATATATCTAAATATGATTGTAGATTCTTTATTTATAAGACCCATTGCTCCTACTACTATTGGAACTATCTGGTATCTTTCTTTCACATTGCTCTCGTTTCTGCCTGCAGATCCTGATATTTTATGAATTTGTGTCTTTCTGTATGCAACACACTATAGTCATTGGGTGCATCAATTTCAATAATCAATGCTACTTTTGTCTTCTTTTCTTGGACCACCATATCCGGTTTTCTAGTATCTATCTTTTGAACTGTTGGTAATGAGTGATTCTGTGTGATATAAATGTCATCAGTTTCTATGATGCTTTGTAGCTCATGTTTCCAGAGTTTTTCAGCCACTTCGATACCATAATGTCTGCACAATCCCCAGTGCAACAGTCTCGCCACATTATTATGCCTTTCAGTATACAGTCCTTCTGCCATTAGTGCATTGCAACCAGCAACAAGGTGTGTGACTGTTTCCAATTTGGTTTTAAAAAACCTACATTTGTCTGTTTCTCCCACATGTTCAATGGACTTTGTAAACCAGTGTGTGTGTGTGTGTGCGTGTGTGTGTGTGTGTGTATATATATATATATATATATATATATATATATATATATATATATATATATATAAATATATATATATATATATATATATATATATATATATGTATACATATGTTCCAGTGTAAATCCAAGCATATCTGAGTACTCTGGGACATGAAGTATTGGATATTTTCTCTGAGAAAGTCAGGCTACATTCTAAAGGAAAACTGGTCAGACAATGCAGATAGGTTTATGAAAATCAGTGATAGCTGACAAGTACAATACTCCATATTTGAATTACAGATGCAACATTCCTCACAGGTAACCTTTATTTTATATTTGATTTACTGCTAAAAAAGTCTATAAGGATGGTGTTATAGGTTTATTTGCAGTTCACAGAAAAGGTTTATGATTTTTCTTAAGTTTGGGAAAGCTCTGCCGTTAATGAAATCTGTAAATTTAATGAAGTTAGTGTTATATTAGTGATTGCAGAATCAATTTTAAACAATCCTAAGAACATATACTTTAATTGCAGGCAAATCCAGTTTGCTTGTTTACTTTGAATCTGTATCTAATTACCATTTATGTCATGCTATCTTGGTAATAACACTTTTGCATCATGGAACCATTCAATACACTTGTGTACCAAATACAGCCAAGATTCCTCACGACTGCTGAACCCATCAGCCAGATTCAATAAAGCCTATGCAGTTCATTTTATACCATATGCGCATCACAACATGATGTGCATATGATAGCACAATGTTTTGAATTCAGTAAATGGCACACACTGCTGCACAAACAAGGTAAACACCATGGTATGCTAATTACAGCATAAGCAGCCGAATTGAATGCTAATCAACAAACCCATAATGGAGGATATATTCAACAAGCTATAAAGCAACCATGTAGACTCAGTGCTGGTTTTCCTTGTGAATTCTAAAACATATTGGAATACAGCAACAGAAAGGAGACTACAAAGAAGCAATGCTAGGGGCTGCTGTTGCTTTAATCCATGTTCAGACCCCATTTTACTTATCATAACCTACATGATGATGAAATTATAGGGTGCTACAGGGTGGACAGGGACACACTACAGGAACTCTGCAACCTCTGTCATCCTCAACTCAGAGCAAGGTAAAACTGAGGGGAACCCATCCCAGTGGAGACAAAAGAATATGTAGCACTTAGAATCTTAGCTACAGGTACCTTTTAGAGATCAACAGGGGACATGCTGGGGGTGTCACAAGCATCAGCATCCAGAATCCTCCATTAGTTCCTGAATGCTATGCTCCAACATGCCAGTGACCATATATATTTTCCCTGTACTCCTGAGGATAGGACCAGAAATATGCAGGAGTTCTATCCTGTAGCACACTACCCTGAAGTAATGGGTGCCATAGATTGCAAGCATATGGAAATTAAGGCACTACCCGGGGAACAGGGAAGGCTCTACATAAAAAGAAGGGGCTTACACTCTATTAACTGCCAAATGTTGTGTAATGCCAAGGAAATCATCTTGAACACATCTGCTGGCAGCCCTGGTAGTTACCATGATTCACATATCTGGCACACCTCCCAAATTTATCAGATGTTTGCTAGGGGAAAATCCCACAGGGTCATTTACTGGAGAATGTAGGTTATGCACTGGAAGAGTGGCTGATGGCACCCATCAGAAATGCACACACACCCACTGAAGGGCACCATAATGAGGCACATGCTCAAACCAGAAATATCATAGATTGTGTGTTTGGGCTGCTGAAATTGGGGTTATGGTGCCTAGATACATATGAGGGAGCCCTACAGTACAGTCCATGGACATGTACTAAAGTATTCATCATATGTGTCATGTTAAACAATGTTATCACAAGAAAATAGCTTTGGCATAATCAACAAGGGGAAGGAGCACACATGCCACCACTAATGCTAAGGTCAGCACAGCCACACACAGATGATGGGTCAGAGGGAGAATATGCACAACATGCCCTTGCATTGGCTAAGAGATAAGACATAGCACACTCACTCACCACCTAACAGCCTAAAACTTTCCTGCTATGCACACACATATGCTAAGGTTAATGCCAGCCAACTCTCACAACCTTTGCCCCCCCCCCCCCCATGTTTTGGCTGTGTACTGCTTGCATCAGACATAGTCAGCCCTGAACTAAAACTGTTGCAATTGCTGCATTTACAAGATAAGTATTGGACCTGGAGTGTACTGTGATATAATATGAATGAGTTGCATATACTTGCATTTCATTACTTGGTAGTGTAAGCAAGTAAAAAGTGGGAAGTTTATACAGAAATTACCTTATCATGTAACAGCAGAGAAATGTATGTGTGTCCATTATTAAGCAGTAGGCCTCAGGCATCAAAGATTCACACTGTCATACCTCTCAAAAGTAGTGATGGGCACTGCATGTTCAGTTTAGCACTCTACATTTGTAATGGAAAAATCATTAAAGAGAAAATTAGAAAGTAATGATACACCTTGCAGTTTCAGAGTTCAAAACCCTCACAAGATCATTCACAATAAAGTTGGGAAATTTTGATGCTATCAACTGCCTAACTTTCTAAGACCAATATAAATCAAAAGTACAATTACCAGTTCAGCATCACAAGTGCAGATATACTAAGCAATAAGTCAGTTATGCACCACTCTGAGCATCAGTCACAACATGTATATATCCCTGATATGCAAAAGATACAAAACAGGGATATGGCACAGTTATCATCACTTGCACAGGGTGTTGTGTGTGTGTGGGGGGGCATGAAGCTTAGGCTGACACAAAAGGTTGGTGAGTTTGTGTGAGTAAGAAAGAGATGAAGGCAGACATTTGGATAAATGGCCAATGAGACAAAATGAGTTTTAAGCTGCATGACTGAACCATATAATTGTGTGTATGTCTTCAGGGGTCCTCCAAGTGAAACTGGTGTGTGAGTATCTGCATGAACACAGCCAAACTATGTACTAGCTCTACATCTTGGTATATCAGACAGGTATGAGCCATGCATGGCAGAGGTGGCAGCTCATTGTTATCATCCCCAACTATGAGAATTGGCTCTGCCAGGAGTTCCACTGGATGTCCACACACACGGTCAGATGAACTGCTAATAGCTGAATGTGACTGATGTCTGCTGGATGAGGTCACTTCACAACGACACCCAGGACCATGAACCCATCGCCTGCCATGTCTGAATGTGGACAGCTCACACACTGATGGAGCAGTGGAAGTACTGTCACTATGACAGCATGTTCGGGCATGGCCATGTTGGCTAACAGCAGATGATGTGACTGACCTATGCCTATATGAATGCCTTCCCCTCCCAGCAGACATTCCATCAGAGACACCACTTGTTTCATCACAGACATGCCTCGTTCCAGCATGTCATTCATCGGCAACACTGTGGAGGCTGTCATGCATGTCAGCCTGTGCCACATCTACAACATTAAGCATTTCTGTGGAGCACCAATGGAAATGTGCCTGTGCTTCCATGTTGGCCCTAAACATATGTTGAGTGGCACAAGAAGAGGTACATAGATCAGGTAGAAGATGGATAGCAAGCCTCCTCTGAGTACATAAAACCCTCCTGCATGGCACCTCCCCCACACTTTGGCTTCAACCAGAGTCAACAGGCACTGAAGCCACAGTAACCACACTTCCTTGATCAGTTGCTTTGCACTCCACTTGTCCAATATCTGAGGGCTTACAGAAATGGGTAGGCATAGGCCTACTTGCTGTGTCCAATGGCACTGCAAGGGATGGCTTCTTGTCAACATCAGTGTCAGATTCAATCTGCAACCCCCTGATGTGCCTCTATTTGGCTATCACTGTCATCAGAGTCTGACATCAGGTGGTAGATGTCCCACACTTCCACTGTCAGGATTACCTGTGATAATAAGCAACAAACACAGGAACAATTAATACCTAAACTACTATACTCCAATATATGCTAACAAAGCAATAGTCCTGCCACTAATAGTACAGCAATACACACAACAGTCCTGACATCAACATCACACACTAAAATATTTCTTTAAATTGCTCATCAGTACTGACATAAAAATGTTTGATTTACCATCTGCAGATAAGGGTATCCTCTGCAAGCCAGATGGTCCTTGAAGAAGTTAAGCAAAAGCTAAGGGCAACATCATCACAATTAAAAGTAACACAGGGGTAATACTTTTACCTCTTTATATGTCCATTAACTATACTTTCAACAATAACTTGGATGACAACTCCAACCTAAGTAGATCAATCAGAATGTGTTAACTGTAGCAATCTTCAATCCCCCCAGAAAAAAAAATTGTGAAACAGAATTAACATATTGATTTAAGTTGTTTTACTATACAACAGTATTCAGTGACGGAGATAACAAAGCCTGCCTGGAAGTTCTTCCTGGGACATGCTTGAAGTCCCAGAAACTGTCACACAGATGTCAGGAACATGCTGTTCTGCACTTTCATGTGAGCTGTCTGGATCCCTAACAGTGGACAGGAACTCTTCATTTGGTGTTAGTGGTGGCTCTGTTGCACGCCCACTCCAGTACCCATTTGATCACATCCCATTGCAGTGGCTCTCCTCCATGCAGATGTGATCATGTCAGTGGTCCTATGAAATACTTGCTCATATGTCCTGCCTTGACAACCCACAGCATTACCATCACCAACCATCTGCTGCCAAATCTGCATTCTGTGTGCAATATCTCCTTCTCCCCTTTCAGGCAGGAAGGTGCCATGTTACCTAAAAGCATTGATGATCACTTAATTTTCAGCATCAGTGAAGGGTGGTCTTCAAGGATTGAGACTCCTGGGTGACATAGTCCTAGTTGTCCTAAAAGCCAACAGAAGGATAATACTCATATGTATCACATAACTGCAAAATAACTGTTCTCAGATAAAACAGAAAAGGTAGTATCTCAGTATTACCCACTGGAAAAGCATAAAACAGTCTAGAGATTTGAAATACAGCAATAGAATGGATACAAAAAAAGAGAGTGACAATAGCAACATATTCTTGTTTATGCCATAACAGAACTGCATCTTTGTCTCCCCCAAAAAGAACAGGCAAATGATGCATGTTGCTAACAAACTGTCTTTGAAATGTTAAAAGTGCTATCAAATTAACTGTTTCTGAAACATGTCTACAAATTTATTGCAGAACATTCCATTTTAAGGTATTGGCAATCATGTACTGTATACCTGTGCAATGCTTTGGCAATCATATCCATGGCATCAGTACACTTCTAACTAATGCATACAGATAAAAGTTTAAAAGCCTTTGCTTCAGATTTTTCTTAATTACATTCCAGCATATGCAGTATGTAGCTGACAAAACACAAGAATACCTTCTCATGTTCAGTAATTTTCTGTGCAGATATATCCCAAAGTAATAGTCTCTGTTCTGTGTTCCCCACATAAATAATTCTTCTCACTTTCAATGTTCCTAGATACTCTGTTGTCTTTTTATATGGTGTAGATTCAGGGCTGTTAGCACAATGAAGATGCAAATAAGGTGTGAACTGCTGAATCCCAAGTACTTGGATCCATGTTGCACATGTAAACATAGTGCAGGCACTCCCTCAGTATTTGTAATGGATTACAACTGTGAATGATTACTGGTTGGGAGAGGTAAAACACAACAGCACTGTAGGCTGCCATACATCCAGTAGGTGTGCCAGATTAGACTTACAAAGTGTTTGATGTAAGGTTGGAAATGTAAGTAAGCAGCACACAATTCACAGGTTCTGTTCATTAACATCCAACCCCCCTTCATTAGTTGGCAACTGCATATGATATTATTTCCATTTAATATCCTCACACATTTTAAGGCCTGTGATATAGAATAGTTTCCAAACTGCATGTCTCAAATTACTGCTCAGCTAAGAGAAAAATGACCAACAAATACAGAGAGGTAAGACAGAGCTATATATTTGCAAGCAGTAATCATAACTGGTTGTGTGATCACTCAGTGCACTGCATCCAAAAATAATAAATGCACAAATAACATTTGCATGGTTTCATGTTACTATAAATGATGTTGCAGTTTGTTGTCTACAGAATAATTTCAGTTCCTTATTACAAAGCTGTTTGTGTGGCAAAGAGGGATAAGGCACCATTCATGTGTTCTGACAGTTCATTGGAGTGAAAGTCCAAATTCAGATCTATGTAGAAATATCTCATGTGAAACAACTTTTTCTAGTGTGTTTGTCATAGACTGATTTTCCTCATTTCAAATACTTGTCATTTTTTGGGGGGGTGCTTGTCTTTAGAAACACAATTGACAAGCCTTGGCTTTTTAGTAAGTTTGGACAACCTCAAGTCCTCCATACTAACAATTTTAATCCTTTCAGGTTTTGTCTAAAATATACTATTGACGTAGATGTCATCTGTCATGTAATCAAGGATAACTGGAAGATTCTGTTGACTGATGATAAAATTCAGAAACATACAGGGGACAAACCTTTTGTTTTCAAGAATTGTTTGAATTTAAAAAGGAAATTATGAAAGGCAATGACTGTTAAAAATGTGGTCCAGTCTACTAGGACAGGGACTTTTCCCTCTTGCCAATTTTAAGCCTGTCACTATGTCACCTCTGAGAATAGGGTTATTCACCTTATTACCAAACGTGTCTATCAACCCCAACTTTATGCAAGTTGTTATACTACTAATGTGGTTTATTTGGCTAAGTGTGGGCAATGTTGTTCTTTTTATGTCAGAAAGACAAATCAGCAACTTTAAGATCATATATTACAACATCTAAGGGACATTAGACTAGTTGCTCAGCATAATGCCCTAGCACAGCACTGCTTTATACACTAGCCATGCTTTTTCATTCATGGTTTTGCAGGTAATTAATATTAATGCTAGGGGTGGGGATATTGTAAACAAGGCTGAGAGTGCTGAGTCTAATTGGATAGCAGAATTTATGACTGTGTACTCCTTATGAAACCTGTTTTTAAAGGGAGGAGGTTTTAATTTTGATTGGTGAATATTATATATATATATATATATATATATATATATATATATATATATATATATATATATATATATATATATATATATATATATATATATATATATATATATATGTTTGTATTTGCCTACATTTTATGGACCTGAAGAAAGGAAATATGAAAGCGCTAGTCTTTGTTTGTTTTATTATTTTTTTATTATTTTATTAAAGTGTATGCTCCTCAGCATGGTGGTCTATGTGATTTTTCAAGTCTTTAAATGTAATACTTAAGATAAATGAGTTGTATAATTGTGTTACTGCATTGTATATCACATATGATGGCACTAAGTTTACCTCTTTTTTCTCTCACCTCAACCATTTTCACTCTCTCTCTCTCTTTTGTTTTAATTTCTATTATGTGTCACCAAAATGTCTCCATGTCATCCATCTGTACTGCAGCACTAAATACTCCACAACACAGCAAAGTAGGCCACCCCCACTGGATCAGCCTGCCCCTGCTCCACCAGCTCTAGCACTGACGCTCAGCATGTCTGGGAGTCAACCTGGCAGCACTGCCTCTGCTGCCCATGCACTATCTGTCCCCTCAGGTTGTCCTTCCCCAGATGCTAGTGCAGTGGTACCCTTCAAGAGTAGTGGAGGAGATGGTGATTTCATCACCCACAGCAAGGTGCGAGGGATGGTGTGCAGGGTTTTGCACCACACTATTGGTATACACCTATGTCAAATGGAGAGACTGCTCTCCATCATGGTCTGCAGGAGAAGGAGGGGGAGGCTTCAAGCACTCCAGCAAACATGGAGTAAGGTGACAGTGATGACAGTGCAGTGGGTGAGGACTCTGTTTTCACTTTCTCCAAGCTTGATGGGCATGGGCCTGTGTTGTCCCCTTCCTCAACCTAATCATGATGTCCACCAACTTTTTTTGTCCATCACCATCCCTGTCTCTTATCTTGTTTTTATTTTATTTTTATTTATTTAACATTTGTTGACTGGGAAAGTCCAACTATGGCAGAGCCTATTTTCAGTGGAGGCCCGGGGAGAGGTCTTGTATGTTTGCAGTTGCTTTCTCTCCTACCTAACTTACCTGACCCAGACATACCTATGTCCTTTCCCCATTATTCCTCTCTCACTGAAATAAAAAAAAAATGGACACCTGTCTCATAAAAAAAAAAAAAGTCCCATACATAGCTCTTCATTTCACACACGTCTTCTTGACACACTTGATTTGGTCCAACTGGCTATACAACATGACTGCATTATGGATACCCATCTTTGTGGATGTGACAGTCCAAATTCAGTTAATATTCTGCACATATTTTCAGTTGACACTGTTAAAGAAATGGATAGCTATGGTTCTTTTCTACCTCCCTCCTGCACATTCCTGTACTACTTTCCCTTTGTTCTTCCCCCTGCTTTGTTCCCATTTCACCACTTTCCTATCTACCCCATTTTAACACCTTTAATCTAGTCAAAAAATAGAATCAGATACAACACACATAAGCAGAAAAAGCAAGGGATCTCTTCACTTTTTGGGCTCTGTCTATGCGTGGAGGTGCACATTACACTCCAATGTGCAGTGATGGTAAGCGGCTGCAAAATTCTGTGGTTACCTCCACACAATGCCTCTTAACACCACTGTGCTATGCCAACACACAGCAGCACATGTACTATAAAGAATTCATGCATTATCAATGTTTATTTAAATGTATTTAAAAGTATAAGACAGATTTGGATTTGAACCCAGTATCACCTGGACTCAAAAAGAAATGTGTCAGTGCATTTACACCTGCTGTCACAGAGTGAGTTAAGCAGCAGGTGTGTTTCATAGATTCAGTACTAACTCTCAGACTTTATCAGTGTGGCTCATGTTTGCACACTGCTTAGCTACACACAAACATGAATTGTATTGGAAATGTGTATCTCGCATGTGCAAACACTTTGCCAACCATCACTCAAACCCGCTGCTCGCCATGTTATGGAAAAGTAATATTATATATTATTGCTGTTTACTGTCTATTTCCTGTCTATGACATAAAATTACATGTAGAAACATAACACACTGAAGGCCCTATCTAACAATATTTTAGCTATTTATTTATTTAATGTTTGTTTAGTGGAATAGTCTGACTGGGCACATGCCATTTTCAAAGGAGGCCCAAAGGGAGAAGCCCCAACACTTTCAGATGAGAACATAACAATACATATAATATATGCTCATACAGTAATAGTACATACAAAGGAACAGAAGTTAGAGTAATTTGGAGTACATAATACTAGTAAAAACATTTGCAAGCAGCTAGTAAAGCATTCACAAACAATTGATGATGCAGGATTTGCTTGGACGGATGTAAATTTGATTTCCATTATCTTGGTAGATATAACTATTTATTGCAAACAATAATCCCTATCAAAGGTATAGATGAGGAGTTAAGAAACTAGGAGGAAGTAAGGAGAATCTGGAGAGGAAGTGTAGGATGAGACTACAGGTGAAGTTAAAAGAGAGATGGTTTAGAATAATATCTGGAAGAGAGAATAGAGTTATACAGAGAAGGTAGTGAAGGTAGGAATGAGAAGTCTTTAATGATGGAGAGATGGTAGTCAGCCAGGAGTTAGACAAGAGCAGAGCTAGGAATTAGATAGGTAAGATTTGAAGAGTATTTTCATCTGTAGAGGATTAGCAGTGGTTAGGATGTGTTGGGAGGTGGAGTTCCAAGTCCTGGAGATGTGTTTGGAGTAGCGAGAATCTTCAGAACGATTGTTAGCTTTTGTGACTTGTAATAGGAATTTTTCAGAAGATCTCAGGAGTCTTATGTTAGATTGAGGTTGATATAGGTTACAGAGTACTGGACACTTGCCTGGAAGGTATACTATGCAATGAACCATTATAAATTGGGTGCGTGTTAGGTAATTGGGGAACTCCAGCCAGTTTAGTTGGCATGAGGAAGTACAGTGATGGGATCTATGTGGTGAGTTGGTGGTAAATCTGGCATTCTTATTGCAGCAGGTATCTAGTTTTGCTAGGTCTGTTTTGTTCCAGTTGGTGAAGATGTGGGAGGCATAAAGATGAGTAGAGAGTAGATGAGTCCTGGCAATAGGCTGTCTTGTGGAGTTGGTGAAGTAAGGTTTAATTCTATAAAGAGAACCTAATGTTATGTTTAGGGTGATGTGTTTATCAAATCTCATCGTATTATCAATTGTTACACCAAGTAGCTTAGTATGTGATATGGGTTCTATCTTGGTATTACTAAATTAATATATTAGGAATGGGAATAGGAGGTCTGAGGATTTATTTGAGAAAATCATTAGTTTAGTTGTATTGAGACTGATAATTAACTGAGAGTCAGAGAGCCAGGATTCTACTGCAGTGAAGGAAAGCTGTGTTGTTTCTTGGAGTTTAGTAAGTGAGTGGGCTGCACATATGAGTGTTGAGTTGTCAGCACATTGTATGATAGTGGCTAGTTGGGCAGAAGTCTGGAGCTTGTTGGTGAAGATGGTTAGTAGGAGTGGACCTACCTTGGGGGATGCTTAATGGAACAGTTAGCAGGGAGGAGAAATCATGTTGCTATCTTACAGCCTGTTGTCAATTGGATAAGTAACTCTGGAACCATGTAAGGGCAGAATAGTTTAATTTAAGAGATGAGAGTTCATTGAGGAAGTGTCTAATGGGAAATGTTATCAAATGCTTTGGACATGTTTAGTAATATGGAGGAGACTAGATGACCATTATTTCTAAATTGGTTGATAGTGTTTGTGAAGCTTAAAAGAGCTGTAATGGTACTGTGGTTGGGTCATGAAGCCATCTTGGGAATTAGTTAGCAGGTTGCTGGATAATAAATAATATATGAGCTGGGAATGGATACATTTTCCTAAAACTTTAGATTGTGGAGATAAGATAGATATTGGCTTGAAAGTTAGAAAAGTCTGTACAGTTACCTTCCTTGTGTAGGATATAGGATATTTTCCAGATTTTGGGAACTTACTGTTCTGCGATAAAGCAATTAATTAAAATAGAGAAGGGATAAGAGATAACATCAGCAGCTATCTTGAGATATTCAAAAGATGGATTATCAGCAGCAAGAGAAGTATGTTTAAGTGTATTGAATACTTTTTTATGGTACTGGTTTCTACTGGCTTGAGGGATAAGGCATTGGTTGTTTCTTTTCGTCCTATGGGAATAGAGGAGTAGTGTTGTTAGTTTTGGTTAGAGTTAATATGGAGTTTGTGAAATAAGTGTTGAACTGTGTAGCTATACTGTCTGTAGTTTTGATAGTGATAGATATTGGGGTCATGGTTGACCTGGATGTATTAGTTAATTTATAGAAGCCTAGAATTTTTTGGGAATATTTTGACAATTTGGTTGGGTTGCAATGTAATAGGATTTTTCTTGTTTTTGACCTGTTTCTTGGCTTTGTTTCTTAGTTTCTGATGAGAATATAGGGTGGCTTGTTTCTTGTTGGACTGGTATTGAGACCAAGCTTTGTCCCTGTCTTTAAGTAATAGCTTGGTTTCTTTTGCTGACCAAGGAGAATAGTTTTCCTTCATTCTAGTAGTTCTAGGAAGAGCTAGGCTGTTCAAAATATCTAGAAATGTATTATTAAAGTATGATATGGCAGCATCCAGTGCTTGTGATGTTAGAGGGGTCCAGGTACATTGCTATAGGGTTGATAAGAATATTTGAGGTGAGAAAAATGTTTGTTGAGTGTTTGTCTATAAGAAATATTTTGGGGATGTGCGGATTTTGTCTGACCATGTAGGTGAGTAGGTGGTCGCTAATACTATCTGGGAAGCAACCTGAGTGATAGATGAGTGATGGTTTATTGGTTAGTTTCCAGTCTAGTCTTGAATGTCTGTTTTTTGTTAACTCTAGTTGAGGATTGTATTAACTGGAAGAACCTATACAGATATATGAAATTTGTGGGATTATCTGCAGTGCAATTGGGCAGTCTGTGTTAAAGTCACCCATTTCTATGGTTTCCTGAGAGATTGTTGAGGATGTCCAGAGGAGGAAATCCTCAATTATGGCAAGGTTGCTCCAAGGAGAGATGTAAATTGCTATAATGGTTATGGATTTCCTGGGATTTATTTTGAGATTAGTAAAAAGTAGCGCAGCATTATTGCAAATCAGATGATTTGGTTCTAGGTGGTAAAGCCTGAGTGTATTCATACTGATAATAGCTATACCTCCACCCTGTCTGTTTAATCTATCTATTCTATGGATGTTCTAGCCTTGGGTTAGTATTTCATTATCTCTTTTTGCAGGCTATAGCCAGGTTTCAGTTAGTACTGTTATATCAGGGGAGTAGAGTGGGAGAGTTGCATGAAATGTATGTATTGTATTCACTAGGCTCCTGAGATTTATGTTTAGAAGGAAAAGGTTTGAATTTTTGAAGGTAGGGGTAGTAGTAATGTGAGTATTTAAAGGGTGAAGTGTGTTTTGTTCTTTTGGATTAATTTTGGGACTTAGTTTTGGTGGCTATCACCATTAAGTCTGAGATTAGATTTTAAATCTGTTAATGGCTTTGGGTGCTTAAGTGTTGATTAATACATTTATGAAATAGTTGAGGTGTGGTATGTTGATGTGCATATCTATATGCACATATTGTAAACATGTCACATATTTACAATACAGCCATGTGTTGCCTCCCCACAGGCACTGCACCCCTGGTGTCTCAGTACTTTTTCCACACATATATCACCTACACTACAGAAATTAATATCACATGTTGTGTGATATGAAATGCACATCATCTGGTAACATGAAGAACTAAAACTATTGACCCATAAGCCTAAAAAGCCTTACCTGCAAGAAAAGGGAAAGAATCAGCAAGGTCCTTATCCACAGGTATGTAGGTGACCTTAAAGATACTGGTGTCGACCCATTTTGGTTTTGTCAAGGCTAGAACTTGTTTATTAAACCTAGTAGATTTCTTTGATATTGTAGAGAAAATCTCCCATCTGGGAATTAACCCATACATTACTAGATGGATAGCCAACTGGCTCACCGACATAACACACACTGTCAAACGTTGGGGACTGCACCCCCACCACTAGACCACTTACCATTGGAATGCCCTGAATTGTTTGGAAACTATGTCTCTGAAGCCCAGGCAAAGGTAGATGGCCTATGGTTTACCAAGTTTGCAGATGACTGCTAAATGGATGCAGTCATATAGACTCCTCCAATGATGGAAACATATTACAGAAGGGGCTCACACAGACAAATGAATGGTGCCAAACTCACAGACTTAACCTTAAAGCAAACAATGCCTCATTGTCCTCTTTGCTAATGAAGTAACCCTGCTAGTTATGATAAACATAGCACCCCTCTAAGCTCAAACACAGTGTTGTACGACTTGGGAACACATATTGATGCCAATATACACTTCAATCACTATGTGTTCATAGTGGTGAGACATATATTCTACTTTGCGCACCTCATAAATAAGGCCAGGGAGGTCATAGCTCTGCTGTACTCTACCCTTATCAGACCACTAAATGAGTACAATGCTCCCTTCTGTCTGTACCTCACCAGACATCTGCAGCAACTGGAGAAAGCACAGAGGTTTGTGATTGGTAGAATCCAGGGCCTTCAAAATGTAACATATATGGAAAGACTGAAAGACCTGTCACTGTTCTCTGCAGGATGCTGAGAGGTGACCTATGCCTGGTCTGCAGAGTCATCTCAGACCCTGCCCTACTGAAAATGCTGGACATCTGCAAATCAAATGGCACAAGAACAGCTTGTTCCAGGGATTTCAATCTAGCCTGTGACATAAACAGAAGATGCTGGGGAGACATATGTATCTCCCAACAACTGACACTCCTCTATAATAGGCTCCCACTGTGTTTGAAGCAGCGCTCCTCAATTACCCTATTCAAGCATAACCTTGACAACTGGATGGGTGATTGTAAATTCACCCCTTGGGTGGCACCTATCTCCCTGATGGACAGGGTAAGTCGGTGCTGATCACAAAATCAGTCTGGTAAAACAATCATCTAACTATGCTCAGTAATGGTACTTGTGTTTTTACACAGCTAGGCTTATAAATGCCCTATGGCCATTAGGCTAGTAACCTCCTGTGGACCTATGAAGCTATGAACCTATGCAGGCTTCCCAACATCTTCTATCCTGCTGATATCAGACTTGTGGTGTGGTGCTTGCATAAAGTCCTAAGTTCTGTAGTCTGTGTACTTAGGCAAGGGTTCTTTTTTGCGATTTTTGTGAAAAACAGCAATTTTTTACCACCCTTTTTAAATGAAGAAGTAGTCCATTTTCTAATATGTTGAATTATGGGACTGAGGATGTGTTTACTGACTTTAACAGAAATAAAAATCAGGTTAATTATAATTTGTCTGATTAGGAATAGAAAGCCCTTCAAAGTTTAAGTAAAATTGTCTTTAAACCTTCGGATAAAGGAAATAAGTTAGTCATCATGCATTATACCCAATATTTGGATATGTGCATGGAGCATTTAGAGGATGATGAAATATATGATAAAATTGACATGTCTATATACCAACAGGCTTTAGTTGAATATGCTGAGTTATTACAAAAAGGCAATAGACTTGGATATTTTTTCGGATGTAGATGTAAGAAAATAAATTAGTCCAGATGAATGTAAAATGAGCTATTTTTATTGCCTCCCTAAGATACACAAAAATTTAGTTAAGTCACCGGGGAGGCCTATAGTTTCCGGTTGTGAGTATTTTACTCACAAACTGGGCTTATTCTTACATGGTTATTTAATGCCTGTAATATGCACTTTGGCATCTTACATCCGAGATATATTTGATTTTTTAGCAAAGATTGATGATGTTAAATAGAATGAAAATATGTACCTTTGCACATTAGATGTTAAAAGCCTCTATACGAATATCAGCAATAATTTTGGCCTGGAAGCTTTAAGAGTTTTTTCTGGGTAATTCACCAGTAACAGAATATATAGTAGAATTGGTATATTTTTGTCTCACTCATAGTTTTTTTGAGTTTAATAATAATCTTTACAGGCAGAGACATGGCACAGCAATGGGGGCTGCTTTTGCCCCCATGTATGCCAATTTAAGTATGGGCCTTTTTGAGAGTGAATACATTTATAGAAATACATTTTTTTTGTGATCATATCATCAGGTATTTTAGATATATTGATGATTTAATTTTCATAGCTGAAGGTGGTATGGGATTGGTACCCCAATTTGTTAATATGTTACACAATAACAGGTTTGGTTTGCAATTTGATAGTCTCAAATTAGGAACATGTATCCCTTTTTTGGATGCAGTTATCAGTATCAAACATGGTACCGAATTATTCACTTCTGTACACAGGAAATTTGACCATGGTGACAGTTGTCATCCTTCTCATATCATTGAAGCACTCCCCTTTGGTGAGATGCTTAGGATATCTAGGTTGTGCAATAATATTCATGACTTTAAACAAGAACTGGGAACAACTGCAGACATGTTTTGTAATAGAGGTTATAGTAAAAATCTACTTGAAAAAAGTTGGAATAAATTGTGCAATATTTTGACTATAAGACATCATTCTAATAGTCGACAATATCTGGCCCCCTTCAGATTTAATGATAGAAAATATAAGGATCTCATTTATTTTGTTACAACTTTTGGATGTTTTAGTTCTATGGTTATAGAGCAGGTAAAGTACCACTGGAAATGTCTATGTTCTTTAAAAAATGTGTCTTCCTGGCTTAATGCCAGCCTTGGTGTTTCATATGGAAGGGGAGAAATATTCATAACTTTTTAGTGAGAGGTAGATTTTGTATACCCGCTATGAATGTATCACATAGTTTACATCTCTCAGGGACTGTTTGTTGTAATAAGTGCAAAGCCTGTAAGTTTATAGTTAAGAGTTTTCAAAGTATTAACAATATTCCTTTTAATACATGGAATAATTTCTCTTGCGACACTGAGGGTGTTGTGTATGCTCTCAAATGCCCTTGCAACTTATTTTACATTGGGGAGACAGAGGGTATTTAAAGTGAGACTATTGGAGCATGCAAGGGATATTCACAATCAAAAATTAGAAAGTTCCATGGCACTAAATTTCCAGCATTTTCATAAGGGTAACAATGAAGGGCTACAAGGCACTGTTATGGAAAAAATAAATGTGTCATTATATGATATATGTAATCTTAAAAGACAACTTCTGATTAAGGAAGCAGTTTACATCCTTAAATTTGATACTCTGCAGGGTTGAATGAAGAATTAAACTGGAGATTGTTTATTTAATTGTTTAATTGTTTTATTGGTAGTTTTTTTTGAGTATTTAGGCAAGTTCTTGTTTATGATGTTCTTTACTCCTTGAAGGCTTTTTTAAGCTGAGATGTCAGAGATATTTCTTGTGCTACAAATTGTGCAATAAATTAGTGTTGGATTCTGTGGCTGGTTGTATTATATTCTATTTTTTCATTTGTGGTGACTTAGTAACCTTCTGTGAACATATGAAGCTATAAACCTATGCAGGCCTCCCAACATCTTCTATCCTGCTAATGTCAGACTTGTGGTGTGGTGCTTGCATAAAGTCATGAGTTCTGTAGTCTGTGTACTTAGGCAAGGGTTCCTTTTTTGCTGCAGTCAACTGTGTGTGTGTGTGTGTGTGTGTGTGTGTGTGTGTGTGTGTGTGTGTGTGTGTGTGAGTTCTGTAGTCTGTGTACTTAGGCAAGGGTTTCTTTTTCACTGCAGTCAAGTGTGTGTGTGTGTGTGTGTGTGTGTGTGTGTGTGTGTGTGTGTGTGTGTGTGTGTGTGTGTCTAGACAGAAGAGCAGAAGTGTGTATCCTACAGTTACTACTCCAATCCAATGGATTGACAGTTTTTTGATACTTGCACATGCTTACACATCCATTTCATGCAGGCCTACCATCATCTTCTCTCTAACATGGCATATTGATTTTATCCACTGTGTGTGTGTGTGTGTGTGTGTGTGTGTGTGTGTGTGTGTGTGTGTGTGTGTGTGTGTGTGTGTGTGTGTGTGTGTGTTTGTGCACTTGCCTGACATGACAGAGAGCCTTTTACACCAGCATGTGGGACACTGTCATTGCTATATTCTCCTCAACAGGCACTGCTGATGTATCAGCTATATCCAGTTGTGAATATGCATTATTCCCACCATGGTAGGGTCAGAGACAGGCCTGGAGACCAGGCAGAAGTCACCTCATCTTATAAAATGCAGATTACAGTGACATGGCTTTCAGTCTCTCCACATACATGATGACATGGTTTGGAGGTCCTGACTTTTCTTGATGAGAAAGCCCTGTGGTTTCTCCAGCTACTGCACATGTCTGGTGTGGTACATGAAAAACAGAGCATTATAGTCTATTGCTGTTTTGATGAGGTTTGAGTACAGTGCTGTTATATAATCCTCAAATCTGAATATGATGGCATGAGTTATGATGTGCACAACATAGGCTTTCAGTACCACTGTGGACACTTGCTGGTTGAAGTTTCCAGTGCTTACATCACTAGGTTTCATCATAGCAGGACTATTGTCAATGCTATAATTAGCATGGAATATATGTCTCAACCTCCAAGAGCAGGAAATATGGAGAAAACCCTAAAATATATGGGGAAAAGGCCTAAAAATAGAGGGAGTTTTTAAATATTGCTCTTACAAACTTAGAACTTGACAGAATAAAAGATTTTGTAATAGCATGAATTTTCTGATGGAAATGAAGTCTGAGACTCTAGTGTCTGTCATTATTTTCTGAATTCAATCCGTTATAATTAATCAATGATTTGCCAGAAAACCAACATTTTATGAGGAACAGACAAAATATAAGGCAAAATTCTGGACATTCTGTGAAAATCTAGACAGTTGAGAGGTATGGCATGGAATTCCACTTTTCAGAAGGACAACATAAAGATACATTTCTGCATTTATTTGTAGATTGTGTGACTTTGTCACCAGTCATTTATCTGTGTTAGTTCCTCCAGTACTATGTTATGATCATTGGTGGACTCGATGATTGCACCCAATATGCAAAAGTCAGCATACTTGGTAAGCCAAAGGCCATATACTTTAACCTGAACTGTCGAGAAATAGATTCCAAACAGTAAAGGGCCTAGCACACATCCCTGGGGTTTGCCACTGGTGACAGCTCTACTGGTTCAGGTTGATTCAACAACATTCACAATATGTGTTCTGTCAGTGAGCCAGTTGGTTACTCATCTAGTGATGTAAGGGTCAATTCCCTGATGGGAGAGTTTCTCAGTCATACCTGCCTGGGGGATTGTGTCAAAACCTTAGGCCAGATCATGAAAGGCAGTATGCACCGTCTTACCTTCATCCAGGCCTATTACACAGAATCAATGGGCTGTGACAACATCACTGGTCACTTATGGCATGACTCAGCATATACATCTTTCTGATACAGTTGAATACACACTTCAACACACCCTCCATATGAGCTGTGTTCCCATGGAAAGGTGTACATCAGCATCCATCCATCTGAATTGTGAGGCAGCACCTGTTGAATGCATGCATAGATACATCCTGACTCTCCTCAACTGTGATGTAGATCAATATGTCATCATGGACCTTTTCTAAATTGACATTAATAATATCCTGGCTGTTGTCTGTTACATCTGATAGATGACCTCAAAGAGGTCATCGAGGATTCTGCTTGACAGGGGCACAGGAAAATAATTTTCTTGGGTGGCGAAAACCAGGGTACATTTTTGGCTAGGCTTGTATAGGCCCTAGGGCCAATAGCCTAGTACCTACCTATGAACCTATGAGGGCATGCATGATGACGATGCTATCATCTTGTGGAACTTGATCAGACCAAGGCATTTGACACAAATCCCAATGAGGTATTCAATCAACATTGTCAGATGTGGCCATAAACAGCTATATCACCAAGTGGGTAGACCAGTGTATCACATATATGGAATCTTACTATGTTGAAATATGTCAGGTGACCTATAGCTCAGCGAAAGTGATCAGGTCTGTACATCAGGGCTGTCTTCTAGTCCCTCTTCTGTCCATTATTTAAGTGATGGACATCACAAATGACATACACATATTATGGAAAATTGTTGACTCCAACTTTGATATTAGTATAATACAGACAGTATCAATACATACCACAGATTGCCACCACAGCCATGACAGCACCTGCAATAACAAGAAAACACTGGGGGATTTGTTAAGTCAGAAAAACAAATACACAAACCAAGTATAATGTGGACATCACACCATATAATCAGACCAATAGGTATGTGACCTCTATCCTTGAGTAAATGGTAAGTGGAACATCCGCCAACATGTGGTCACAGTGCTAACTACTCCCTTGTATGTAAAAGAAGTACTGAGTATGTGAAGGACAGCCACATCAAAGGTCATAATACCTCCATAGTTTTCAGCCTTCATCACACCAATAAGTGAGTACAATGCACCCTTTTCATGTACCTCCTTATACATCTTCCAGTGATGTGTAACTGAAGTGTACCACCTTTGTCACAGTGAGCTGTCACAGCTCTTATTGTTCATACCTAGGTATTCTTTTTGTGGCATAAACATGACTGTCTGATGGTGCAGAACACCAATCAAGTTGTTAAGCCAAATACATGTGTGGTACCTGTTCTGTTGATCCACACACCTCATAGACAGGTTTTTGACAACATTAATAGCATAGTCATGCTATATATATATATATATATATATATATATATATATATATATATATATATATATATATGCCATACACACCAGTCAGCTAGCCTGTATTGCTCATAATGTCACATACAGGTATATCAGTGTCCCTCCTAACACCTCCAGCAGATGTTACAGTGCCAGGACAGTGTGCATGATTACCCTCATAGAGTGTGTACGTATTATAATAGTTGTATTAGTGTGTTTGTACAGAATCATCTCTTATCACTCTAAATAACATGTTATGTCAGAAGCATTAGATAACTGGTGGCACTATTCTAATATTGTCTATGATTGTGGTTGGTTACTTTAATGTTGCCATGAGCCTTTACCTGTGTCCCACTTGATAGAGACCTCTGCTGAGATTACACTTATATTTAGGCAAATCAGTTTGCACAACTTCACAGTATGCACCCTTTCCTCATTGCATGTCAGATCCCTGTAAGACATCCTCTGCATTAGTCATGTAACAATGCTTATCTCACACAGACGTGATTGGTGTAGCTGCTACTACCATCTTCCATTGACATGCCCTAATCTGCTGTACATTAGGTTATTTCACCTGTCCACTTTCCCTGTGTTCTTTCCGACAATCCATCTGCATGACCCTATTCAAGACACACACTTCCCATAGTATTTATTTTACATGGCAGTCCATGTACTGTTACAGATCATTTGCACAGCTTCATTACAGAATGCTAGGAATGGGATATCACAATACTCTGCACTGTAGATACACTGTCTTGTACTGTGTTTGGACCATATACCTCTCAACTGTCCATATTTTGAAAAGAATGTACAGGTGTGTTCCCTATCAAATTTGTGGCTGTCATGTTACTGGGATGATCTCAGGACTGATGTGACTGAATATTATATACATTTGAGTTTCATATTTCAAATCCTTCAAAACATGTATCTTAACACGAACCTCTGCTTAGTCTAGCACATTTTTATAGGGCAAATATGTAAAATATGTCCCTATTTCTGGGTCATTGCTCCCCCCCCCATTATATTGGCCTTTGTCCAGAAGTCTTGCACTAAGAGACTGAGAGCTATATGTGAATCTCTAGTCATCACTGTGGCATTCCACACAAAACCGCAGACCATCAGTTCTCTGATTTAAACAGGAGTGCTATCTGTGTCGCTTATATGGTTTCCTGGCTGACAACACTGTTGCCAGCCATGAAACCTTGCTTAAACTTGGTGCACACCATGAAGGTTGCCAGCCATGAAATCTCAAATTGGTTGCACTCCATGAATATGATTTGAGATATGCTGTCGCCACACACCACCACACACACATATAAACTCCATGTAGGTTTTGCACGAAGCCTACATGGTGTTTACTGAATCCTGGGGCTTATCTTTTTAGGAAGAATGCTCTGGTGTTCTCTGTTGAATTATCCTCTATATACATTATTACTTATATCTGTCCAACTTTGCAGGTATTCCATGAGAATATATCTTATTTAAGAAATGTTATTTTGTAAGTGTTTCATACCAGTGCACTTTGCATTATGGTTCATGCTACAAGAAAAAAGAAATATTTGTACATTGGAGATTCATACCTTATTTCATATATAATTGCAAGAATGCTGACACCTTAATCTATTCCAAACCTTAATTATGTTTTCTTTTGTGATGCATAAAATATCTGCTTTGTTGATCCTATCACTAGAAGCCTGATAATTCCTACAGGAATTTGTCTATTTCAATCTATTGTGTAATCCATCATCAGCAACTGGCAGTATGCACTTGATTTTACTTACATGATAAGAAGAGACTCATTATCATTTGAACAAAACTGCTTCTTGGAAAAATAATGTGCTCTTTCAAACACCAAAGAAAAGCAAGATAAAGCATGAAATTAAAATGAGAAAACATTGAAAATCTGATTTAGAAACAGATCTGATGCTACATAAAAACATGGTTGTGAAAGACCTTGTAACTTGAAGTGCCCACACCTTTTGACTTTGTTATGATTACTAAACTCAACAATAGATTTCTCTGACACCTTTTTTAGTTATCACCATCTGCAGTATTTATTAAATCTTAATACTCACTGCCAGAAGATTAATTACAAACTATTATTTATTTTTTCATCTCAGGTCTTTGGTCAAAAGCTGGTATCCGATTTCTATTATAAAAGAACATTTCAGTGCTATCTTTAACTTTGCAAAACTCTGTTTATATAAACATAACATTCTTTAAACTAAGGCCAGGCATCTTTCAATGCAAGTTGCACTAAGACAACTCTAGACAGATAATGGTATAATGACTTTAAGCACAATAACTTTGACCAATGCATGTAAAGCACTGAAATATTTAAAGTGATTGTATTTTAACTATTCTTTCTGTCCTGTACAAGTATATAAACAATACTTGAATGACTGCCTGTTTGTTATTCCGGGCACAATGAGGCAAATTGTAACCCCTCACAAAATTCAGACTGACAGTACATTTCTTTCTCCTTGCCTGCATTTAGATGTCCATGCATATGTAAAGTTGAGTTTATTTTCTACAGATTATCAAGGTTTGTTTATTCAGCCTGTTTAAATCTTAGAAAAATTCTGAATGGCTCAGTAGCAGAACTGTATTATATTACTGAGCATCGACTGGCACCAGTGGCAAAAAGTCATTTCCTAGTTCTGCTTTAAAACCAGTGATATTCAATCTGGAACTGGCTTCGCAATATAGTCCAAATACCATAGAATCATAGGAGATTGCTAGGCTATCAACCTGGAGGTTATTTCCAGCATAGTCATTTTATCCCAATGTAATGCTATAGAAATGTTAGTTAATTCCCAAAACTGCATGCAGTAATGACTCCCTATGTACAGCAAGGTTGTGGGTGCTACTCCTGATAAGAATTTACAGCGCCTCATCCACTTGTTCAGGTTCCTTTTGAACAGTGCCATAGAGCTACTCTGTTTTACATAAATAGGTGGCCTACTCCAAAGATGTGTCAGTCTCTGGGAGATAAGTCTGTCTGCCCAGCATGTCCTATTTAAGTTGCAGGCCATATTTAGGTCCCTGGAATGGGTGGCCCCATTCTGGTTTGATTTATGGAGATGCAGCAAGTACCAGGTATGTAGAAAGGCCAAATGCAGATGTGGCATGTGCTGTGAAGCTGGCACTAGCGAGAACTGCATGAGCTGAGACCTTATTTTTGTGTGTAAGCCCAATAAGTTTCTCAAGTGCTTGTCTGGGAAAATGCTGGATGCAAACTGAATAAGTTGGTATAATGGTTAAGGTGTTTACCATAGTGAAATTAAGGTGCATGTTTTGATTCTTTCCCTTGATTACTGTCTGATTATTCTGCAGAGTGATTGCCTAGGAAATAATCTGTGAAACACATTTTAGGGTTTGCCTCTAAAACAAGCATTCATACACAGTAACAGCATGCCAGCATGCAATAGTCTGCTTCTGGCAAATAGGTGCATACCTTTTTCAACTAACTGGTTAGCTTAAATTTGAATTAGGCTGGCAGGATTTTGTCAATTGCAGCATCCAAATTTGTTCTACTCCCAAAACAGTTCAAATATTTAATTTGAAAATATCCATATCGGATGGTGCAGTGGTGCAGCGGTAGCATTGTCACCTCACAGCAACAGGTTCTCCAGTTCAATTCTCATCTGTAGTGCCTTCTGTGTGGAGTCTGCATGTCCTCCCTGCATACATGTGGGTTTTCTTCAGGTACTCTGGCTTCCTCCCATGTTACAAAGACAGGTGTCTGGAGCGTTTCTCCCCGGGCCTCTGCTGAAAATTGGTTTTGTTGCAAGTTGAACTTTTCCAGTAAACAAATGTAAAATAAAAATTTAAATTTTAATCATTTTGGATTTCCATTACTTAGCCTGCTATGCCATCACTCTTTGCTGCTTTCTGTAGGTGTAAGATATAGGCATATAAAAGTATACTGTATGTGTTAGCTGAAGGATTAAGTAGTCAGAACAAGGTAGGGCTGCAGATGTTTATATGTGATATAGTGGTAATTCTGCTGGTTATTTCTATGCAATGAGTGTAATGTATGTACTGGAGTGGTAACAGCAGCCTATGGTAAGTAGCCCCTGATAATTTGTGCTCAAAAAAAAGTATTAATAAAAATAATAATAATAATAACATACTACCAGAGATAGTCATAACTGGCCTACAGCATATCCCTCAGCTTCTTTCTGATATAACATAATCAGCGTGTGCATATCCTGCATTGCTTCACCGACTTACACAAGACAAACATACCTGTGAACATATATCTTGGCATAAGAGCTTGCATGTTGCATCTGTAAAGTACAGTTAATAGCACACCCACCCATATAGTTCAACTTACCTACCTCTGCTGAGAGTCCAACTACTTGGCTGACTGCAGTGCAGTCAACGTGAAACCATGTGTTTAAATGCATACTTACACTACATGTCTAGGTGATTCTGCTGGACCTCTCCTTCCAATCTGTGCAGATGGTCATACTGGCTGTGCTTCAAGTCATTATACCATTGCCTGCATTGCTCACTGCAGTATTTATCACCTACAACTCTTGCTAACAGCAAGCCAAGTTCACATCAGGCAACCACATTTTATATAGCCCATCTTATATACCCAAGAGCTGGTCTGTAAAAATGCTGTGAAGTGGGCAGGGAATAATTTTTCTTTTCTTTATACACCATGCAGACACATCGACTGACTTGAAGTACTGGAATCAGCAGCCGTGGTACTCCTACTGTCTTCACTATGCGAGATCAGCAGGGAGGCAGACTAATGCAAATAGTTACACATCTCCAGGAATCATGAGTAGCTCCTCAGGCATGCTTGCACTGCTAATTTCTTCACCTCTTGTCCATGCACAAATCTTTAACATAAGTTTACAATATGATGCCAATTAAACCATGCATGTGTAGCAGGATTAGGTAATTCAGACATTCAAATATAGTTATAAAAGTAAACACTTGCAAGCTGTGGACTACTGTCAAATGTAACTTAGACAGGTATACTATGACAAGAAAAAAAAACTTTTCAAGCCATTAATATCAATAGAGATAGACATGTCCTATAGCTGTAGGCCATCTATCTATTTAGAACTGAAATCTACATAAAGTAAGCTATGCTGATTTTTGCACTGGAAAAAATTACCTTCTACCTTTTTTCAAGGTACCTCCAATATGTTATGTAAAATAATTTTGTCATTCATATTTTAGTTGTAGAAAGCTGCACATAATTCATAGTTCCAATCTATATTTTCAATATGCTTTGACATTCTAGGCCAAAAGAGAATATCAGTCTTTTTCAATTTGTGTTTAAACATAATTAGATATGACTCGTATATTTTATACAGAACTAATCATCTCTTTTGACTATGATTAACAACTTATATGTCTTTTGAATAAAAGCCCCTGCAACACATGACAGTTATTCTCTGTATGGACAGTACAGTTGAATGCTCTTATGAAGTAATTACAAATGTTCTGTCCAGCCAGTCACAATAAATTCTTTCATCTGTTCCACCTGTACATCTTGCTGAGTACATTTGTTAAGACCAAGTCATTTCTCAGCAACTATAGGTGACTGTGAAGCAAACCCAAAACATCTCAATGATCTAAAATATAATCTTTGTTCTCATTCAATCATCTGTACTGAGTATAACAACTGTATCCATTTGCTTCACCTGTCTATACTGAGCTCTGGGATGCTATTTTCACATATTTAATGGCATTGTTTGTAGCCTAGCTGAAGCTTTGTACAAAGATTTCTTGAAAATACACTGTAATATCATATAAGTTAGGCAGAATTTTTGAAAGGTAATAAAGCATTCATAGAAACTGTATAAGAGTTTGTGGCTGCTGCATATTGATTACAGAATTATTATTTTTAAACGTGGCTTGAAACCTTCAGAAGTCAGAATATGAAACATACGTACAAGATAAAGTTGCACATATTTGTCATTTAGTTGAATTAAATTTCAAACCTTTATGAGCCAGTCTGTCCAGTAACTTAATTATGATGCATATACATAAAATAATATATACATACTTGTCATTTCACTCTGTCAAGTTTCAGATTTTTATGTGTCTGTCTATCCAGTAACTTAATTACTTTTCCTTCCTGTCTTTGCTTAGTTGCACCCCTTACAAGCAAATCAGCTATGATGTTCACAGCACTAACTAGACCTCCAACTATTAAAGTCATTGCATTTTAGAATACCACTGGCCCAGAGAATATGCCAAAATAAACTCGGGAATCTGTATCTGCCAAAGAGAATGTTAAACATATTCGACATTGAGCTAGTTTTATTCAGTATGAACTGTTAGCAGAAATGATTTACAGCCAGAACTGAAGCTGAACCCATCTCTGGAATAGACTTCCCATACATGTCAAACAGAATACCTCACTGACCCTCTTCAAGCGCAATCTTGATGAGTGGATAGGAAACCACAAATTTGTCTTAGGGGTTCCACCTGTGTCCCTCATTGACAGGGGACAACAGGTGCTGACTGTGGTTTCTTTTTTAGGGATAAACTCTTGGCTAGGCTTGTAAGAGCCCCAGGGCCATAAGTCTAGTAACCTCCTATGATCCTATGAAATAGTATTAGGTATACATGGCGCTATCTCCTCCATAATCTGGATTGGGTAGTGTTCCCTTTAGTCTAGGTTTTTAAATCTTGCAGATCAGTATGTATCTTTATTTTACTTAGCTTCAGTACAGTCATCATGCTAGTTGCCTGTTTTAGACATTACACCAAGATACACTATGTATTTAATTATTGTTCAGGCTTTTCTTATTTTTCTCTTTTTGGCCCCCTTTCTGCTTCCTACAACTAATCATCAGCTGCTCTCTAGGGCTGCTCTTTTAAATCATTTTATCTTTTTCCCCTGCTTACCAGAAGTAGTTTTTTTTTTGTATGTCCTAACTGGATGATGCTATTGATGTCACACTTATTACTGCACATAAGATAAGTTAGCACCAGCCCCTCTCCAATGCCAAAATACTAACAGTGACCTGGTTCATTATTTCAGCACTGCCACCATCACCAATAACATGCCTGATTGTGGGCATAAACCCCTCTACCTCTACCACTCAGAGTAGGAGACCCAGCAAAAAGCCACTGGTTCCAGTCCTCATCCCGGCTTCTCCACTGACAGTGCTACTAGTCAAACCTGAGTGCTCTGAATCATAGTCAGGGCACCACCTCCCTACTCCACTGAGCCAGAAACTCTGTATCCCTTCTGGGTACACGCATCATGGAGATCACCTTTTGAGAAATGCTAGAAACTTATTTTAAAGTATCATATAAAACATACCAAGCAAATACCATTTTTTTGTTGAACATTGCTGCTATGAATAGCAAAACTGCACTCCAAAAATTCATCCCAGTAAATGTGTTACTAAATGGATTAGAATGCTTCATAAGTCATCTTGTTTGATTTTATGCTAAAAGTAAATCCATCCTCTTTTTTCTTAAAACAAAGCAAAATTAAAAAAGCAAACAAATTTCAATATCTTAAAAGTGTATGATAAATATAAAGTATCAGTAGCAGTTTTGTCTATCCTGCTGTGGTATTTCACAAGGAGACTTCATATTTTTGTAAGTTAACTGGTTTTGAAATATTAATGAAAAATAGGAAATTATATGTGCTTTTGTAAATAGCTTTTTCTACAACTGTTTATAATAAACATGAAATGCAAATGGAAGCTGCATTCATCAGGATGTGACCTCTTCTATAAAACAATGCAATTTCACGAATACTATTTTTTCAGTTATATTTTTTCCAAATAACAGATTATGTGCATGTTTTTATACCAAGATTATATAAGTAGCACTCAACTATTTAAAGTTCAACTTACACACGTTGTCAGTATCCTGTGTATGTTACCATGAAGATATGTTTAACATGAGAATACTTTTTTGGTTGCATGTTTATTAAGTTGTGAGAACTAAGGCATTGCATTTAGAGAAACAGTACAGCTGAAAGTGACAAAAACAGGCAATGTAGAAGCAACTGGATTACTGTTAAAAGGTACTTACTGAACACAGAGGTTGCAGTCAAAAGCCAGTTAGTAAATAACAGGTTTCAGAAAAATAAGGTGAGGTGTAGACACCCCTTCACACTTTGTACAGCAACTGCTGACAGAATGATGATTTCAAGGACACACACACACACACACACACACACACACACACACACACACACACACACACACACACACACACACACACACACACACATGCGCCCACATATTTTGAGGGGTCAGTTAATTTGAGCTAGTTGGTTTATCAGCGATGATGATGTGTTTTTGAAGGAATTTAAGTTTATCAGGGAGTTATTTTTAAATAGGAGTTAATCCAGTAGCTGGTCTGGGCAAGACTGCAGAAAAAGTGATAAAAGATAGGTGGAAAAAATCCCTTCCCCTCCAACTAAAGTTAAGGGATTCACTTTACTAATAAGAAAAGTAGAGAAGAATGTTCCATGACAGCAAAGGATAATTATCTTACATTCCCAATTCCTATGACTAGACATTCAAGAAATTATGAGCATTATCAGAAGTAACTGGAAAATAATACTAGGAAACAAAGAGTTATCTAAGATCATCGGAGAAGTCAGTAACTTTGTATATAAAAAATCCATTAATACTGAAAAATTATTAGAAATAGATTAGCAATCGAAAGGAAAAGGTTTGGTAAAACAATAAACACATTTGGATGTGCCAACTGTAAACAATGTAGCTTTATAAGTAATACTAGTGAAGTAGCCTTTCCCATTTAAAGTATAGGTTTACAGCTACTAATAGGTATAATTGTCATAGTCAAGGTATAGTGTATTTAACCACTTGCAGTTTGTGTCCCTGCTATTATGTAGAGAAGAGTGTTAGGGAGCTTAGATGTGGAATTAGGGAAGATATGAAAGCTGTTAACAAATGTGCTTTTACAAACGTACTGGCTAAACACAGTTTGAAATGTGTTAATTTTAGGAAGTTCCATTTGATTGTTTTGGAACAGGTTGACTGTGTCAATTTTTTTTACTGGTTGTAATCATATTTTGCAAGTCAGGGAACTCAAATGGAAAGGTCTCCTATGGCCAGACAAGTTCCCTAGCTTAAATAAAAAGGTGAACGTGAAATGTTTACTTAAATTAAAGTTATCAAAATCAGTTTTAAATATTGCATTACAGTAAACATTTTTTTGTAAATTTAACCTTAAATTGTTGCAATGATGGTTTAGGTTATGTAATTATTTAATTATTAATCACTTCTTATTCATTGGTTTGGTTTGACTGACGTCATTTTGGAGGGGTATTTAAATTTGTAATGTAGGGGCTCAATGTATTTCTGATGAAGTTCCGGTGTTTAAATTAAATGGAACAAAAGCAGTAAAGAAGTTTCAGTTCTTCTCAGTACTTTATTGATAGCACTTGTTTTCCTTTTAGTGACTTTTGAAGCTGCCCCACAAGGTTTTAGTTTTATTTGTCTTAAGATATGTTGGGTCTGTTGGGGTTTTGGTTTATGTATATATACTGACTATGGTGGATGTGTGGAGGTCATTAATAAATATATTAAGTAGTAGAGAACCCAGAAAAGTGCTCTGAGGGATACCTGTAGTAACTGGTTGAAAGGATGAGTAGGTTTGTTGCCATTAAATGTCTTGTTGCCTTCCAGATATGTAATTAACGAACCACAACAAGGTGTATTGTAAAAGTCCTATTGAGGAGAGTCAGATGAGCAGTTGCAGGTGCGAGACAGTATCAAATGCTTTTGACAAGTCTAAGAACATGGTAGACATAAGCAGACTATTGTTTGTTATACTGGTAAAATGTAATAGAGCAGTAGTGGTGCTGTGCTGAGGCCTAAAGCCATGTTGTGTTTCTGAGAGCAGGCTATTTGAGGTTATGTATTGCATCAGCTGCATATGGATGCATTTCTCTAATATTTTGGAGAAGAGGGAGTGAATTGCTATTGGACTGTCATTATTAAACTCTGCAGATGTGCCATCTTTGTTCAGTGGTATGATGCAGGATTTTTTTCACAGTGATGGGACATATCTTTGTGCTGTGGCCCTATTAATTAGTATAGATACACTGAAGGCTATGACTTCTGCATCCATATTAGGTAGCCTTATGGCTGTTGGTATAAAGCTAAATGAGTATTTTTTTGTTTAAGGAGCAACTTCCTTAAGAGTGAGGTGGGCACTAGACTAAAACTGAAGAGCTGTGGGTGGTTTTAACTGGTCAGTTGTAGAATGAGGAGGCAGATGTGTTAGTGTCTAAGAGAGATAATATTGATTGTATATAGTAGGAATTAAACATTGTGGGGATAAAGTCTGTCATATTGTCTGTTTTTGGAGAGAGACTAGTGGTCTTGCCATGGTGGACTAGTTTTTTAGTGATGACCAAAACATTTTGGGTTGTCTATGTGTTTTTCTTGTAGGCTGGTATAGTATGTTTGCTTATACTGTTTGACATGGAGTTTTGCAAGATTTCTAAGATGTCGTTGGCGGGCATTTTGAGTTCTATTTTTATACCAGTTTTTCCAGTCTTTGTCCCTTTTTGTCATGATTTTTTTTTTGTTTCCTTTGTGAGCCATGGTGCAGGGTTGCACTTTTCTCTTTTATTATGTACTGGTGCTAGATTATTTGAAGTATGTATGAATACATTATTAAAGTGTTCTACAGCAGTATGTAGCTGCATTGTAAGTACATTCAAATTATATTTTTATTGTTTCATCCAAAAAAAAAAAACTTTGCTAAAATTGGTTGTATTTTGTATATGATTATAGATAATATGTTCAGCTAGGTTATGGTGAGTTCTGATAGCATATGTTGATATGTGGTCACTTATCCTATCTGAGAGGCAGCCTACTTTTGTCAGTTTGGCTGGTTTGTTAGTAATATCTCTCTCTCTCTCGCTCTATCTATATATATATATATATATATATATATATATATATATATATATATATATAGGGTCTATATTATGGTATCACACACTCAGAAGAGCGAACGACACATAATTGACCCCATGTAAGCAAAAGTTTACAACATCGAAACATCAGAACAGTGATTTTTTTTTCCCTTGGAAAAAAATTGCTGTTCCAAAAAAAAAAAAAACTGTAAAACATTACTTAATGTGGGGGGCTTTGTCCCCACACACCCCAACAAGGGGACTTTGCCCCCCCACTCCCCCTACTTAAATAGGGTCTACTTCATGATGTCTAAAGCTGACATTGTCAGCACCACAACATCGAAAGTGCAGAACATCACGCAGGTAAACGGAAATCTCCGTAGGGAGAGATTTCCATTTACCTCAATGCAGTGTGGTCTTGGAGTTGGAATATTTAAGTAGGGGGGTGTGGGGGTGCAGGGGGGCTTGCCTCCTGCCTACGCTAGTTAGTTTTTATTTTTGTTTGTTTTTTTTTAAACGTTATTCGATGTTTTACTACATCGATCACTAGAGGTCGACCTTTAGTGATTTGATGTACTAAGATTTCAATAATGTGATATAGATGCCTTAAATATACCAATTTTGAGATCACACTAGAGTGCCGAAAAGGCAAAGTAATGAAAGCAGCAAAACAAATTCTTTCCCAGAGAAAGAATTCGCTGAAAAGCCACTTCGCTATTTTGCCTTTTCACGCTTTTCAGTTCGACAAAGATGCATTCGACAATCTGCGTTTGCGACAGCGTAATAGGGAGCTATATATATATATATATATATATATATATATATATATATATATATATATATATATATATATATATATATATATATATAGATAGATAGATAGATATAGATATATAGATATAGATAGAGAGATATATGTATGCACACACATTGCTTGGAGGTTTGGGTGCTTGCTGGCACTTGTGGTTTGCCTGTGTATGGTAGAATCAGGCATTCTTCTTTGTGTAACAGTTGAATTTTTGGTAGAATGTATGCATATATACATTTAAATCCATGTGACCTTTAGTTTCTGCTAAGATTAAAATGTGTCTTTCAGCTTTTCCCGGTTAGGGGTCGCCACAGCGGAACTCCGGTCCGCTAATGATTGGCAGTCGATTTTTACATACTGGCTTGCCGGGCCTAACGCACAACCTTCAATGAAGGAACGTCCATTCACGCATGTCGCTACACAGAAGACGCTCTAACTGAGAATCGAACGGGCAACGTCTAACTGTGAGGAGACAACGCTACTGCAGCACCACCACCGCAGTCCGCTAAGATTAAAACAGGACTGAATTTCGGATTTCATGCATAACTTACAGGTTCAAAATTCTGTATATCTGTGCACATTTGATGTCCATCTCTGTATACCAGTATTCCCCATTCTAGGGGGGTGCAAATGTTTAGGTATTGGTTGTCGGAGTCCAAGCTATATATTGAGGAATACATGGAATTTCTATTACACATTACTAAAATGATATAGAAGTTGAATACTTTTTATTTTCAGGAGAATTGTTATTTGCAAATGAAATGAATAGCAATGGGGGCATCTTTTGCCACAAGGAATGATTTATTCATGAGTTACTTTCAACATCAAATGATTTACACTGTTGATAGTGATGAAGGGTGGCCGTGGTGGTGCAGTGTTTAGCATTGTCGCCTCACAGCAAAATGTTCTCCAGTTCGATTCTCAGCTGAGGTGCCTTCTGTGTGGAGTCTGCATGCCCTCCCTGCAGTCACATGGGTTTTCTGCGAGTGCTCCGGCTTCCTTCCTCATTCCAAAGACATGCAGTAAGTGGATTAGATGCTCTAAATTGGCCTTAGGTGAGACTGTGCACAAGTGATTGGTACAAATGAACTACCACGGCAGGGCTAGCTACCCGGTGGTGTAAACCTTTGCTCAAGATGATTGTCACTGTTGAAGTGACACCCTGACCCCATGTACAAAAGGGGTTATGGATGGATGTATATATGCCACATTAATATGTGGCAATGATTAATAGATGATTGTTGGCTGGTTTGGCAAGGTTACCTAGATAAACTCAAACATTTCACCATGCATTTAAATTCTAACAGCTATGGCATTCATTGCACTTTTATGGCTAATGTATTCACAATAGTTTTCTTAGATGAGAGTATTATAAAACTGCTTGATGGAATAATAGACACTATAATTTGTAGGAAGCTATCTTCTAAACAGGGATTTCAACACACCCAGTTATTCATAAAACAACACACTGCTCACGTTAAGGACTGTGGTAAAAAGACCCTGTTTCCATGATGGGCCACTAACTTATTCAGAGACACATTACCTAAACTGAAGAAAGACCTAATTCTCAGCTAATTTGCATGGCTCTGATTCACTGTTAATTACCACAAGGGAAATCAGCATTTTCTGTGGTAGTTAATAGTGGTAGCTGTTGCATAATTTTAGCATAGTCATCTCCCCTCAATCACTCTCTAACACACAGACACACAGTAAAACAAACACATGCACACACACCACATAACCCATACCTATTGTTGTGTTCACAGGCAAGATGTTACTTGGCTAATGGGCTTGGGACCCATCCAAGCCTAGTAATCACTCTCCAAACCGACAAAACCTTACCAACCAGGTAAAATAAAGTTCAGAATGGCCCAACCGCTTGGATACAAGCCAAGCCTAGCCAAGAGTTTATCCCCAAAAGGAAACCCCAGTCAGCATCTGTTGTCACTGTCAATGAGGGACACAGGTGGAACCCCTGGGACAAATTTGTGGTTTCCCATCCACTCATCAAGGCTGCACTTAAAGAGGGTCAGCGAGGTGCTCTGTTTGATATGTATGGGAATGGGAAGTCTATTCCAGAAACAGAGCAGCCTGTGGGTGACAAACCTGTCTCTCCAGCAGGTTTTGTTGATGTTGCATATTAGATTCAGGCCTTTTGAGCAGGTAGTGCATGAGGAGTTAGACTTATGGATATGGAGCATCTCTAGTAGGGCAGGGTGATTAGGGGGTTGCTGTTGATGTGGTAATCAATAGGGGTCATGTTTTTTCCAAACGGTATGATGATACACTTTTTTGCATTTAGCTTGATGCCATGACTTTGGCACCAGTCATTAGTTGTTGTGAGACCCTCTTGCAGTATATTAACATTATTTGGAGAGTGAATGACTGCACCCAACTTACAGTCATCCACAAACTTGGTCAGCCACAGGCCCTTTGTCTTTGCCTGTATCACCGAGAAATAGATGTCAAACAGTAGAGGTCCCAGGAAAGATCCCTGGGGAACTCATCTAGTGGCAGGTCTGCAATTGGAGGTGGAGGTGCCTGTTTTGACTTTGAGGGTCTTGTCATTGAGCCTGCTGGCCACCCACCTGATGAGATAAGGATTTATGCCAAGTTGTGTTATCTTTTTGATGATGGCCAAGTCGGGGATTGTGTCAAAGGCCTTGGCCAAGTCAAGGTAAGCTGTATGTACTGACTTTCCCCCATCCAGGGCCTTGGTGACAGTCTCAAAGAGGTCAACCAGGTTCAACAGGCAAGATCTTCCCTTGACAAATCCAAACTGGGTGGGATCAAGTGCTTGGAGATTGCCTATGTCCTTGTTTATGAGATCCATAATAATATGCTACATGGCTTTACAGATCAGACTTTTCACGTTAATGGAGCAATAGTTTCCCGGGTCAGTAGTGGCACCATCTTTGTACAAGGGGATGACAATGGCAGTTCTTTACTCTGCTGGAAAGAAGCCAGTACTTAGGCTGTGGTTGAATAGGGTGCTGAATGAGGAAGCCAATTCTTGCTAGAGATGGTGCAGAATACATCCTGGGATACTATCAGGTCCCATGGAAGCTGTGTTCTTTGCAATGGAAAGGGCCTTTAATACTTGCTCTACAGAGATGTGAGGTGCGGGACAAGTATCTGGGCGTTTGGGGAGACAGGTGGGCGAAGTTTGCTCTGAATCTTTCTGCTAGCAGGTTGGCTAAGTCAACAGGATCAGTGTAAGTGATATTGTTAAGTACGAATTCAGAACAAACCAGGACTTTGCCATAGAGATTCCTGACATAACTGAAGAAGACTTTATGGTTTCCCTTTGTTTTGGAGGCTGATTTCGATTCATAATTGGACTTGGAGGTTTTCACTAGTGATCTAATTTGCTTGTTGAGGCTAAGGAGGGAGTTTTTCCAATGTGGAATTTGTTCCCTTTTACCCTTGGACAGCAGTTTCTTCCTTTTTTGTAAAGTCTGTTGATACAGAATGTCCACCAAACAGGTTTGTGTTTCCTTGAGGAGCAGGTTTTAGATCTATTGGGTCTGGCTGAGTCCATGCAGTTGTACAGATGGTTGTATATTGCTTTGGCGTACTGTTCAGCATAGTTGTCTGCATCCTCTGAGGTGGGCGGTGGTGTGAAGCGACAGATACCCTCCCTTAGGAGGTTTTAGTCAGCTTTTGAGAAACTTTTTAGCTTGATTATGGCTGGGGGGTGGTTGGGTGGGAGAGAAACTTTGAATGGGACAGTCCAATGATCTGATGTCACCCGGGAAGAACATACTATGGGAGTGGTGCATCAGTCACTCATGTTGGTAAGAACCAAGTCCAGAATGTTATCTCCCCTTGTTGGGGATGAGACCAGCTGGTCTAGTGAGTTAGAATTGATGAAGTTGAGGGATCATCAAGAGAGTACATTAGTGCAAGAATAGTTTTTTCCAGTCTATGGTGGGGTAGTTGAAGTCATCAAGGATCAGGGGTGTTAGGGGGTATCTTGATGGAGTCAAACTGATCCAGGTAAGAGGAGTGGGTGTCCTGAGTAATGGAGGGGGATCTATAGCTAGCTATAACTTGGATTGGTGTCTTGCCAACTGTCAGTTGTACCTGGAATAGTTCCAGTGCATCATGCTGACAAACCAGTCTGGAGGTGTGCCTGTCCTTAATGATGATAGAGACACCACCACCTTTAGTCTTCCCAACCTCATTTTGGGGTTGGAATGTGTGGAATAAGGTATAGCCTGGTAAGGCAGAGGTGCTCTCCACAACCCTGAACCAAGTTTCCATGACTGCACAGACATCAGCATCTTCCAGTGTAAGGAGGGCCCCCAGTGAGTCCATTTTCAGGTTAAGGCTCCTAGCGTTAAGCAGCATGACCTTCAATTTACTTTTTGACAGATCTTTTAAGTTGGAAGGTTTTTCTTTGGGACATTGCCTAAACAAAGGCACAATGGGTGAGTCAAGAGCCTTGGCTAGGATCTGGAAACCCAGTGGTGACAGGTGAAGGCCGTCTCTGGCAAAGCATTTAAGCCTGTCGACTGTATCATCTCAGGCAGACAGATACTGGATCCCCTTGAAATGACACCAGAAACTAAGCCAATTGTTGAAATCAATCATTTTTTGTTGGTACTGTGGTATCATTCTTGGTGAAGGTAGGATGCTGCTTAGGGCTAGGGTCATACTTGCCTGGAACACATACTCTGAGAGTTCAATCATGTCTCTCTTCATATAGTCCAGAGAGGTATGTCTCAAGTCATTCACACCAACATGTACAATGACAGAGTCATACATGAACTTGTTGTGCAGAGACTTAAGTGCTTGCATGATGTGGTGGATTCTGGCACCAGACAGACAACTGACCATGACCTTCTCCTTGTCGAGCCTGGTGAGAGGACCACCGGTGTGTCTCACAATTGAGTTACCAATGACTAATGTGTTTGGTTTATTGTTATGTCTTGTGGGCTGTGATGGTTTATTGTTCTGCCTTATGTCTGTGTGTGTGAGACATTGGTGTGTTGACAGCTGTGTGTGATGTGTTTGGTGTTGTTGTTGACAAGCTAATGCTTTACTTTTAGGTAAGTATCTACCTAAATACTTCATCCTTAAATTTTAAGTGGCTATGTATTAGTTTCCCTTCAAGTGTTTGGCAGTGCTCTGTACAGACTCAGACGCCTTGGGGTGACATTTTTTCTGTAAATGGAATATATAAGGAAACAGCTCCATTACTTATTAATAATGACCATCCCTCCTGGCATGTCTAAAGATCAGTTCTCTGTGCTTTCTCCTATTAACTTGGTGAACTTGGAAATTCTGAGGCAGTGTAGCAACTACCTCATGTACCCAAGCAACTGCCTCATCGGTTCATAGGTTCATAGGTAGGTACTAGGCTATTGGCCCTAGGGCCTATATAAGCCTAGCCAAATGGTACCCTGGCTTTTGCCATCCAAGAAAATTATTTTCCTGTGCCCCTGTCAAGGAGAGCCACAAAAGTGATCCCCGGGATGAATTTCCTATCTCCCATCTAATCATCAAGATTTTTCTTGAGGAGTGCTAATGAGCTTTGTTTGATATAGATAGGTAGTTTGTTCCAGAGTATGGGAAGTCTCTGAGACAGGAATCTATCCCTCCAGCATGTTCAATTTATTGTGGTGACAAGGTTTAGGTCCCTAGAGCATGTAACTCGTTGGGATTTGGATTTCTTTACATGGAGCATGTCCAACAGCTCTGGGTTTGACATAGCTTTGTATGTTAGGCAGAGATCGCCTCTGAGTAGCTGATATGCGACAGAGTAAAGCTGGAGTTTTTTAGACGGTCTGTGTAGGGCATCTATTTGAGGCCGGTAATCCTCTTTGTGAGGTATTTCTGTGGTCTTTCCAGTTGTTGTAGATGTCTTGTGAGGTACATACCAAAGGAGGTGTTGTATTCTATAATGGGTCTAATGAGTGATGAGTAGAGGGGAACAATGACCTCTTTTTTCCTGGATGAGAAACCTTTTGTGATGAGGTGTGCCACGTAGAAGGATTTACTGACTACTGTGGCGATGTGTTTATCAAGGGAGAGACTACTGTCCATCTGTGTCCCAAGGTCTCTTATCACACTTTCAGTGTCAAGTAGACTACCATTTATGTAGTAGTTCATGGATACAGAGTTTTTACCAAAAGGGATGACAATGCACTTTTTGGCATTGAGCTTGATGCCATGTCTTTGACACCAGGCATCTGTCTCAGTGAGGCCCTTTTGTAGGATGTCCACATCATTAGGAGATTTGATTATGGCTCCTAGTTTGCAGTCATCTGCGAACTTTGTTAGCCAAAGACCTTCTGTGTTAGCCTGTACTTCAGAGAAGTAGATACCAAACAGGAGAGGAACTAGGACTGAACCCTGTAGTACTCCACTTGTCACTGGTCTGAAGTTGGATTTAGAGTCTGCTACTTTTACGGTGTGGGTTCGGTCAGTGAGCCAGTTGACAACCCATCTTGTGACATAGAGATTTATACCTAGTTTAGTGAGTTTGTCTATAATTCCAGAGTGGGGGATGGTGTCAAAAGCCTTGGCGAGATCTAGATAGGCTGTGTGTACCACCTTACCCTCATCTACAGCTTTGGTGACCGCTTCAAAGAAGACTATCAGGTTTAGGATACATGATCTGCCTTTTACAAACCCGAACTGGGTAGGGTCCAGAGTTTGGAGATTACCAGTGTCATTGTATATAAGTTCCATGATGATACGCTCCATAGCCTTGCAGATCAGGCTCATCAGGCTAATGGGGTGGTAGTTCCTGGGGTCCGTGGTGGCTCCCCTTTTGCGGAGTGGGATAACCATTGCTGTGCACCATTCAGTGGGCACAAAGCCTGAGGTGAGGCTATGATTGAACATGGTACTTCGGTGGGGTGCCAATTCATTGTGTAGTTCATGTAGAATGCAGCCTGGGATGTTGTCAAGTCCCATGGATGCTGTGTTCTTGGCTTTGGAGAATGTGTTTTTTTTTTACCTGTGCAGTCGTGATTACAGGTACTTTGCATTCTTCTGGTATAGAGATGGGCCCTTTAGGGGATGAGAGAGGGGTAAACAATTTTGATTTAACATACAGATACGTATACATTATTTGTAGCACATACATTTATATTTAGAATATATGGGCAAATATTTTATAGTATTTTTAAAAAACAAGTTTTTCAAAAACAGGTTTTAACTTATGTGTTGTTTTGTATAGGACTGAGTGTTGATTCGTTTGTCCATCATTGTCTTCCATTAGATAAACTGATGAGGTATTATTCAATTAACTGTGTTACAAGGTGTATTTAAATGAGAGTATTTGTTGTCTGATTGTATTATCTGATGAAGTCAAGTTTGATGAAAATGTGCTTAAAAGAAGTTGTGGCATTAATAAACTGTTTGGTGCTTCGTGACTAACTGTTTTGTGCTTCGTGATACCTTATTGTGAGCCTTTTCGTTGTGGTGGCAGTTTCCTGGACTGGTTTGCTGTATACTTTTTGGGTTTGTTCAAACAGCAGTGGCATCAGAGGGGTAAAGTTAGCACTGAACCTATTTGCCAGGATGTTGGCAATATCAGTTGGTTCTGTATATTTAGTGGTGATTTTGTTTTCGTAACTAGCTTTGGAGGACTTTATGAGGGATCTCAGCTTCTTACTGAGGCTGACCACGGAGTTCCTCCAATCATGGGATTTTACTCTTTTTTGCAACAGTTTCTTTCTTCTGTTGTAGTGTTTGTTTATAGCAGGGGACCACCAGATTGGCTTCCTTTTTTTGGAGGATAGCATCTTGGTTCTGTTAGGGATTGCACGATCCATGTACTCATGAAAGTGCTTATAAAGTGCAATTGTATAGGATTCAGCAGTCATATCTCTGTTGTCAGTCAGCATGGGTGTCGTGACGTTTGCCACTTCTGTCTTAGGAAGCATGAAGTTGGCTTTGGAGAAATTTTTTACAGTGGTTTTCTTAAAGGGGGGAGGGGCTGGGATGTGGATGTCTAGGGTGATTTGCTTGTGGTCGGATCTGACCAACGAGAAATTGATCTCTGGTCATGTTGGTAATGACCAGGTCTAGGATATTGCTGCCCCTGGTGGGGGTGTGGATAAGTTGATCCAAGGCATTGGAATTTATGAATTCCAGAAAATGTTGGGCACAAGAGTTGGTACATGAGTAGTTTTCCCAGTTAATGGTGGAATAATTGAAATCTCCCATTATTAGGGTGTTAGGTTGTACCCTAATATTTTCCAGTGTATCAAGAAATGAGGAGTGGGAATCCTGGGGCATGGTGGGGCATGTACATAGACAATCCTCTCATCTTACCTCCCAACACTCAGACTTGTGATAGATGCACTTATATATCCAAATTGGAAGCCATGCACTCTCAAGCCAAGACAGGAATAGCTGGTCAAGAGAAGAAGGTCAACACCTACACCACACCACATGCAACACATAGCCCTCCAGAACACCCACCATCACAGCTCTCACATAAAAATACAAACCGCACACCCAACTTCGTGGAGGCTCTCAATAGAAATATACCTAAACAGTAGAGCCCTCCAAGGCAGAAATGCACTCAACCACCACAACACAGCACAAACCACAAGACACATAGCTCACCTACACAGTGTGCCCCTCAACCAAAGCCCCTAAGGCAAAACAGCTTGCCCAATACACTAATCATAGGTGACTTAATAGTGAAGATAGTGATGGATGTCCCACTCACTAGGTTGAATAAGGAGAAGATAACAGTCAGCTGTCTATCAGGTGCCAGAATCCGACACATAACATACCCACTCAGGTCACTCCACAACAAGTACAAATATGACTGTGTCACTGTCAGTGTGGGTGTGAATGGCCTGAGGCACACCTCCCTGGACTACATGAAAAGAAACATGGAGGAGCTCTCGGATTATGTGGCCCAGGCAGGTATGACCCTAGCAATGAGCAGCATCCTACTGTTGCCCAGAATGATACTGCAGTACAAGCAGAAAATTATTGACCTCAACAATTGGGTAAGTTTCTGGTGTCATTCTAAGGGGATCTAGTATCTGTCTGCTTGGGATGACATGATTGATAGACCTCGATGCTTTGCCAGAGATGGCCTGCATCTGTCACCCCTGGGTTTCCGGATACTGGCTAAGGCTCTTGCCACCCCCTATAGTGTCTTTTTAGGTGATGTTCCAAAGACCAAATTACCACCATAACAGCTATAAATAAATGCAATCTGAGGGTCATGCTGCTCAACACTAGAAGTCTAAATCTCAAGATGCACTTGCTCAAAGCACTCCTCAAAATGGAGAACATCTACATTTGTGCTCTAACCGAGACCTGGTTTAAAGCAGCAGAAAACACCCCTGTGTTATCAGGCTATAACTCATTCCATACTGTTCAGCCACAGAACATGGACTGAAGCTCCAAAGGTGGTGGTGTCTCCATATTCATAAAGGATATGCACACCTCCAGACTAGTAGCCCAGCATAAAGCATCTGAGATACTTTGCATACAACTAACATTGGGTAAGATGGTGATTCATGTCATAGCCTGCTATATGTCTCCAACCATGTCCCAAGACTCTCACTCCACATTCCTAAGCACCCTGGAAACTATTAGGGTCCAACCCAACACTCTCATACTAGTTGACTTCAACTACCCCTCCATCAACTGGGAAAATTACTCATGCACCAATACAATGGCCCAACCCTTCCTGGAATTCATTAGTTCCAATGCCCTGGACCAGCTCATTCTGAACCCCACTAGAGGAAGCAACATCCTTGACCTGGTTATTACTAACATGGGCAACCATTGCCCTACAGCAATAATCAATTCCTCCTTGGTTAGATTGGAACACAAACTAATCACCATGGAAATCCAGATCTTACCCACACCTCCTGCAAAGGTAACCACCATGAAAAACTTCTCCAAAGCTGACTTTGGGCTCCTAAAAACAGAGGTGGCTAACTTCACAGCACCCATGTCAATGGAAAATGGATGCATGACTGCCAAATCACACACCAGTGCACTGTACGAACATGTACATAAATGTATGAAATTAGCCATACCCAACAGAACCAAGATGCTCTCCTCCAAAAAAAGGAAGCAAATCTGGTGGCCCCCTGCCATTATTAAACTCTGCAACAGAAGGAAGAAACTGTTGCAGAAAAAGGTGAAGTCCCAAGACTGAAAAAACTCCCTTATTAGCCTCAACAAAAAGTTGAGATCCCTCATCAAAACCTCTAAAGCCAGCTATGAAGGCAGAATTGCAGCAGGCATTAAAGACAACCACAAAGCCTTCTATAGTTATATCAAGAATCTCCACAGCAATACCAATGTTTGCTCTGAGTTACTGCACAATGGTATCTCCTATACTGAGCCAACATTTATTGCCAACACACTGGCTGACAGATTCAGTGCCAACTTTACCCCTCCCCCCCAAAGAACCAATTATAATACCGGAGGAATGCCAGGCACCTGTCATTACTGCAGCACAGGTTAAAGCTGCATTGTCCAAGGCCAAAAATACAGCTTCCATGGGACCCGACAATATCCCTGGATGTGTTCTACATGAACTACAAAGTAAACTGGCACCACATCTGTGTGCCCTGTTCAATCACAGCCTCACCTCAGGCTTTATCCCAACCAAATGGCATGCTGCTACCATCATCCCTCTCCATAAAGGGGGAGCAACTACAGACCCTGGGAATTATCACCCCATTAGCCTGAGGAGTCTGATATGTAAGGTTATGGAGTGCATCATCATGGACCTAATTAACAAGGATATAGGGAATCTCCAAACTCTAGATACCACACAATTTGGTTTTGTGAAAAGTAGAACATGCCTGCTCAACCTGGTTGACTTCTTTGAGTCAGTCACCAGAGCTGTGGATGAGGGCAAGGCAGTTCATACAGCCTACCTTTATCTAGCCAAGGCCTTTGATACTATTCCCCACACAGGAATTATTAATAAACTCACAAAACTAGACATCAACCCTTATATCACTAGATGTGTTGCAAATTGGCTCACAAATACAACCTACAGTGTGAAAGTAGCAGACTCCAAGTCAGACTGCCGACCAGTCATGAGTGGAGTCCCACAGGGATCGGTCCTGGGTCCTCTCCTGTTTGGCATCAACTTCTCAGACGTCCAGGCCAACACAGAGACACTCTGCCTGACCAAGTTTGTAGATGACTGCAAGCTGAGAGCCATTATTAACTCCCCAATTGATGTAGACATCCTAAAGAAAGGCCTCACTGAGACCAATAACTGGTGCCGAAACCATGGCCTTTGGGAAAAACTCAATTCCCACTAATTACTACATTGATGGGAGGTCACTTAACACTGAAGGTGTCATAAGAGATCTGGGAATACAGGTTGACAGCAACCTCTCCTTCGACCACCACATTGCCACTGTGGTCAGAAAATCCTTCTATTTGACACATCTCATTACTAAGGGTTTTGTATCCAGGAAAAAAGAGGTCATCATCTCTCTCTCTCTACTCTTCCCTCATTAGGCCAATCATTGAGTATAATGCCCCATTTGGCATGTACCTCAGTAGACACATGCAGCAGCTGGGAAGGCCACAAAAGTACCTCATGAAGGGGATTCTAGGCCTTAAACACGTCCTACATGGACAGACTCAAAAAACTCCAACTATCCTCTGTCTCATATCATTTATTAAGAGACAATCTCTGCTTGACTTACAAAGACATGTCTGCCCAGCTCTGTTAGAAATGCTACATCTAAAGAAATCCCAATCCCTTCACACCACACACTCCAGAGACCTCAACCTAATGACCACAATCAACAGAACATGCTGGAGGGACAGGTTCATAACCCAGAGACTGCCCATGCTCTGGAATAGACTTCCCATACGTGTCAAGCAGAGCACCTCAATGGCTCTCTTCAAGAAAAATCTTGATGAGTGGATGGGGAAGAGAAAGTTCACCCCTGGGATCACTCCAGTGGCTCTACTGATAGAAGCACTGGGAACTAATGTCAGGTGGCATGATGCCAAGGCACTTCTATGGGCTAGGATTGCAAAGGCTCCAGGACCATTAGCCTAGTACACACCTATGAATCTATGAACCTTGTGTGTGGAATGTTTATGAGCATGTTTTGGAGGTGTCTGCTCTTTAGGTAAGTTTTTATTGAGAAACTTTGCATATGTGTGTGTGTGTGTTGTGCTCGGCTGTGTGATGTGAGTGGTGTGATGTTTGTGCTGGCAATCTCCACTTTCTCAGGATTACTGACTGTGGTGCAAGAAAGCATGGACTCCAGGTTACTGATGTACATCCATTTGCCGCAGGTGGAAGAATTATGTGCTAGGAGAAGAGGATTTTCAGAAACATGAGGCAGTTGCTACACTGCCTCAGTATGTCCATGTCCACCAGGTTGCCAGGAGAAGTGATGGGAATTGTCCAGACATAGTCTTCCGAATGCTTGGGCGGACGTATGGAGAGAGGGTTTTGATAAGGATTTGTCCACAAAAGTGTAGACCACAAGAACCTTCTTAAATGTAAAGTAACTGGTCTGAAGCACAAATGCTAAGACTAAAGCTAAAAATGTTTAGAATAACAGATACATTGAATTAGGCTACTAACAAGCAGTAATAAGTACACCAGAATAAAATAACTTGAACACTTAAGAGCACACACCAAACATAAGGTAATAAAGTATGAAGAACACAATTACTGAAAAGGCAGCTGAATAAAATGTATTTTTTTAGGTGGAGAGGGAGGAAACCGAAGATATTTCAAGATTAGGGAACTAAGGGGATTGGCCATCCCAAATACTCTCTCTCTATTTAGTATGCTGAGCTGATGAGATAAGGCATGGACCATGGAGGCGTGTTCAAAGTCAAAGAAGTAAAGGGGTAGTCCTACCCAAATGCTCTCACTGCACTATGTTGTGTGACCAAATGAGATTGGACTGGGAGCAGTGACCAAAATCAGATTTATAGCAGGGGTAGGCAATTCCAAAGCCACCAAGTTTAAGACTACAGCCACACTTGGGAGGAAGGGCAGGAAAAACAAACAGTGCAGACAAGAGGAAAGAGACAATAAAGCAAATATATAAATGGTAAAGCAAATATATAAATACAGCACAGTGCAAATCAAGTTGCAAAAAAGTATACTTATCAGTTTGGAATATCAGATGGTAGTTAATAGCATCCAACTCAGCAAGGAGAATTTAACTATATCAGCTCTGCACAAATTCACAGAAGTGAGGTCTGATCTGAAAGTGCAACACAGAAAATACACCTCAGATAATGAATGACTAACACTTAAAATGGGCTGGCTCAACAACCCCCCCCCCACCACACCTGAAACTAGCAGAAGATATCCCTGTCTGGTAATTCACAGACGATTATAGTCAGTCATTAAAGGCCATACATTAGAGTGTCATACTTCAAATCATTCCATAAATGCATGGTAGTGAAACAGCTGTTATACTAGTGAGTGATTAACTTTGTAGGGTGTATACTTAAACTCCAACCATAAATTTGTCTCATGGTTTTGTCTTGATGTCTTGTAATACGAGGGTAAAAGGTATGATTACAGTTCCAGGTTGTGCATGAAGAGAGTCATGGAGCTACTTTGCTTTGTTTTCCATCTAAGGAAAGCCTACTTCACAAAAAAATAGATTATTTGAATGAAATGTCTATCTCACCTACAGGCCTTGTTTATGCTGTGGTAAAAGATTACTTCCTTTGACTGATTGTTTAGGATGTTTTTGTTTTACAGGTTTGTAGGTGGTTACATAGGACTGGGTCCTTCTAGGTTTTGTAGCTGAGTCAGATGTTTCCTTCAAGGGTCTGTAGGAATCAGAGAATAGAGAAAATACTTTGAGGTGGTCTGTGTATCACAAGAAAGACATGCCCTCGATTCTCTTGGTAAGAAAATGACATGGTCTTTCAAGCTAAGTTAAACATTTAGACAAGTATATACCAAAAGAGAAGAGGCATTATATTCTATTCTAAGTCAGATGCCAACGGACACCCTACTTCATATGTTGACATTTACCTTAAGGCCATGATCAAGCCACCACTTGTTTGTACATGTTAGGCCCTCCTGGAGAATCTGAAAGTCATCTGGAGAGTTTATGGTGGATAGAAGTTTACAGTCATCAACAAACTTGGTCTGCTATAGGCCATTGATGTCAGCCATAACACCAGATAAGTCAATACTAAAGAGAAATGGTCCCAGAACAGATCTCTGAGGAATTCCACTATCAATGATCTTTTTTTTTTTTGATGAGACTATTTTCCCCTACAGTAATAGACTGTGGAACTATCAGTAAGCTAGTTTCATATCTACCAGGAAATGTAGGGGTTACATTTAGTTTGATCAGCTAGTCAATAATGCCAGAAAGTGGGATGATATCAAAGGCCTTGGCCAGGTTAACGTAAGCATTGTAAACTGATTTGCCTGCATCCAATGTATCAATGAGTTGTTCAAAGAAGTTCACCAAGTTTAGGAGGCAGATTCTGCCTTTAACAAATCAGTGGACGTTATCAGTTTGTTTTCAGTCATACCACATCTGGTTGAGTTGAAGGAATTTTGTCACATGATTGTCAATTATGGTGAATTCTGGGCCAATGGATGAATGTCTTGGAGTGTTTTCAAGATCTGGTATTAAACAACTTTGTTTTTTTTTTTTTTCAAGTGGAAGCATTATCATCAGACAGAGGAGGTGGCCATGGAGCTACATGTGTTACCTGCATGCAAATGTGGTCCTTGCAGCCAAAGAAGGCAAGTACATTTTTCCATCGGAATATTTTGCTAATGTGTATGCTTATTTTAGGTTTTTGGATGACATTGTGATCTTATGGAAAGATAATGTTGGTCAGCTTAGTACCTTTATTAATTACTTGGTTACTTGGAAAACATCACTGATTTCCTGAGTTTCTCTTTCCAGTTTTCCCCTAGTGGTATTAATTATTTAGAACTGGTGATTTATGCCTAATTTATTTAGAAAGGATACCTTTTCTAATGTATACTTGCATTATGAATGTTGTCATCCAACATACCAGAAATGAGCCATTGTTAATGGACAATTGGTATGATTATCCAGACTTATTAGTGAGGACAGTTGTTTTTTTTTTGCACAGGTTAAATATTTGTTAGAGATGTTTAAAGAAAGAGGCTATCCACAACACCTTTTGGATGAGGCTAAAGATGAAGATATTGAATGCAGATCTGGTAGATTGTGCAAAGCTTCAAGGGATTAAAACTTAGCCTTGCTTTGCTGTTTAGTACTGATATCTATACGTTTATAGGTTCATAGGAGATTATGAGGCTGACAGGTTAAGGTAGTGTACAAGTCTAGCCATTATAACCCAGTTTTACCCAATTTATGGCCCCTAGGGGCAAGAGGATAGCATGGATTTATGCCTGTGAAATGAGCATTTTATAGATTGCCCCTGTCCATAAGGGAGATAGGCACTATATAGTATGGTAGTTAAGATGACCTGGGGATGCGGTCTTCACACAAGACTTAAGGGAAAGAATAGGAGAAGCCCCCACCATTGTATTTGGTAGAAGCAGCAATATTAAAAATTGGTTAGAAACAGCATCTAAAATTAAATTTTCTATGGGGAGAAATAGAAAGATGAGTAAATGAGGGGCATGTAAGTTTTGTAGACTTATGAATCACAGTTCATATGTTAGTGTCATTCATTAAAGTAAATCTACAGCATTTCCTGGAGTATGCAATTGTGAGACAACAAGAATAGTTTATTTAGCCATTTGTATCTCCTGCCTTGCATTTTATGTGGGAAATACCAATAGGTGGTTGAAGTACAGTATAAACAAACATGTTTACGGTACTAAAAGGAAGAGAGCTACTAATGCCCTGAGTAGGGACACTACTAACTGCCCCATATTTAACAAATTTATTTTCTTTATAATTGACAAGGTAAATCAACAAGGGAGAGGGGATGATATTGAAACTGCACTGGAATTTAAAGAATTGACTAGACAGTTGAACTTAAATGACTGTGTAAAACATATCATAAAATGATTTTATTTCTATTACCAGTGTATTGAAACAGAGAGCTAATATTTTTATAGAAATTTTATTCTTTATAGTTTTTGTAACAATGAATTTATCTTATATATTTTTAATATATTTTTATATATTTTACATAAATTTTAGACATTGAATGTTGTTTTGATTTGCTGTATTGGTATTGAATTACTTTGTGTCTTTGACTTTAAATGGTGAAATGTTGTGTAATGAGATAATTACCTAATTGATGGGTAAGTAGTTATAAGGAGTTGACATGCTGGCAGCATTTTTCAACTCGTCCCTTATGAATATTCATGGGATGAAAGGTGTCAGTTTGGTTTGGTTTTTAGATAAAAATATTCCCCGAGATTCATGAAGCTTGCGCCAGGCGCAGGCATAGCGTAGGTGGTATAATGCGAAACATGGCCGCCGAGCGATTCAGGTAAAATCCAGTTCCATGTGCGTACGCCAGATCTGCACAGCCCTCGGCTTAGGTATGCTAATCACCCCATGTGCAGTGCCGCACCATGCAAATGAAGGTACATAGTGATTCATGAAGTGGTGCAGGCATAACGTAAGACCACAGAAATGTAAACCAAAAAACACTATTTACATTTTTCCAAACAGAACATCGGAGCTATGAAAGCGGACCAGACTCATGTATTACAAAGTTAATATATGCCAGTGGCTAAATATACAGCCAATGGCATAAGAAAAGATGTACAACACCTAAAAAAACAACATTTAATGTCATGTCCACAGTAACGCAAAGAACAACTGCAGGGCATGTATGCGCAAACGGGAACACAAAGAAAATATATACAAATGTCATAAAATCGCAATCTAATACAAATCATGATTTCACCATAATACTCAATGGTATGCATGGTACACCACAACCAAGCTGCAAGGGTTGCTAAGGGTCTGTGACAGTATTCAGCATGGTAACTAGGAATTAGTAGCCAATGCCATGCAAATGAGCCAGGTAATAGTGAACCGCAAACGTCCTGCCGGACTAAGGATGTACCATACAGCGCAGCACTACAACACTGAGGAGTGGCTTAGAGCTATACATGACATCAGCAGTGGGGTGTGCCACCATAGCTGTAAGCACATTGGAGCAATGCAAATCCAGCCTGGCCATTGCTAAGCAAAGCCGCAGGACAGGGGTGGGGAGGTAGGTATAGCATAGTTTAGCTGAGAGCATATATGGTGCCCAAATGCACATGTGTACGGGGAGGAAAATGTGCCCAAATCCCAGTAAGCGGACGCACGCACCGCGCACCATAGCTCAAACAGAAAGGTCAGGGGAAGAAAATAAGGAAATGCTGCAGTAGGGTAATTGGAGTACAACTGAGCAATTAACACCTATTAACTCACAGCGGGCAATCGACGGCAGCTGACAAGTCTGCTCACAGAAACGTGCAAAACAGGATAGGGGAGGTGTCGGATTGCAAAGAAAAGAGAACTGTCATAGCAGAGCAAATCAAACCTGCAGTAGACCGGCCATAGAACACATTACGCAAGATAAGCCGGGTGTAGGAAAGTACAAATGAAAGCAGGCTGCTGGATGCATGTCAGAAAATGGGAGGTGAAACATTAAGAAATGTAAAGGGAAGGGCAAGAGGTAATCCACGGCAGCCAAATGTAATTCAACACCAAAAGCACTGCAATAGTAGTTCCTGTCATAAAACACATAAGATACCCTGTAGCTACGATCATACATACACACCCTATGACATCATTGGTGTTCACAGCACAATAGTATAAAGTGTGAAAGCACCCTACACACACCTGTGTATTCCCAAACACTGCACCATAGATGTAAACATATGGGGAACTTTTACAATGTACATGTTGGGAGCTGCCATAGCTGTGATTCATCACCATGTGTTAGAGACTGATGGTGTTGTGGAGGATGATGCTGACAACCACCACAGGCCCCAAAGCAGGAGAAGAGTGTTCAGACCAAGGGTAACCTACCAGGGGCTACATGATCTGGAGATAGTAGAGCATTACAGGATGGACAGGGACATCTTACAGCAAATAGTTGAGCTATTCCGGCCACGCCTGAGATCCAGAAACAACAGAGGGGAACCCATCCCAGCGGACATGAAGGTATGTGTAAGCTTGCGAATACCAGCCACAGGTACCTTTCAAAGGCCAACTGGAGATATAATGGGGATCTCACAGGCATCAGCATCCAGGGTACTACACCAGTTCCTGAATGTCATGTTACTACATGCCAAGGAGCATATATACTTCCCCCAAACTCAGGAGGAGTTGGCCAGCAATATGCGTCTCTTCCACCATGTGGCGCACTACCCGGAGGTACTGGGTGCGATAGACTGCACGCACATACATATCAAGTCACCACCCAGTGAGCATGGTAGACACTACATAAACCACAAGGGATACCACTCCATCAACTGCCAGGTCATGTGCAATGCCCAGGGCATTATCATGGATGTGTGTGCTGGCAGCCCTGGAAGCTACCATGACTCCCACATCTGGCATTTCTCACAGCTGTATCAGGTATTTGTCAGGGAGGACATCCCACATGGCCACCTTGTGGGGGATGCTGGCTATGCACTGGAGCCATGGATAATGACTTCCATCAGAAATGCACACATACCCATGCAAGAACGCCATAATGAGGCACACACACAAACCAGAATCATCATAGAGCGTGTGTTCGGGATGCTGAAATCACAGTTCCATTGCTTGGACATATCTGGTGGAGCCTTGCAGTACTCTCCAGGCACATGTGCCCACATCCTCATAGTATGTGCCATGCTACATAATATGATCCTGCGGAAACAGCTGCAGCAGGGACAAAATGGTGAAGGCCCGCACAGCCCACCACAATTGCCAAGGCCATCACAGGCACAGAGGGATTCAGACCACAAACACCCTGTGCCAGCCCCAGTAGGCAGACGGAGGCATGCCCAATATACCTATGCCTTGGCAAAGAGGGAACGTATAGCACATACTCTGACAGTGTAGGCCCCTATGGACTGACACACCTCTCCACCTGCACACACAGTAAAATGGATGGCACATACACACGACCAACTGTAAATTGTGATGTATAGATGGCCTACTGTGTGAATCCTACATAGGCAGCCCTCAACCATTGTACACACAACAGCTATTGGAACAAGGAATGTCAACACCTGAACAGTACACGCACCTATCAGCATATGTTGATACTGTGTGTATAGGTTCCTAGGTACATTGGTAGGTATACGCCTGATTGTCAGAGGCCATTCATCAGTCGAGGCAAACAGTGTCTGCTGTCATCACCACATCGAGTAACCAACTGTCGCTCAGTGGAGCAGAGCCAATTGCGGGATCCATGTGTGTAATCACTGTTCCCCACACACTCTGCATGGATTCCCTGGTGCGTTAATGAAGAGAATAGGATACATGATCGGAATATTAATTTTTTTAAAGGTCAAAGTGAACAAAAACAACAGGAGGTTATGTATTTTGTTACTACCTATGGGTGTTATACATCTGAATTTATTAAAATTATTTCAATGTTTTGGAATTATTTTAGTTCTTTGGGTAATGTTAAACCTTGGCTAGATGTCAATTTGAAATTTTCATATCGGAGGGGAAGAAATATTAAAGACTTTTTAGTCAAAAGTAAGTTTAGTTTCCCCACTGAAACAATGATATGTAATGTCAATAATAAAGGGACTCTGCAATGTGGTAAATGTAAGGCATGTAGTTTTGTGGTCCCTAGTTTTGACCACATTAATAATATTCCCTTTAGAGTAAACAATTCTTTTTGTTGTAACACTGAGAGGGTGATTTATGCCTTAAGATGTCCCTGTCACAAGTTCTATATAGGAGAAACCAAGAGAGCCTTTAAGGTAAGGCTCTTGGAACATGTCAGGGACATAATCAATAATAAAATTGAAAGTCCTGTTGCTAGACATTTTTTTGAAATGCATAAAAGTGACTATATGACATTACAGGCAACGATTTTGGAACAATTATCTGACAATAAGTATGAACAGTTAAATATTAAACAAATGTTGTTGTATAAAGAAACTGTTTACATTTTGAAGTTTAAGACTTTGTATCCAAATGGGTTGAATGAGGATTTTAATTGGAAAATGCTGCTAGTTTAAGTTTTAATTACATAATTGTTTAATTGTTTTAATTAAGTTAATGTGTATATAAGTATTGTGCTTTTTACTTGATCTGTACTCCTTGAAGGCTGAGGCCGAGACGTCAGAGAGATAGAGATCCTGTATTAAATCGTGTTTGGTGAATCCAGTTGTTGTTTATTAACGTATAGCACATACTCTGACAGTGTAGGCCCCTACGGACTGACACACCTCTCCACCTGCACACACAGTAAAATGGATGGCACATACACACGACCACCTGTAAATTGTGATGTATATATGGCCTACTGTGTGAATCCTACATAGGCAGCCCTCAACCATTGTACACACAACAGCTATTGGAACAAGGAATGTCAACACCTGAACAGTACACGCACCTATCAGCATATGTTGATACTGTGTGTATAGGTTCCTAGGTACATTGGTAGGTATACGCCTGATTGTCAGAGGCCATTCATCAGTCGAGGCAAACAGTGTCTGCTGTCATCACCACATCGAGTAACCAACTGTCGCTCAGTGGAGCAGAGCCAATTGCGGGATCCATGTGTGTAATCACTGTTCCCCACACACTCTGCATGGATTCCCTGGTGCGTTAATGAGGGGCTCCATATAATGTAATCATGGATGTAGTGGCGAAGCATGGGGTGTACCCATGACAGTTATCTGTCACCCCAGCATGCTCCACCTACAGTTGTGTGAAGGTGTAGCACATTATAGTGTGTGGCTCACTGTGACATACATACCCAATGCTGGATCACATCCATTAAACATCACTTGGGCATACCATTAGTAGGTTTTATCCATATGTAAACTAACTGAGTTACCCATTTGATCACAGTATGGAGTAACAGCCATAGTATAGTCCACATACAAAACGCCATAACACGTGTACAAATCCCAGATGCCCAAGTGGTAAATGCAGTGACTGTCGTGCATGTTCCCGGTCCCACGTCCTGCAAGGGATGTAACGTAATCCCGAAGGCATGAATAATGCATGTTGGATGCAGGTCATCAGATCATGTTTAGCACATGTTAGTGGGAATATGTGTTGCCCAGTGCTGGTAAGCGTCATTTAAATATGACTATACGGATATGTGCGAAACAGGGGCTAAGCTTCTTTGAATATCGCGCAGATCACGGTCAATGATGTCCAGAACAGGTTAAACCAGCATTATTCACCCCTGTACTAATAGTGCCTGCTCTGAAGGGTAAAATGACCACTGCCAGGAGTAGAACATGCAATCATGTACACAATCACCTAACACTAAGCTACCCAAGATGTACCAACGGCAGGTGTGTAATGTGACAGGTTCAAACACAAACGTGCGGAGTCCAGGTAACAGTATACACCGGCATGTACACAATGAAAGGTGTATTCTGCCTGTCACTCTCTCTGTCATATATATATATATATATATATATATATATATATCTATATATATATATACATATATATATATATATATATATATACATATATATATATACATAATAGAGATAGAAAGGGTGATAGCGAGATATATGTTGATATATACGGATTCACCTATATCTGCAAATATGTAGATAGGTCAACGACATGTACACAACCATGGAGGTACATATAAATAGGATACTGCCAACTATGGAATGTGTCACATACCGACACGCATAATCACGAAGCTGAAACACCGAAAGAACACAGTACTGGAACACTAGAACCGCGTGTAATATTATCACAGTATTAAGGGACATTTAGTTATCGCTGCCAGTATTGCAGTGCACGTAGGTACTGTGTTCAACTGTGTTTGTGATTGCCGCACTCTGTGTATGTGTGTGTTGAGGGTGCCGTGTGCATTTCCGTGGGACTGTAATGTGTGTGTGTGTGTTTGCAACGTGTGTCTGTTAGTGCTAACTCGGAGGTAGATCATTACGATAGGTGTGGTTATAGCTGGCCGTAGGTATACGGTTACCACCTGTCCCACTTTAAGAGGGACAGCCCCTCCCTGGACAGTTGTGTCCTGACAAAAAATATTAAAAAGGGCAAATGTCCGAGATTGTAGGACATAATTATGTCCCATATATTATGTAATAGTTGCATTAAATAGTTATGCTTCTATCTAATAAACATAAATGTTACATGAAACATGATAAGTAGCTAAAGTGCTACAAGAATAAGTATGTATTCAGGATAAAAGTATGTGCTATCCTGTGTACTGACCGTGGGCATGTGTCGGCCTGTAAACACCGATGTGTGTCCTGCAAATATCCCACTATGGCCATTTGAAAAGGTGGCAACCCATGCCAAAGAGGTTCAGTCACCAACACAACTGCAATGAGTGCAAATATATGTGACAGAAATACACGGGACAGCTGACATTTAGTAACATTCTTTTACATATCGCTGTATTTCCGGAGGTATGGAAGTATCAACCTTACCTGCATACTATATAGAAACGAATTAACAATGGCCCAATGTATAAGCCCGTAACAACCATAGTTTCAGTCTACTAACTGATAGGTCTTCAATTAGGGAAGAAGCCCACACACATATATGGAATAAGTAGAAATGCAGTCCCTGCAAACCTATATATGCTATGTACACCCACCTACATCTCCCACACACGAAACAATAACAATACAGACTGTAATAACATCACAAACATCCACTCACTCAATTACAACTGCAGAAGCGTTAACATACCTTGTGAGAGACACATTTGTAAAGGCACCATGTGAAATTGTAGCTGTTGTATAATGGAACAGACGGCGATGTTACAGGTTTTGTTTGCAATAGTCCCTTATCAGACGATTGAGATGACAGGTACACTCACATGTAGAACCACATACTCTATCCGTCACACACAATCCATGGGGGACATGAATCCAAAATATCCATGTCTCTACAAATAGCAGTTGCAATTCCACACAACAAAACACATACAGACCGTCTCCCTGAAGGTAGGGCAAAAGGGCAACGCCCAAGTGGAGAATTCAATTATACCCTACTGTTGCCATGTAATTGGCGAATGGAGTAGCTGCGCAGCTGATGTGCATTTAATAATTTACTCAGGAACACCAACTGGTGGCAGGAAACCACATGTTACAGGTATCGACATAATAAGGATGACTTGCCAGACATTCAAACCATATGCTCATACCATAGAACCGTTTAAACAGTAAAGGTGTAAGAGAGATATTTACAAAAGTTCGGAACGCTAACAAGGTATGTAGAACACTCAGTATGTTATTGTATGTATAGCCTGTTTTGTATTAATTAAAAGTGTCCGCAATGCGTAAAGTGGGAAAAGGTATTATGTAGTGATGTCTTGCTGAGCATAGTAACGCTTGTAGAAATTGTGTGTCCTGCTGTGGGCCACAAGGTAAACATCACAGACACCACAAGGGATGCTACATGAGGGCTTTAAACAGAACAATTCCACACCACCCGCCATCAGTAGTAGGGTATGTCCAACAAGTACGTGCCATAGCAGGGGATAGTATATGTTGATATACTGTCACAGTAGGCATGTGTATGGGCATATAACGACAATAACATGCCTAAGGTGGTCCTGCTGTGCAGGTATGCTTTGCATTATGGGATAATATGTAAAATATGTCTAATGTACAGTATTGTAGGTAGATATGTCAGATATTCGACACAGCATAACAGTTATATCATGCAAACAAAAGGTATCGTCTATTGGCATGTACAATACACAATAACAGGATACATATGACTTGTAGTCATGGGACACTGTAACAGCATGATAGCTAATCGAAATGGAAGAGCTACTCAATTAACCATGCACAAAGGACATGCAATAGCTTCACAGGTTCATAGTGATGTACTATGCTGTCTGGCAAGTCTATGTGTAAGCCCAACTACAGTGTTTACACTGACAGAACCTCTCTAGGGTAGTGTCCTGTCTGTAAACAGCAGAGCCATGTGCTACCTGCTCCTCTGCACAGTACAGTCACTGCAGTGATCCCTGGCATACATGTGTGTCTCCCATCCACCAAGTGAGGTATCTCATAAACAGTGCGACTGAGTGTCCCTGCGTGATGTACATAGGAATCATGTTCCAAAGCATGGTGAGTGTCTGGTTTGGGAATGTAACCCTCAAGAACATCCCACTCATCGCTATGCTTTGGACATATCCATGAGCATGTTGCTCTCAGTGGCTTTTGCTTATGTTGCTTATGTGGAGTATATCCATGAATATTGTTGTGGACATGGGCCCTGTATGTTCAGCAGAGGTCACCCCTGCGTATGCAGTATGCAAATGTGTACAGTCGTGGTGTCTGTAGTACTGTTGCATACGTCAACCTTCAGAGCTCAACAATCCTCATAGTGTGTTAATGTTGTGGTATGTAAAGCCGTTGCTGTTCTGTAAGGTACATCCTAAATGGGGTGTTGTACCCTTGAATGTGTGTATACGTCAGGAGTTTAGAGGTCCAATGGGTGAATTTGTTCCAGCTACAAACCCAGTACAGATAATGGTGGCCACATAGAAGGATATCCATGCCACATTGGCAATATGGTTATCAAAGGAATGGGTGCTACATACGTGTGTACTAAGATCCAGTATAATGTCACATGTATGTAGGGGACTACCACCTATGTGATAGTCAGTGGGTGATTGGTGTAATCTAAAGGGGATGTTCATGCACCATGTGTCATGCAGCTTGAGGCCATGTTATCGACATCAGGTATCCATCACAGTGACACCCTTATGGAGGGAGTCTGTATCAGCTGGTGGATCAATCATGGCACCTTGTATGCAGTTGTCTGGAAACCTAGTCAGAGAAAGTCCCTCTGTGCTAGCCTGTACCTCAGGGAAGCATATACCGAACATGAGGGGCCCTATGACTGAGGACTGTGGTATGCCAAGTGGAACTGAAATACAGTAGGTACTACGGTATGCTACCCTCATTATGTGGGTCCTGTCCATGAACCACTTTGCATAACATCCTGAGGCGTAGGGGTCGATGTGACGGTGGATGTGTATGTTGTCAATACCAGAATGGAGAACAGTGCTGAAAGCCAATGAGAGGACAATGTAGGCTGTGTGGACCCCCCTTACCGTCATCAACTACCCTGGTATCTATATCAAAGGAGTCCACCAGGTGTAAGAGCCATGGTCTGGCCCTAACAAGATCAAAGGTCTGGAGCCCACCAATGTCTCTGTGAATGACTTCCATGATGATGTTCCCCATAGCCTTGCAGAACAGTCCAGTCAGGCGTATAGGGCAATAGTCCCTCTGGTTCATTGTGGCGCCATCTGTGTGGAGTGTGATAAGTGTTGCTGTGCACCATTCAGGGGCCACAATGTCTGATACAAGGCTATTAGTGAATCTGGTGGCCAAGTGGGGAGACATGTCATTCTGAGGTTTGTGTAAATCCCAGCCTGGGATGTTGGATGGTCACATGGAGTCTGTGTTCCAGGCCTTAGAGAGTGCAGGTTGGAACTGTGTAGTTGTGACCGCAGGGACCCCACAATTTTCCTGCATGGATTACGGCCCTGTAGGGAGTGACAGGGTGTAAAGTTAGCATTGAACCCATCCACCAGGATGTTGCCAACATCACTCAGTTCTGTAATGTTCCTGAGTAACCATCGTATGTCAGAGCAGATGTGGGTATTGCCATTGACTACTGACATACCTACATAATGCTTTGTGGTACACCCTGGAATGTGTCACAGTAATGTTTACATAGCTAGGTTTGGAGGATGTGATAAGGGATCCCAGAACCCTACTGAGGCTGACCAGTGAGCTACCCCACCCATGGGATTGTATTCCACTTTGCAACAGCCTCCACCTTTTGTTGTACATTATGTCCATGGAACTAGAATCCCAGAGTGGCGTCTGTTATCTGGTGGGTACCATCATGGCTCTATTTGGAATAGCATGATCCATGCAATCGTGTAAGTGCTAATGAAGTGCACTGGGGTATGTTTCAGCATTTGTATGTGCATTGTCCATCTGCAAGGGTGTCATGACGTTTACTACTGCTGTCATAAGACGTCTGTAGTAGGCGTTGTACTAATCTTGTACTGTGTATGCCATGAAGGGTGTGGTGCCGGGATGTGGATAACAAGGGTGACTAGCATATGTTCAGAAACTACCAACGAGGGGATAACCACTGGTGTGGAACAACAGTGACATGTTGGTAATGTCCATGTCTAGGATATTGTTAGTCTTGGTGGTGGTGTGTATGTGTTGATCCAGCCGAGTGGAGGTTATGAATCCTGGACAGTGTTGGCCTAATGTGTTGGTACATGAGTAGCTATCCCAGTTAAGTGTGGGGTAGTGTCAGTTGCACATCAGAGGTACCTGTCTGAACCCTACTGTCCAGTACACCAAGAAATGAGGACCGGTAACCGTGGGGTATGTTGTTGAATCTGTAGCATGTTACAATGTGTATAGCAGTTCTGGCCACAGTTAGTTGCACGTGGATCACTTGTGATGCATTGTGCTAAGTAACCAGCCAGGAGGTGTGTACAACATAGTGAAATATGGACACACCTCAGCCATGGGTGTTCCAGTCCACGTTACATGACTGAAAGGTATGGTCTGCGTATAACCTGTCAGTGCAGGTGTGTTCTGCAGAGCCTAGAGGCAGGTCCCAATCACTGCAGAGATATTGAAGTGGTCCATTATAAGGAGTGCCGTGCCTGCGTGCGTCAGAGATGATGTCAAGAATTGAGTCACATGACCCCATGTTTTGCTTGCCTGTTCCCGTTCTGGTGGTGAATGTTATTGGAAATTGTGCAAGACAGGCAGTATAGGAACAGCAAGAGCCTTACATGTTATCTGTACTCCCAGGGCTGACAGGTGCAGGTCATCTGTGCCAAAGCATCGTGTTTTGTAGACCATGTCATTCAAAGTGGACAGATACCGGATGCCTGTGGAATGACAGCAGAAGCATAGGCAACTGTTGAAGTGAAACAGTCAGTTGTTGTACAGTGGTATCCAGTCTGGATGAATGCAGATTGCTCCCCAGGGCCTGGCCGACACCTTCTGGGCTACAAGACTGGAGAGCTATTGCATGTCCCTGCACATGTAGTCTGGGAAGTTACATCTCAGGGCAGTCACACTAACATGGAGAATGACAGTCAAATTGTACCTGGTGAGGTGTGGCATGGGTGCATAGGTTATGTTGCAGAACCAGTTACCCGACAGCTAGATGTAAGCGACTATCACCTTGTGTAGCCTGCTGAGTGGGACATCAGTGTGATCACCTACAGAGTCACCTATGACTGGTGTATTGGGTATGTTATAACACCCTATTGGCTGTATTTGATGGGCACATGAGTCTGTGGACTATAAGTAATTGTTGTTATGTTTGGTGATGAGGGCTGACTCTGGTGCCTACACAGAGTATGGAGAGGTTCTGCAAATGCCATACTCATACTATGTGTGGCCTGTGGTGGTGGAGATCTTGTGAGACTATGTGATGAGTGGGGTGTGTTGCAAATGTTACATGTCCCCACATGAATGTCAGGTACAGTCGGGGTTGGTGAGAGCATTACTCCCAGCATGGCTACATATGTGCATCTCCCACAGGCTGTAGTGTCATATGTTGGGAGGTGAGCATTGACTGTGTACATGAGACAATTGCTCTATTGCCACATGTTCACCATATTCATTATATAGACATGCAATAGCACTGGTACGTGACAGTTGGACATGCCTGTATATTCAGCCATGTCTCACAAGATATGTGAGTTACATGTGTACAACAGCTGTTGTACTGTAAGCAAGCTGGAATTGTAAGGACAGACAGTGTACTTGTAAGAAATGAGTTGGAATGGGTGCTATAGTAATTAGTAGCTCATGAAGTGCTCACACGTTCTGAACAAGTGCTGAGCATGAATATGCAATACAGATAGGGTGTTGGATAATATCAACCCACTGCAACCCACAAGTGGAGACGACAGTCATAATTGGAGGCACTGCACTATTACCCTGCTGAGTATGGTCCGCAAGTCTATGAACCTTTATCAACGTAGATGTTAGCAGTATAGAAATAAATGACAGTACGGATGATTTCACACTGCGTAGCATACCTGTGACAGGTCATAGGACATCATCACCCATACCGTGTTCCAGCTATACTGAGTATACTAGATGTACCTTTGTATGTCACAGGAGTGTTCTACCAGTGGCCTGTTGACAGAATCAACACTACAAAATGTGTCAGAGTGACATGTGCATATCACACCAGTGGCAGCTACAGTAAAACAGGGTTAATGTTTTGTACTCCCCCCCATTGTAGCCCATACCACACAGACAAATGGGAGGCATCTGTGTATGTAAGGATGTGAATGGCCATGACCTAGGAGCAATTGCTTTCTCAGTGTTGTGGGCAACATACAGAATGGGCTTTGTGGGTGAGGTGTGTGACATATGTGCACAATCTGACAGCTGATAATAGCATTGTCACCACTAGGTGAATAACCCTGTCCCCATTAACTACCACCTAGGCAGCGGTCAACATTATGGACACTGTGTAAGGGATGGTGCTGTGCAGTTCACCTCCCTGAGTTGGTGACATCTCCAGGCCTATTAGGTAGTCATACGAGGCACCCATATCATGACAGGGTGCCATCCATGAGCATGGAGATCATTGGACAGGCATACTCAGCACTCGGGTGACCAATATTGGATCACATATCACCTTTAAGGGGTATTGGCCATGAGTGAATGGGCGATACCAGCCTTCACAATCCTCACCTCCACTATGCAGCATGCTGGCTACCTTGCATAATGACATGTGCTACACTGAGATATTGGACATGCTACACGTATATATCCTGATCTGAAAGACATATGTCATGGAAAGCCACCGTCCTCCTACAAGGATCGCCACATGCTGGACAGATCCCTGTGCCATACATGTTACATACTCCCGCCATACCATGCAACCCTGTCCATCAAAGCTGCACATGTCATCTCTGTCATACATGGTGTGATGACCACATGGTAGATGTATTATTAACTGTTGGATCAGTAATGTGGCACTAATGCACCTTGTGGTGGCAAAATGGCTGTCGGATACAGCTAGGAACCCTTGCCCGTACATACTATAGTTGATAACCATCCCTGCGAATGACGTCCAGCTAGCCATTGTCCCATGTCTATCACATGTGCAACACAGGCGATCCGTGGCAGGATGTTGAACTGCTGTACAGTGCCGTTTAGATGTATATGGCAAAACACATGCATGTAAAGGTTCCATGCGTATGTGTGCATTGTCACTGCTCATGTCCATTAAGGCAGTGTATGTGTTGATATGTGACATATACACAGCATCAAGGTCAACAGCATCACTGTGGACACATCCAGGCATGTGGTAATAGGTAAGAACACCAGTACAGGCAAACAGACATGCCCACATCAAGACAGCATTCACATGGAGTATGAACAATGTAATGAAGTGACACACATATATGGTGATGATATCCAATGCATAACGGGTGTTACATGTCAGTCGTGTCAGTGTCATGATGATTTGCAAAGATAACTGTGCAGATGTACTAGATTTAATACAAATGTATGTGCAGCTGTATCTCTGTACATCTCTGTGATACTGTGACCTGTCACCAACATTATGTCTTCCAGATAATACCTCGTTCACGCCTGTCAGTGTACAGCCACCAGGAGGATGATGTCCTCATCCCGTACCTCCATGAGAACTATGAGGTGTTGTTCAGTCATGTGCCACAGCATGCCCAGCAGCGTGATGACCTGTGGCAAGGCCTTCACAGGAGGGTTAATGATGTGGGTGGCCATAACCGCACCTACCAGCAGGTGCGCAGACACTGCATGGACTTGATACGACATGCGAAACAGCGTGCCACTGCAATCGCCAGGGAACAAGGTGGAACAGGTGGTGGGCCACCAACCCAGCCCCCACTCACACACACCGAGGAGCTACTAGCCAGCCTGGGGACACCATCAGAACAGCATTCACAAACACTAGCTGCCATCGTGGAGGTGGGTATCTCCCAACCAATGAGCCTGGAGTTGCCTGGTAAGTCACTACTGCACATATGACTATTATATCCCATTTAGTTGCATGTGTCACTGTACAATATGTAATGTAACATCCTATGCAAGGTATGTTTACACACATGCTGCATACTACACTATGCTACCCTGTGTATGCACACATGTGCATACTATATGCTATTGTACAGGTGAATGTGTTGACATGCACAGTGCACCCTGTGGCTGTCATACAGTCATGGATAATGTTCAAACTGCTGTGTCACCCCTATACATGTACCTCTGGCATGCCACACAGACATCAGTCCGTTGCAGGTGAGACTGTCATCAGTATCAGGCATGTTAATGCATATATCTATTCACCATGTGGCCAGTTAACACATATACACATGATGTATGGTCCAGTCACGGTATACAGGTCACAACTCCCATCATTCACACTGGCTACCCATGTACAATATATACAAATGAAATGAAACACCGACATGAAACCACAGTATCTGTCATTGCTACATGTGTGGACAGCTCTGCATACAACGGTGGAGGTGTTGTTCAATGTAGGCATATGTACTATACATTGGAACAACACATGTGTGGTATGCAAACAGTACCACACAGTGAGCTGGGATATGGGCAGCCCACAGGAGTCACCATTGTGTTGTATGCCCCTGCAATGGGTGCACACATTGTGATGTGCCATCTGACATGTCCCAGACATGTAGTGTTCTGGCTGCAATATTGTCACACTATCCCATAATACATACCCCACATACCAAACATACAACCCGTTGTCTGCATAGCCCTGTGGATGGTGACATATCTTACATCTATGGGTGTATGTCATATGGGACTACACAGACATGTGAGATAGATGGCCATCACAAACATTTGGCCAACATATGTTCACACATGGCCATGGAGGATGGCCAGAGACATGTAGCCACACAGTAGATGTGATGTGTATACACTCTGTTGCACATTGTCCACACATGGTCCAACTATAGCCTTAGTTGACTGATTATACAGTTGATGTGGTACACTGGACATCCTAAAAGCCTGTGCACAGCTAGTGGAGGTGTCACGTAAGTCGACCATATAAGATGTGTTGAACATCATGACTGTGTCATAGCATGACAGTAGTCATCTGTACAGCTTACACAGACATTGACACCACATCAGGCCACAGATACTGTGTGAACCACTGAACCCACAGACATTGCCAACATACTGGCAGACAGGTTCAGTGCAAAATTCACCCCCCCCTCTCCCCCCCTAAAGGAGAGATAACTATCCCAGCCGAGTGTAGCCTCCCGGACATCTCAAATGCGCAGGTGAAAGCTGCTCTCTCTAAAGCTAAAAACACAGCATCAATGGGACCGGATGGTGTCCCCGGCTGTGTGCTACACGAGCTAAATGAGGAATTAAACCCGCACATAAGGCAGCTGTTTAATCTCAGCCTTACCACAGGATACATGCCCAAGGAGTGGCGTATGGCAACTGTGGTCCCACTCCACAAAGGCGGCGCCCACGGACCCTGGTAATTACCGCCCATAAGCTTAACAAGTCTAGTCTGCAAAGCTATGGAGAGGATCATAATGGAGCTCATAAACAAAGATATAGGGACTTGCAGACATTGGACCCGACCCAGTTTGGCTTTGTCAAGGGAAGATCATGCCTTTGAACTTGGTCGACTTCTTCAAACAGTCACCAAGGCCATTGATGAGGGAAAGGCAGTCCATACAGCCTACCTTGACCTTGCAAAAGGTTTGACACAATACCCCACTGGTATTGTAGAAAAACTTACCAGCTTAAATGTAAACCCATATGTCACAAGATGGGTTGCAAACCGCTTAAGGACAGAACCCACAGGGTTAGAGTTGCTGGCGCTGTGTCAGACTCCAAGCCGGTCACAAGTGGTGTCCCACAGGGCTCGGTCCTTGGCTCTATTGTTTGGCATCTACTTCTCAGAAGTACAGGCCAACATGGGAGGACTTTGTTGACAAAGTTTGCAGACGACTGCAAACTGGGCGCCATAGTGGAAAGTGCATCGGACACGGATATCCTTCAGAAGGGACTCACGGAAACAGATAGCTGGTGCCAGAGCCATGGCCTGAAGTTAAACAAAAAATGTATAGTCATATCCTTCGGGAAAAACAAGGTAACCCCAAGCTACCATATAGGTGGCAATCCACTAAGCACAGAAGAGGTTATCAGGGACCTGGGGACCCATGTTGACAGTGGCCTTTCTTTTGACACTCACATTGCTAAAGTGGTTAGAAAGACTTTCTACATTGCTCACCTGATCATGAAGGGATTCACATCCAGATCTAGTGAGGTCATTGTTCCCCTGTACTCTTCACTTATCATCAGACCAATGATCGAGTACAATGCCCCATCTGGATGTATCTCACCCGACATCTGCAGCAATTGGAGAGACCCCAAAAGTTCCTCACCAAAAGGATAAAGGGACTCCAAAATCTGTCATATGGTGCCAGATTGAAGAAACTCCAGCTCTATTCAGTTGCATACCGTCTGCTCAGAGGTGACATGTGCCTGACATACAAGGCCATGTCCAACCGGAATTAATGGACATGCTCCACCTCAAAAATCCAAAATTTTTTCCCAAACCCCCTTGGGAAAAAATTTAAACCCTTTTAAAAAATTAACATGGATAAAATAATTTTCACTTCAGGGACCAAAAAATGGGGTAATAAAATGTCCATGCAGGGATAAAAGCCGGGCAGAATTAGAACATGAAAATGTTTCCTGGGAATCAATCGCCCTGTTTGGGGGACACAAGCTGTGGGGGAGTTTTCAATAAGTGTGGGCATTTGCCAGGGAAAATCTTAGAGGGGAGCACCAGGGTTTCCCTGACCCACATACAAACATTTTGGTGTGAACACCTCAGCAATGCACCCTTTGTTGTAACAGTTATGGTTGCAAAGGTGTATTACAAGTTGCAAAATTGTGCCCTTTTGGTGCAAGGCAGGCTGACTTCCCCGTATAGTTTAGGGCCCCACCCCTTTCCCTGCCTGCACATGCAAAGGGATTTTTGTGAAAAAAACCTGCAATGTAACCCATTATTTTCATGTGTAGGCACCAGTTACTTTTGCATGTCAATACCCAACGTTACATTAAGGTCCTCATTTTATGCCTTTCTGGCCCCATGGTGTATCACAACTGTTTTACCCAATTTTGTGCTCAGGCTACTGTATGACATGCTTGTGTTTGAGGGATCCCCTTTAATTTTCATCATGCTTTTTACATGTGCAGCCATTGTCAAAACATGTTGCTTTTTTGGCGGTTTGTGGTTTGGGTTTTTGTTGTTTTGTGTGGTTGGTGTTGGGTGGTTTTTTTTTGTTGTTTTTGGGCTTTTCATTCCTTTATTGACCCTCCCTTGCTGTTTGTGCCCCCAAACCCGGGGGTATGCTATACACATTTGCTGACTGTGGGGCCCTCCCCCTTTCCCCTCTTCCCCCCCATTCCATTTCCCCCAAAACCCCTCCCCGTGGCCTGGGCGTGGTTGGTTGGGGGTGGTGGTGGTGTTTGGGTGTGTGTTTGGTGTGGGTGTGGTGTGGGGTTGGGTGTTGGGTGGTGTCAAAAATGTTAGACTTTGGGAAAGGATGTAATCCGCGGGTTCACTATGTACCCCAAAAAATCCAGGGATTGGAAAAGAAACAATTTCTGAGGGACAGGCGGGGGGGCAGGTGAATCTGCCGGTGGCATCCCAAACTGTCCTCTTTGGAAAGGTTAGGGCCAAACACCCCACCCCCAGTGGGCAAAGAAACCCCCTCAGCCCCTTAGGGTGGAAACCCCGGCGGGGTGGCTCCCCCAAAGGCCACACCATGGGGTGCATTAATGGGCCGTTGTGACAAGGATGGGCAGTGCCCCGCCCCGTGGAGGACCCTGGCAGACAAACACCTGGCAACAGGGGCGCACCCGGTTTTACAACTGGGGGTTCAATAATCCCTGTGATGGCAAAAGGAGAAGGGCAAAACCAACTGTACCCACTTAACCCCCCCAAACAGCATTCAAATGTCACCCCGGTGGCCCATGCCCCGGCAAACTTTACTGGTTGATTGCCGTGCATTTTCAACCACGTGGAGCTGTCTGTGTGAACAAATGTAGGAATGATAACAATTTTGGACGTTGACCCCCGCAACCATTTGTCAGGTTTTTTTAAAGCAGTTAATGTTCCTAGTGCTTTGGAAAAAAAATAACAGCAGTTTGGGTTTTGCCCCGGTTCCCCCAGGAAAGCAGGCCAAAAAGTGAGTGTTTTCATTTCCCCGAAAAAGGGGGAAATCCAGGCATGTATGGCAATACCAATCTGTACCTCCCCGCTGTAGGGCCCAAAACCCTCACGATACGTGGCAAAAGGCGGGGCACAGACTGACATCCTGGTCACAACGGATGTTAATTGGGGGTGGGTTTTAAAACGGGGTACCCAAAGAAAAACTTAGGGGGGCCCCCCGATAAACCCAAATGAAAAAACCCCCTTTCACCTTTTTTAAAGGGGGCCCCCCCTTTAAAATTTACCCCCCCTTTGGCCACCAAAAATTACCCCAAAAAAAAAGGGGGGGGAAAAAAAAAAGGGTAAAAAAAAAAAAAAAAAAAAAACCCAAACAAAAACAGCCCCTTTAAAGGGGGAAACACAAGGTAACATGGCCCCCCCCCCCCCCAAAAAAAAAAACATAAAAAAAAACCCCTTTTCAAAAATTTTCCCCCCCCCAACAACAAAAAAACTTTTTTTAAAAACATCTGTAGGGCAATCAAACACCCACATGCATAACAGCCCACACATGTCCAATCAGATCACCGCCCCTACCCACACACATGATGTCATCCACTGGTGCAGCCTATGCCCCTGGCAAACATTATCACCTTGTGCATATGATGATGCCTGTGCCACATCCCTGTCATCCACACCATCAGTGCAGGTACATGCTCAAATGGTCTGATGCACAGGGTGAACAGAATAGTGAGAGAAGTGTATATTACATTAGTTGTGTACTGTTGACATGCACCAGACATACCATGTAGTACAGGTTTATAATGCATTGTTATATGTTCACAGTATGTGTCTTGGAAACAACAGTAACAGCATGTTGGTAATGATGCCCTGGTTCCCTCCTTATGGTCTACTTGCATGTGCCAACAAGTAGCAGTGTTTGCAGTTTCCCATGTATAAATGTGGAGTACTCACAGGCATGTATGGCAATACCAGCATGCTATAAGTAGCCTCAACCTGACTGTCAGAAAGGCTACCATACCACAGATGTCCACACATCTACTGATCCAGAAGCATGTGGGCTGTTTAATAGGCTAGAGTGGCTACAGACGTGACATCCATAAAAGGTCACATCACAGGTATGTTGACATGGTGTGGGGGGTTTACACAGCGGTCTGGCCGATGATAACGTTAGAGGCCATTTGATAGCATGAGGCCTCACTGTGTAGCAGTAATACCCTGCCACATTACAGGATGAGAACACACACAGACATATAAAGAAACACACAGTAACATGCCCACACTCATGGGGTCAACAACACTGTAATGCACACTCGATAGTGTTGAGGTGAGGACCCCTGCCTATGTGGTAATCACCCTCACAGTACTGTGCACCCACATGATGCGACACAGAGAATGAACATGTACAGGTAGCCAGTAAGGCTGAAACCGATGGCATCAACAGGGTAGTAGACTGCATCACCATGAGGGGTTGGGGATCCTGTCTGTTTTGTATGGTAACATACATCCTCACTCCATACACCAGACAGCCATACATACACACATACACACACACACACACACACACACACACACACACACACACACACACACACACACACACACACACACACTGTGGAGTTCACAAATGTCATTCACATATGGATAGCTGATGTATGTGATACACACACCACCCCTGCCTATGTCATGCTTTCCACACTGCAGTATGTGCAGATCTCTACAACAGTGTACAGGGGTGTGTAACAATTGGGATGTATTTCCCACCATATGTGGCATATATGGTCACACAAGCAAACACACATGGCAGTACTGTGAATGATACACCCGCTATATGATGATACGTCTGACAGACATGCAGCAGTATTGGCCGCATTATGTGTACCAATGCTACCTTCGGCAATTGTGCTGCTATATGCACACGGAAAGATGTAAGTGTTACAGGTGTCACGTGACTTACAGTCAGTAACACCCGACCGCTGTGTAGGTTTTATGCCTTCACCATCAGGTAACAGTAACATAGCGTACTGTTTGCACATGTAATGGTAGGATGACTTGTGACACACCTCTGAGCCGTCCCCAGCAAACATCCATCTGCAAAGATGGATCACCACTTTATGTACAAACATCCATCCATACCTGATGGACATCCTACCGTACTGTCAGTACTTCACCATATACAGGTATCAATGATGGACTGCATTGCAACTGCGTGTTGTAGTTAGGCACAGATGAATTACATACATCAGCTACTGCACATGCATGGTAGCTGCATGCACACCATGACATGTACATGTGTGTTGGTCCTACATGCCTGTCATGTAGCCATGTTTGTATGCATTGCAATTGGTGGACATGTGTGATGACATACATAACACATGGACTAATGTATGATATGATGGGTGTCATGGGTAACTAGTACAGAGGGAATGTTTCCTCGGTCAGCATTGCTACCTCATGTACTGTTAGCATTGAACAGCCATGGACCTACCTTCCATGTGCATGCGTGTGATTGCTGTAGCCACTTGTCTGCACGGAAGACAGCAAAAGCTATGCTATGTACACATGTATTTTGTGTGTGTGTGTGTGTGTGTGTGTGTGTGTGTGTGTGTGTGTGTGTGTGTGTGTGTGTGTGTGTGTGTGTGTGTGTGGTCCATGCACATATCCACTGCAATTACATGTATGTCATATCCAAACATGTGTGTTGTTTGATGTAGAGTGACAGTCATCTGTCACAGCTGTGTAAGACCCAGGGCCCCTGTTATGTGTAGAGCCGACCTGGTTATGTACAGTGGTATCATTGCATTGCATAACAAATGATGGAACCCTGTCAGTACATGTGTAGTCTGCACAGTTGCTGTAGACCTATGTACAGTCCACTGGTCATGAGTCACACGGTGTTGTGGTAATGTATAGATGTGTGTTGCTGGTCCAAGGATATGGTGATGTCCGAGGGCTACATAGTAGAATGCGGTGTTTACCTCTGTGATCTGCACCTGAGACATCTGTGATGGCTCTTGAGTGTGTACTGGTCAGTACATGTGAGTGGCCTTCATGTATGTGGGGACAGTAACACCATACTGTGCCCTTCTGTGTTTAGAATCCGTGTGCATGCAAGACAGCCCTTTGCAACTGCTAGGTGTGTGAGCATGTTCAGTACGCCGTTGTGTAGATGGACACAGAGTACATTCCAAACTGTGCCCTTCCATGTTTAGAATCCATGTGCATGCAAGATAGCCCTTCGCTTCTACTAAGTGTGTGAGCATGCCCAATACGCCATTGTGTAGATGGACACACAGTACATTCCAAACGGACGTGTGATACTAAGTGTGTGAGCATGACCAGTGACACCTTGTGTCGGTCATGTGCCTCTGTGTATGGGCATAGCCATTGACATCCTGTATAGTGATGGTGGTCAGCCAGGCAACAGATGTCCATACCCCACGTCAGGATGGATGCCTACATTGAACACACTGGTTGACTGTCTTGAAGGGTGTACTGTCTGTGGCGCGTCTCGTATTTATGTAGTGTTGTAATAGTGCTCCGTAAATAGGCAGTTGTCCTGCTCACACCACTGCCGTGTGTTTGTCTAGGTCTACCTTGAGACAGTAAAATGCTTTTAGACTGCTCACTCTCTATACATTCCCTTTCAGCGTCTTTGCCTTTGCGGATGATGTCATCCACCTAGAAGTATGCCTCTGGGAGTACTGTGTTCCAGTAATCTTGGTAGCGCATTCTGTAACTGCGTAATGCTGTAGTGTGATAAGGTAGTTAGGTGTATGTTCGACTCCCAGCCCTGCCAAGTGTGGGCCTGTGTGTGTGTGTGTTTCCAGCTGCCTGGGGACAGAGTAATTCTTTTAGACGGCTCACTCCACATACATTCCCTATTGGCATATTTGCCTTTGGGGATGATGTCATCCACCTAGAAGTGTGCCTCTGGGAGTGCTGTGTACCAGTAATCTCGATAGCGCGTTCTGTAACTGTGTAATGCTGTAGTGTGATAAGGTCGTTGGTGTATGTTCGACTCCCAGCCCTGCCAAGTGTGTGTGTGTGTGTGTTTCCAGCTGCCTGGGGACAGAGTAATGCTTTTAGATGGCTCACTCCACATACATTCCCTATCGGTGTCTTTGCCTTTGCAGATGATGTCATCCACCTAGAAGTATGCCTCTGGGAGTGCTGTGTTCCAGTAATCTCGATAGCGCATTCTGTAACTGCGTAATGCTATCATATGATAAGGTAGTTAGGTGTATGTTCAACTCCCAACCCTGCCAAGTGTGTGTGTGTGTGTGTGTGTGTGTGTGTGTGTGTGTGTGTGTGTGTTTCTGGCTGCCTGGGGACAGAGTAATGCTTTTAGACGTCTCACTCCACATACATTCCCTATCGGCATCTTTGCGTTTGCGGCTGATGTCATCCACCTAGAAATATGCCTCTGGGAATGCTGTGTACCAGTAATCTTGATAGTGCATTCTGTAACTGCGTACTGCTGTAGTGTGATAAGGTAGTTAGGTGTATGTTTGACTCCCAGCCCTGCCAAGTGTGTGTGTGTGTGTGTGTGTGTGTGTGTGTGTTTCCAGCTGCCTGGGGAAAGAGTAATGCTTTTTGATGGCTCACTCCACATACATTCCCTATCGGCGTTTTTGCCTTTGCGGATTGTGTCATCCACCTAGATGTATGCCTGTGGGAGTGTGGTGATTCTGGAAGATGGTAGCGCGTTCTGTTACTGCATAATGCTGTAGTGTGGTAGACTAGACAGGTAGGTGCTCAATTCCAAGGCATGGCAGGTGTGTGTGTTTGGCAGTTATACCGTATGTGTTGGTATCTGTGGGTGGCTAGTTGTGGGATGTGCTCAGTGTGTTTTGTTGCTGACCTATATAGTGACCGCAGCCTGCATATTCTGCCAAGACACTGGGTTGTCAACACATACATTCACCAATAGGTCTGGTGAGTAACTGTCAGCATCCCTAATCTTACCCTTGATACGGTCTGACCCGTGTGATGCAACATAACACACATGCCTTGATAGTAACAACACTACATGATGCATGTGGCACATGTAGTTTCCTTTTCATTCCTGTCTAATGCATTGCTGTCATGTGGTCCGCTGTTGTGATATAAATGCCATATCTACATATGTGCGTACATGTATATGTGTGTATGTATATATATATATATATATATATATATATATATATATATATATATATATGTCCATGTATATATGTATACAAATAATATATATGATATATGTAGATGTAGAGGTGAACATAGATGTGAACATATATGTCTGGGGATATCAGCATTATTGAATGTTTGTGCTGGATGATCTGTACATGATAACCTTGGATCTATGTATATCTGCCATGGCGTGGTGGTAATGCACATCTTCTGTAGTGTGCAGGGCCAAGGGTTGTAGTCGTGTAGACACCGGTTATTTTGTTGCTAGGAAGACCATGGGACATCGAATATGGTGATAGTAAGACACCTGTTGCCAGTTGTGTATCGATCTGAGCGACACTGAGCAGTGGTTATTAATTTGGAGGTTCGGTATGGGTCATATAACTATTCATTAGAAGACTATACTATGCAGATGAAGTTGACTATAGTGTATCACATTTATCACCAGGGTGTGCTGCTGGTCCCTGGAGTGTATGTGTGTAGTCAGCCGGGTGCAGGTCTCGAATATAGTTGACAGCATGGGAGAGGGGAGAGGCATACAGTGCGTACATTGCAGTACTGTGCCTCGGGAGTGCTCCTGCCTTAGCACACCTAAGCTAGGGGTGTGTCTATACCTTCCTGGTGACATTGGCAGGGGTGACAGCAGTGGTGGGGTGTCAGGGTGTACAGGCAGCACAAACAGGTATTGATCAGCACAATCAGCAGATGACATGGCCAGCCCGCACATGAACGGTACGTTAATGCGAGCAAGCAGCATACACACAGGTTTCGTCCGCACTCTACACCACCGGTGTATACCTGCAGGGACATTTCACGACACAGTCCAACCAAATGACATGGGCTGCAGCAGGCAACATATACCAACATGTGCAGGAGGCTGGGGCAGTGAGGATGTGTATGCTGCTGAACAACGCTTACTGGGGTGACAAAAGACTTTATAGACCGAGGGTGACTTACCAGGGGCTACATGGGCTCGTGATGTTGGAGCACTATGGGGTGGACAGAGACCTCCTACAGCAGCTTGTTGACCTGTGCCTGCCACACCTGACACATCAAACAGGCTGAGGGAAGCACATCACAGTGGATACTTGCCACTCCCATAGTGCCTTTTTTAGGCAAGGCTCAAAAGACAAACCCACCTCCCTAGAAAACACAAGTAAAAAAAAAACTAAGGGTAATGCTGCTCAATGCCAGAAGTCTAAACCTCAAGATGCATGCTCTCGAAGCCCTCCTCAGTATGGAGAACATTGATGGCTGTGCAGTGACTAAAACCTGGTTCAAGGCTCCTGAGAGCACCCCAGCACTACCAGGTTATACCTCATATCATGCTTTCCGGCCCCAAAACTTGGACTGAACCACAAAAGGAGGGGGAGTATCCATATTCATCAAAGATACCCACTACTCCAGGTTAGTGGCAACGCACAAAGCATCGGAGACCATCCAGGTGCAACTAACCATAGGCAAAACTGCCCTACAGTTTGTAGCATGCTACACACCACCCTCTCAAACTCAGGAACCCCACTCAGCCTTCCTGAAGACACTGGAAAGTATGAAGGTCTCTCCAAATACCATCATATTGGGAGACTTCAACTACCCAAACATAGACTGGGAACATTACTCAAGCCCCAACACCCTAGCCCAAAGGTTCCTAGAATTCATAAACTCAAATGCGATGGAACAACTAGTCACCACTCCTACAAGAGGAGATAATATACTAGACCTGATCATCACAAACATGGGGACAAAATGATCCACACCGGAAGTATACCCCTCATTGGTGAGATCAGACCATAAATTAATCTCACTGGAAATCCACATCCCGCCCCCACGCCCTGCACAAAAGACCACAGTGAAGAATTTCTCAAAAGCCGACTTCACACTTCTTAAGACTGAAGTGGTATCCTTCAAGGCCCCTGGGCCAGTGGAAACCACAACCCACACTGCTGAATCCTTTATAAATGCCTTCTACGGACACCTTCAAGAATGCATGGATCATGCAATCCCTAATAAAACCAAGACCCATTCCCACAAAGGCAGGCGTCCTGTCTGGTGGATCCCAGCCATTAACAAACTTTGCAACAGGAGGAGGAAGCTACTACATGACAGAGCAAAATCCCTAAAAGGGAAGGCATCTTTGATCAGTACTAGCAAAAATCTACGATCACTCATAAAATCATCCAAGGCCAACTTTGAGAGAAGAATCGCAAAAGACACAAAAGACAATCACAAGGCCTTCTTTAGCTATGTTAGAAACCTGGGTGGAAACTCCCAGATATGCTCAGAGTTAGTCCAAAATGACACAAAATACACTGAACCCACAGACATTGCCAACATTCTGGCAGACAGGTTCAGTGCAGATTTCTCCGCCCCCTCCCCCCCAAAAGGAGCAATATCTATCCCAGCAGAGTTTAGCCTCCCTAACATCTCAGATGCCCAGGTGAGAGCCGCCCTCTCCAAAGCTAAAAACACAGCATCAATGGGACCGGACGGTGCCCCGGGCTGCGTGCTACATGAACTCCAAGAGGAACTAAACCCGCACATAAGGCTGCTGTTTAATCTTAGCCTTACTACAGGATATGTACCCAAAGAGTGGTGTACAGCAACAGTGGTCCCACTCCACAAAGTTGGTGCTTCTACAGACCCTGGAAATTACCACCCCATAAGCTTGACGAGCCTGGTCTGCAAAGCTATGGAAAGGATCATTATGGAACTCATAAACAAAGACATTGGGGACCTACAGACATTGGATCCTACCTAATTCGGCTTTGTCAAGGGCAGATTCTGCCTTTTGAACCTGGTCGACTTTTTTGAAACAGTCACTAAGACCATTGGAGAGGGTAAGGCAGTTCACACAGCCTACCTTGACCTTGCAAAAGCCTTCGACACAATACCCCACTCGGGCATCATAGACAAACTCACCAGCTTAAATGTAAACCCATATGTCACAAGATGGGTTGCAAACTGGCTCAAGGACAGAACCCACAAGGTCAGAATTGCTGGAGCCATGTCAGACTCTAAGTCAGTCACAAGCAGTGTCCCACAGGGCTCAGTCCTGGGACCCCTCTTGTTCAGCAGTTATTTTTACGAGGTGCAAGCAAACATAGGAGGATTGTGGCTGACAAAGTTCGCAGATGACTGCAAACTGGCCGCCATAATTGATACTCCAGCGGACACAAGCATCCTTCAGAAAGGCCTCATAGAAATGGATAATTGTTGCCAGAGCCATGGCCTTAAGCTGAACGCCAAAAAATGTATACTCATACCCTTTGGGAAAAACAAGGTAACCACAAATTACCACATAGGTGGTAATCCATTAAGTACGGAAGAGGTAATCAGGGACCTAGGGACCCAAGTTGACAGTAACCTCTCATTTGACACTCACATTGCCAAGGTGGTTAGGAAGACCTTCTATATTGCCCACCTTATCATGAAGGGATTCACATCTAGATCAAGAGAGGTCATTGTGCCCCTGTACTCTTCTCTTATCAGGCCCATGATTGAGTACAATGCCCCATTTGGGATATATCTTGCCTGACACCTGCAGCAGTTAGAAAGACCCAAAAGTTCCTCACTAAGAGGATAAAGGGTCTCAAACATATGTCATATGCTGCCCGGCTGAAGAAACTCCAGCTCTATTCAGTCACATACCGCCTACTCAGAGGTGATCTATACCTGATGTACAAGGCCATGTCCAATCCGTAATTAATGGACATGCTCCACCTCAGAAAATCCAAATCCGTCAAAGCCACGAGAGCAAGAGATTTGAACCTCAACACAGAAATAAATAGGACGTGCTGGAGGGACAGATTCATAACCCAGAGGCTCCCTACACTCTGGAACAGAATCCCAGTCCATGTTAGGCAGAGCCCCTCACTAACTCTCTTCAAGAGAAATCTTGACGACTGGATGGGAGATCGTAGGTTTACCCCGGGGGTCATCTCTGTGTCACTATTAGACAGAGGCACAGTAAACTAAACCCTAAATGGGTGTAGTATTCTCATCCCAAGTGGTGGCGAAAGCCACACACACTCTGGCTAGGCTTATAAATGCCCTAGGGCAAATAGCCTAGTATGAACCTATGAACCTATGTATGTGTTGGCCTAGGTGTACTAGCCACAGGTACCTCACACAGCACAACTGGGGATATCATGGGTATCTCACAGGCATCTGCATCCAGAGTATTGCACCAGTTCACAGATGCCATGTCAACACATGCTTGTGAGCATGTACATGTCCTCAACACACGTGATTAGTAGACCAGCAATATGCATCTGTTCAACCACATGGATGACTACCCTGGGGTACTGGGTGCTATAGCCTGCACACACATACACATCATAGCACCACCCAGTGAGCGGGGTAGGGCCTACAGTCACTGCAGGGGCATACCGTCCAACAGCTAAGCCATATGTGATGGCCAGGGCATGAGATTGAATGTGTGTGCTGTCTGCCCTGGAAGCTATGATGTGTCCGATATATGTCTTCTGACAGCTGTAGCACACCAGTGCCAATATGGACATCCCCTACAGTCTCCTAGTGGAGGATGCTGGGTAAATGCTGTTGTCTTGGCTGATGAGACCCATCAGCAATGCACACACACCTGAACACTCACACCATACTGAGGCGGATGCACAGGCAAGTCATATACTTGTGCATGTGTTTGGGATGCTCAGTTCACAGTTCTGGTATCTGGACACATCCGTTGGAGCTCTGCAGTATTCACAAGCTACATGCATACAAGTTGTTATGGTATTTGCTATGCTACACAATCTTATCCTGCAGTAACAGTTGCAGCAGGAACAGCATGGGGCAGGGACACACAGCCCAACACCACTCCCAAGGCCTGTACAGGCACAGTGTGACTTGGTGAAGGAACTACCTCAGCAGGGCACAGTCGGCGAAAGCCCGTGCATAGTATGACCTGCCCTTGGCAAAGAGGCAACACAAGGCATATGCACTGACACAGTAGGTACCCACAGATTTCCCCTCTCTGACCCACACACAGTACAATGGATGCCAAACATGACAGTACCTGTGCTCAGCCATGTATAGGCGGTGCACTGTGTGCATCCGACATAGGCAGCACTCCAGCACCATTCTCAAGGCTGGAACACACCCAGGGTATGTCTATTGACCTAACAAGTGGCAGTTGTATTAGAATGTGTAGTTACCCATTGCTATGGTATGTATGTGAGCATACAAGTGACTGTGGTGGCCAAATGTTAGGGCAGCAGACAGTACACATCCATAGTGGCACCATGACCTCTGTAGCACATATGGGGGTCACAATGGTAGCCTGTAGTACACAGGGTGTCCTAACCCACTGCAGATTATGGGCTGACCATCATGTGTGTCCGTACAGCCCACACACATTCCATGCAGCTGGACAGATGTGGACCAATACAGACAAATGATATATGATGGCCTATGGATATGCCCAATGAATGACCCCAACCCCCTAAGATACACACAGATGACAGCAGGCCAGGCAGTTAGATGTAGGTTGTGTAAGCTAGGACGTCCAATACCACTGTGCTGGTAATTAAAGCTGGGAACTGATGTACCTTGGTATCCCTCCAACCAGCAATTTAGGTAGGTCCACACACTGACATGGAGTACCCAGCAAACCAGTACAGTAGCGGCAGATGTGTATAACTGTTGGCTGTGCCCCCCGTCAAACCTACACATGTGAGAGTCATGTGTACCACCCACGGTGCTGTGTAGGACTGTGGTTGTGGTTAGATGTCCCCCCACGCTATACATATATGTAGCAATTGTCTATGCCACATGACCATTAGCTACCCTGCAGACACAGCATGACACCTGTCTGTGTAGAACGGAGGGGTCAGCAACACAGTACTAACTATCTGGACATGTGACACATGCAATACAGTTGACCATACTTGGCATGCTCACAAACATGACAGTATGATGGTAATGTCGGTCGACAACATGCATAACAGTCATACTGGGCATGCTCACACACTGAAACACAGGATGGCCAGGCATGCATACACCAGTGGTCCAGGCATATCTGCCAGTGCATTGCTATACTGTTGGAAGTCTGCGCTGTATGGTGTGTGTGTGGTCTATTGTCTGTACATATGGCATGGTCTATTGTTAATTCACATGAGCTATGTGCACAGGGTACTTCTACCATCATGTGTATAGGGCAGTTCTTTGTTTGCGGACAGGCCGACGCCTTTGGATACAGACTGGGTAAGGCACATTCCAGCAGGTGGGAGCAGTTGTGCGTGGGTGTGCACAGTGTTAAGCACTGCTGACCTCTGGTCACAGCACCTTATACACGTTTAGACTCCACATTTCTTTGACAGTGCACTACTGGCATACTGGTAGACAAACACGCTTACAGCCGCTCGCTCACCGACATTTCTGCTTACATTTGTCACTCACGCTGGGTGTGTGCGATCCCTTGTGATGTGTATTACATTGGACTACATGACTACAGTATCGAGTATGTGTAACCATTTTGCAATGGCAGGCATTCGACTGTACGGACTCGGCGGCCTGTCCAGTGACGTAATCATATTATATGCGTGTTCCTCATACGATCTGCTCCCATCTGCCTGACACATGGAAACCTATATTCTGCAATGCTGACATGTGACTTGAGTTTGTTAATGCAGCTGTCTGCTGAGTCATGCTACCGCATACCTACTGCACGTTGTCCACCTTTCAGATTGCATGACGGGAGACTGTAGGAGTGGCACCTTTCCCACTTTGCATGGGACAGTCCCTCATCATGCATATCTCATGTGACAATACCAGAACTCTCCACCAATTGGGGACACATTTCTACAGAATCAGGGACAGATCAAGAAAAATCAGGGACACTTTTACAAAAGTAGTGCTATTAACTTGAAACATTGACAGAATCAGAGCATATGACTTAATACACATACTCTGAGGTAACAGTTGTTTATAACTCTTACTTATTGTCATTAGTCAGTAAGTGTAATTCACCACCTTTCCTTCAACAGCCACTAATTTTAGGAGGGATTAAGAGGGACAGAGTTAAACTTTCAGTCAAACTCAGGGATGTACCTGACATTCAGGGACGGTTGAGTGGTATGGACAATACTCTAGCCATTGCAAATGTCCTGATTAGGGGACATTCTCATGTTGTACATGTCTGTATTGGTTGCTTGTTACAGGTCTTGTATACCTGACATGTCGATATGTCATATGTAGTAGCATAAGCAACTTTACTGCTGCTAGACTACGCTTTGATTTGTTCTGATATGTATATTTCTGTACTATGCATGGCTGTAGGTATGTTCTGCCCTGGTACATCTGACATTTCTACAGAGCAGGTTCCACGTTGGCCATTCAAAATGGTGGCGGCCCTATAGACCCTATATATAGAGGTATCACATGTGTCAAGGCAACACATACCCACAGCCAGTAGTAAACGGACGACTTCAATGGTTTGCATACGTTAAGGTTATTCATGCTGCATTATAATTGATAATACTGTTTCCTATTAGATGTAGCTGTTACTGATACAACAAATTGATGTCTGACACCACTACACACACTATATAGCCTCCATTCCCGAACTCACAGGCCATATGCCATAACTGTCATTTTCCAGGACACAACTGCCCAGATGGGTGTGTCCCTCTCAGGCGTACGGGTGTTGAACCTCTTCTATTATGCTATCATCTACCTAAGGTGGTCAGCAAATTATGCACTTTCCATCAGTAGCAGAACTCAGATACCAATGGGTGTGAATGAACACTGTATCAGGGACAATGCATAACACCCTGTGGGACACATTTAGACGATTGGTTCTATTAACCAGACATATTCACAGTCACAGAGCATATGTATTCATTCACGTTTGTCGAGGTACATGCTGTTTATGACTCATACATGTTGTCATCTGTCATTACCTGTATTCCGCCACCTGTTCACCTAATATCACTAGTTCTGGAAGTGTTTAGTTGGACTTTGTTACATTCTGATACATAACTATGGACATCCATGCTAATCGGGTACATGGCACTGATTTGGTCTCTATGTATTTTCCCGATGGTTTACAGACTATCCGGTAGATGTGGTCTTCAGGTTTGGGAGGTGTAGGAGTATGCTATGCCCACATAGGAATATTAATGACTTCCACTGGGTGGGCCTACTACATCTCTGCCAACCAGGACTTGCACATTTAAGCCCATTAATGTATACCCATGGTCCACCTACCTGGCACCCCTCTACAGCAGTCGTGACAAATACTTACTGCGAGCGCAGCTGGGGTATGAGCACACCCCTACATATTGCCCACTCTCCCCGTCTCGGGGCACGTCATACGTTTTGTCAATCCATGTATTATCACACTTGCACAACCTACTGTTCCAAGTACAGCTACATCCTGCTCGTATTAAAGTCAGCAGATTCACATGTACCCTGAATTTTTGGGGTCCCGCAAGGGACACCGTTATACATGTTTAAAGTGTAGACCTTGCAGAGCTCTCCCACTGGTACTTTCCTATCGGTGTTTTCGACAGCGGCAGTGTATCCTAGCTGGGTGATGTGGGGGGTACAACATTTATTTATTGGACCTCCCAGTCACATATGCCTGGGCTGTAAATATGTTACCCCTAATTGCTGTGAAGTAACCTATTTATGTACATGTGTATATCTACACTGAAATATATATTTTGTTTTGTGTGCAGGTGCATATATCTGTACCTGTTGTTTGTGTATATATATATATATATATATATATATATATATATATTTCTATATATATATCCGTAGTATATCCTTGTGTGTGTGTGTGTGTATATATATATATATATATATATATATATATATATATATATATATATATATATATATATATATATATATATCCGTATGAATATATATGTGTATGTAAATTAATATAGATATATGTATATATACATTTTTATCTATATATAAATCTGTGTGTCCGTTAACCTATACATTTCCCAGACATGGACACTTACACATGCATATTGGGTTTTACTCTGCTTCAACAACATACTATTGCCTTAGTCATTATGACACCGACACTTCACTCCGGTGAACTTGTGCTCAGTATATTGCACGTTATACAGTGGACAGATGTCACACATTTTTCATGTCTGGGGTGCCGCTGCTAACTGGGATGTGATACAGTGTCATTCAACCTATTACTCGTATGCACAGCCTATTATTCCTGCTACTGTGTTTGTTTCTGTGCACATTCATATTATTACTGTTGTTAGGATGTGTGTTTGTGTTACTGTGACTGTACGTCAACATATTGTTGTCTTCATGTAGTTGTGTCTTTCTGATTTTCCCTGTTGGGGTTGTCACGGCAGAACTCTGTTCCGCTCATGGGTGGCGTATAGGTTTTACGTGCCAGGCTGCCAGCCCTGATGCACAACGTCCGACAATGATACGCCCATTCACGCATGTCTCCACACAAACAATGCTCTATCTGGGAATCGCACCTACATACTAGCTGACCTCCATGGGCAGCTCCATTGCACCCGGCGCAACATACCCTAGCACTCCTGTGTCCATAATCACATATCCATAGTTTCTCCTGCACACCCATGTTGAGTTTCCATGCATAACAGCCATTATTCACCTGATATCGCAGCCATGACACACCTTTACACATTGCCCTCTCATGAGCATTGGGTCCCTACACACATTTTGTACTGCCTCTTGTATTCACAGGCTCATCATCCATTCATATTTGCACATACGTGCCTTTCCTGGTGTTATGGATTACGAACGATTTGCGGGTTACAAGTGTAGGTGGTCACAACATGTACTACATTCCATCTGTTTACAATGTTGATGTAGCACTTCAACGATGTTATTGCCACTGGTATAACCCTGCTTCTGGTGTGAAGAGCGGTGCCCTACTCACACTTCTGCAGCTTTATGTGACATACGCTGCGAGCACTTCATAATTCCTTACTTGCTCCGGATTCTCTTCAAAACCCTTATGTTTGCTTTCGTCTTTTGGCGTTCCTTACATATCTATAAATTGTTATTGTGCAAATGCTCTGACCATTGGTATCGTTGACATTGTCAAATGTACAGGTTGGGATATATTCTGGGGACTAGGGTTGCCACCTTTTCAAATGGCCAAGATAGGACATTTTCGGAACACACATCAGATTTTACAAGCCGACACATACCCACGGTCAGTACAAAGGATAGAACTTTACTTATTTGCCTACATAAAAGCCTATTGTTGTAGCGGTTTAGTTGCTTATTCTGTTTCTTGTAACATGTAGGTATTTTAAATACTGAAATAATTATTTTTTGCAATTATTACATAACATATGGGACATAATTATGTCCAGGGCATTTGCCATTTGTAATGTATTTTGTCAGGACACAACTGTCCAAAGAGGGGCTATCCCTCGCAAAGCAGAACAGATGGTAACCCTACTGCGGACACCAGATTGTTTGGGACAACACATAGCCATGGTCAGTGCAGGCTTAGAACATTAATTTGTTTCCTAGATGTGAGCCTTATACCTTTGGCACTTTTGTTGTTTGCCTGTTTCTTCTACGAATTACGTTTATTCTATCCTGACATGACTGCTTTAGGCAACTGTTACATGCAGTATGGTACATAGTTATTTCCTACAATCACAGGACATTTGGCATTGTATCATTGTTGGTCAGGTCACACCTACACACACATTAATTGTCCCTCACACAGTGGATCAGGGGGTATCCTGTTTACATCAGTGCCTTCATCACCCTTATACCATGTGCCACTATGCGAATGTGTGCAATATATTCTCTCACTTATTCGTGTCGGGACACGTGCGTCACGGGCAGGTGTTTGATCCTGGGTAGTAGGTTCTGCATGACCATCTAGGGCTGGACAGTCTTGTGCACCACTACTGCACATTCCAACTTGTGTCCAGATATCTACAGGACTGGACTTCATGTCTTCATACCCATTCTAATGTTTACACAGGTTACTTATCCCATGAGGGATATCCCAATAATTGAACAAGACCAAAACAAGACAAATACTGAACATTCTTCTGGCATTACAAAAATGTGCTGGGGGTTTTACATGCAAGGAATACATAGTTTGCAATCCTGAAACTGCCTAGGGTGACACTACCTACTACATATGCGTAGTGGTCACTATGTGTAGATGTGGCTGCACCAAACCAGTAGGCCAAGTATGGCTGGATTTGGTGGACGTTCAGGTATGGGAGTGGGTTGTCTGCTGTGGAGGGGATGCTGGGTAGTCCATTACGCATCCAGGTGTGTTGCATTTGATATGGCCAGTTCCATCAGGACAAATCTGTGGGTTTGTGCCAGTGACATGTCTATACATTTGTATCGCTGATTTTAATATTCATATGTTTGTGGGATTGTGTTCTGTAGTATGGCCTGTCTGGTTGTATTGCAGATGTGTTTACATGTTTTTGTGTTTCTTTCTGCTTCACCCGGTGCTCTCTCATACACCTCCAGTTCACCTATTCTGCATACGACACAGTGTTGCCTTGGAGGATTATACCATTACCCACCCCCCACACACACACACATATTCCTGGCACTCCATCAACACTGCCTTGGTTGATGGCCCATGACACGGTCAAGGTAACACATTGCATACCCTACATATGTCAGGTACCTGTATGGTTGTGTGGACTACCCTGCCATGTTTGACTTTCCACATGCTATACCTCACGCACATAGGTACACGCCCATACTTAACCTTCATGACATGGTTGGTATACCCGGGTAATACCCGTTCAACTGTGACACATTCTGACAAGTTTGGCTTGAACCGCTGATGTGCGGATTTTCGGCCGACTGTTCTAATCATTGGTAGGATGCCACCTTTTCCTATGTCCAGGATGGGATATATTCCGGACACATATCCGAATGTACTGGACAACACGTACCCTCAGTCAATGGTACAAGTAATACTGTTCCTTTCAGCCTACATGTTGCCTTATTGTTGTAGCAATTCATATGCTCCTTCTGTTTCGTTTACATGCTTATTCTATTTCCTGTCACATTTGGTATGTGAAATACGGACATACCTATTGTATGTGACTATTACATGTGCTGTGGGATATAATTCAGTCATACAGTTGCTAGATATGTACATTTATCATGCTTTTTGTTATGGACACATCTGCCCAGCTGTGTACCCTCCCTCACAATATGGGTCAGCTGGTGACCCCGACCATTGGGCTGGACGTACCTATTGGCGCGCTAACATATGATGTGTTTCACTTCCACTTGGTATAACTATCTACACTGCGCTGGACTATGGGCACACGGTTTTCAATGTCATTTGTTCGCGGGATAGGGACCCATTATTCCCTGCCATGCATTTGTGTTTGCTTCTTCATTTTGTGTTCGCAGGAACTATCTTGCACACTTTGCATATGTTTCAGTATCCATGGACACTGACAGATGTGATTACTATTGCTTGCAAATTGTTATATGCAAGCATTTTAGGTTGCACATCGCCAGCTGACATTTCCACGCCTCCGTGCGGCACTTCGACACGCCCTATGCACTCGTGCTCCTTTCCTATTCACGTGGCTGTGGCGGCAGCGCACCTTCATTAATATGCATTTGGCGCTACTGCGCCATCTTCACGCCGCATGGTCAGTGCAAGCCTAACACCGGCCTTGCGCCGAGCTTCATGAATCCCGGGGATTATGTTTATCCTGGTTGTCCCGATTTGTTTTATACCTTTACCAAATGCAAACTGGTTTGGATCAAGGGATTTTAGCCTGACGTCCTTATTAATAAGTTCCATAATGATGCACTCCATTTCCTTACAGATAAAGCTAATGAAGTTTCCAGGTCTATAGTTTCCAGGATCTTTTTGGGATGTACTGACTGCATCAGTTCCCCACACCTCAGGCATGAAACCAGTGGAGAGAATGAGACTGAACAGGTTCAGTAGCATGTCTATACGACTGTGCTTGGTTTTGATGAAGAGAGACTGGCACATTGTCTCGACCCATGGAGGTAGTCTTTTTCATCATAGAGAAAACCCTCAGGACATGCTCCAAAGTGATCTCGGGGGATGGGTGTGTGCATGATAAAATGCAAGGGAAGTTAGAGTGAGATAAGGGTATACAGTTTCAGCTAAATGTATATGCTTATATGTTGGCTATGTCTTCGGGGGGTGGGTATGTGTTGTTGTTATGTGTTAGCTCATTGCTTAGCTGGATAATACTTTTAAGGTTTCTGACATAGTTGAAAAAGGTTTTGTGGTTGCCCTTAGCAAAGCCAGATGATTTCACTTCATATATACCTTTAGAGGACTTGGTTTTACTTCTTTGTGTTTTGGAATATTTTTGGGTTCATTTGCAGAGGCTTAGGTATTAAGTTTATCCTTTTAGACAGTAAGTAACTCCTTTTTATTATACAGTTTTCTTATACTATAGGATCTCGGATTCTTATATACACACTAGGCTATTGATACAGGAAGATCTTTTTGAAGCCTAGACATGCATTCCAAGACATTTATATCCCTTGAGGGTGGTTAGTTCAGCAATTTGTATTTTATTGGATGACATTAAGTTGCTGGTTGTATAAAAGGCTGGACTATTTAAGTTTTAAATTGTTCTGAAGAAGCCTGGAAGTTTTCCATGTGAAAGCGCTTAACTACTGTATCATTTTGGTCTATGTGAATATAACTTGGATTTTAATAGTATTCTTGCATTAAGCTGTTTCTGCCGTGGCTGTGGAGTCTCTAATATTAGTGTTTAACTTCAGCATAACCTCTGAATACTGAGGTATTGGAGGATGCTTCAAGCTTTAGTCTTATGATGAATGTGACAAGGTGAAGGTTACAGTCAGCTGTCTTATGCCAGGATCCGCCATATCACCCATGCACTGAAGTCTCTCTACAACAAGTACTGCCATGACTCCATCATAGTTTATGTTGGTGTGAATGACTTGAGATGTACCTCACTGAACTATATGAAGAGAGACATGACTGAGCTCTCTGATTATGTGTCTCAGGCAGGTATGTCCCTAGTCCTGAACAGCATACTACCTTCACCTAAGATGATACCACAATATAAACAAAAAAATGATTGACTTCAACAATTGGCTTAGTTTATGGTGTCAGACTAGGATGGCATGGTAGATAGACCACGCTGCTTTGCCAGTGATGGTCTTCATCGGTCACCTCTGGGATTTCAGTTATTGGCTAAGGCTCTTGCCTCCTCCATAGTGCCTTTTTAAGAAAATGTCACAATAACAACATTTTCTACATAAAAATATCTTCAAAAAGCAACCTCAAGGTTATGCTGCTAAGCGCTAAGAGTCTAAACCTATAACTTCAATCACTGGAAGCAGCCCTCATCTTAGAAGATGATGACATCTGTGCAGGCACACAAACTTGGTCTAAGTCCATGGAAAGGACCCCAGTAATACCAGGTTATAATGCCTTCCACACATTCAGACCACAAACTGAAAGTGTGAGAACTAAAGACGGTGGAGTATCAATATTCATCAAAGATGAATACACCTCTAGATTGGTTAGCCAAAATGATTCCCTTGAACTACTCAAGGCCCAGTTGACTGTAGGTAAGACCCTTTTCCATGTTATTGCCAGTTATAGGACCCCCTCTGTGAACCAGGATACCCACATGGCATACTTGGATCTACTTGAATCATTCAAGATACAACCAAACACCCTGGTTTTAGGTGACTTTAACTACCCATCAATAGATTGGGTAAATTATATGTGTACTAATACCCTTGCCCAAAGTTTCTTGGACTTCATCAACTCCAATGTCCTAGACCAGTTGGTTGACATCCCCACAACATTCTGGATCTGGTGCACACTAACATGGGTGATCATTCCACCACCCCATGTGTGTGGCCCTGTCTGGTAAGGTCTGATCACGAATCAGTCTCATTAGAAGTAACAATAACATCTGACCCACAATTAGTAGAAAATAGATTAAAAAAACTCCTCCAAAGCCAATTACAACTTATTATGCGATAGCATTAATAGCTTCATGGCCACTGGCCTCACTGATGGCATGGACACCTATACTGGAATTTACACCAATGCCTTGTATAAGCATCTATACAAATGTATTGACTCAGCCATACCTGATAGGATCAAAACAAGATCCTCAAGAAAGAACAAGCTTGCCTGGTGGACATCTGCCATTAACAGGTTATACAATAAGAGAAAGAAATTGCTATCCTAGAGCAGGAAGGAATGGTCTCTGAATTGGAAACATTCCCTCCTCGGCTTAAACAAGCAAATAAGACACCTGATAAGACATTCAAAACCTAACTATGAATCCAAATTAGCCTTGTTTGCTAAGGTTAACCATAAAGCCTTCTTTAGCTACATCAGAAAACTTAAAGGAAAAATCCAGATCTGCGCAAAACTGGTTGTTAATAGCACCACATATACTGAATCCACAGAAATATCCAACCAGCTAATTGGCAGGTTCAGTGAAAACTTCTTACCCACTGTCACTGCCACATATCCCCCAAAGCACCCCTACCACTAGCCCTCCACATAGTATTGCCAAGGAGCAAGTCATAAATGCTCTCGCCAAAGCCAAAAACACAGTCTATATGGGACTTGATAATATTCAGACTGCACTCTAAATGGATTAAAACAGGGACTACAGTTGCTGCACTGCTGGGTATTCTTTTTAACCACAGTCTAAGCACTGGTTTTGTACCTGCTGAATGGAAAACAGCAAACATCATTCCATTACATAAAGGAGGAGCCTCCATAGACCCTGGGAACTATAGACCCATAAGCCTGAACAGCCTAGTCTGCAAGGGGATGGAAAGAATAATCATAGACCTTATCAAAAAAGATATAGGAGATCTCTAAACACTTGAGCCAACCCAGTTTGGCTTCATTAAAGTGAGATCCTGCCTCTTGAACTTGATGGAATTCTTTGAGACAGTCACCAAAGCCCTGGACGAAGGCAAATCTGTGCATATGGCCTACCTGGACTCAGCCAAAGCCTTTGTCACTATTCCCCACTCAGGTATCATTGGTAAATGAACCCAGCTGGAGATCAACTCATATATTGTCAAGTGGGTTGCAAACTGGCTCATCATTAGAATGCACACAGTCAAAATAGGTGACTCTACCTCCTCCAGCAGACCTGTAACCAATGGTGTTGCACAGGGATCGGTGCTGGGGCACCTATTGTTTGGGGTCTGCTTCTCAGATGTGCAGGCTAAAACAAAAGGTCTATGGGTGCCAAAGTTTGCTGATGATTGCGAACTGGGTGCAGTCATTGAGTCCCCAAATGATGTCAACATCCTGTAAGAGGGACTTACACAGGCAAACAACTGGTGCCAAACTCATAGGCTAAAATGTAATACAAAACAATGCATTATCATCCCCTTTGGCAAGGGTGACAGCCTGCAGATTACCACATCAATAACAACACCCTAAGCATGCAATCAGTGGTGGGTGAGAGATTTGCGCATACAGGTTGACAACAACCTTTCCTTTGACCGCCATGTCTCCACAAAGAAAGTAAGAAAGGCTTTCTAAGTTACCCACATCATAAGTAAGGGCACTGCATCCAGAACAAAAGAGGTTATAACCCCTCTGTACTCCTCACTCATCAGGCCAATAATAGAGTACCAGGCTACTTTTGGTATGCACCTTACCAGGCACCTGCAGCAACTGGAAAGACCTCAAAGGTTTCTTATAAAGGAAATCTAGGGTCTTCAGCATATGTCATACATTGACAGACTGAAATCACTGTCACTATACTCTGTGCCTTACAGACTACTCAGTGGCAACCTCTGCCTTGCATATAAAGCAATGTCACATCCTGCTCTAATGGAAATGCTGCAAATTCATAAATCAAAAAGTATAAGATGCACTCGTTCTAGGGAATTCAGCCTAGTATGTGACATCAACAGGACTTGCTGGAGAGAAAGATATGTCTCAAAGAGGTTACCTCTCCTCTGGAACAAGCTTCTAATTCAGGTGAAGCAGAGACCATCGCTGACCCTATTTAAGAATAATTTGGATGACTGGATGGGAAACCCACAAATTTACATCCATATAATAAAAGGAACTTGACAACGCTACTCAAAGAAACTGTTTAATCCAAAGACAAAGTTTTCAGGTTCAAACAACCCTTCATCAGTGTATAGCATCAAGAAATAACAGTTTACGTATATACTAACCACACAAAGCCTATTAATTTAACAATTAACAATCAATTAAAACTTTAAAATAAAACAATATTAATGCAGGCATATTTGCAAATCCACAGATTCACCCCAGCAGTTTCACCTGTGTACCTCTTGGACAGGGGCTGTAGTTGTTGACTTAGTTATGCTTAATACCTTGATAGTCTTAGGAACAGAGGTTGTACTTGGCTAGGCTTGTAAGGGCTCTAGGGCCATTAGCCTAGTAATCTCCTAAGATCTATGATCCTATGATCCTATGATGCATGGTCTGATTTAACTAGGGAGAAGGTTACAACTGATAGAGAACAGAGCTGTCCATATCACTGAGAACGAAGTCCAGGATCTTGTTACCCCTAGTTGGGGTACGAACAAACTGGTCCAGAGAGTTTATATTTATGAAGTCCAGCTGATGGTGTAGTTGAAGTCTCCTAGAAGAATGGTGTTTGGCTGCATGTTAAGGGACCCTATACTAGTCAGGTAGGAAGTATGGATCAAGGGAGGCATCAAGGGTATACAATAGTTAGCTATGATGTGAAAATGTATTTTGTTAATCGTAAGCTGGACATGGAGGAGTTACAAATTGTTATCCTATCTTATAAGTCTTGAGGTGAAATTTGTTTTACTACTATAGAGACAGTGCTGTTTTTACCACCTTTATCTGGTGCAGTTGACCCAACCATGTGTTAGGCATTGAAACCTTGAACTGATGGGCCGCACTAAATGATCTTTGTACTAGTTCTCTGTGACAATGTATATATTATTGCATTCCAGAGTAAGGAGTGCTTGTAGGGAGTGGAGTTTTTTTTTTTTATGTTAAGGCTCCTAGTGTTGAGCAGCAGTAGCTTTATGATACCTGAATTATGTTTTGTTATGCTGGGAAGATAGGCACTATGGGGGTGAATAAGGGTTTTGCCAATGTACAAAAGCCTTGGGAGGATAGGCGCAGCCCATTCCTGACAAAGCAATTAGGACTTGTCTACCATCTCCTCCCAGACTAATATATTGGACCCCTTTGAATGGCACCAGAAAGTAATACAATCGTAGCAGTCAATAATCATTTGTTTGTATTGTGGCACCATTTTTGGTGAAGACAAAATGCTGCTGAAGTCTAGGTTTATACCTGCCTCGAAAACATATTCTGAGAGCTCTGCCATGCCTCTCTTCATGTAGTCCAGTGAGATAAGTCTCAGGTCATTTACTCCCATGTGTCCTATGACTGTGTCATATGTGTAATTGTGGCTCAAGGGTATGAGTGAGTGTGTGATATGGCAAATCCTGGCCCTTGATAGGCAACTGACCATAATCCTCTCCTTACTCTGCCTAGTGAGGATTGTATCAGTGTTTCTCACTATGGAATTACCTATGAATTTTGGATTTTGCGGAGGTGTGCCTTTTAGGCTTCTGAGCTGAAAGGGTGCTGATTGAGTTGAATGTTTTTGAAGTTTGCTGTGAGTACATTACATTTAAGTTACATTATGAGGCCTGTGTGATTTAGGTAGGTTACTTTTAAGAACTTCAGCTTATGTGAGGCAGTTTGCTTGGATTGATTTGAATTGTGCATGATAGGTATAGTATGATTTTATTTGTTACTGACAACTTGTTTGTTATTTTCAGTGGCTGTGTGTGAAAGCTATACCACCAATAATATTGTGTAACTACATATCTTACACACTGTGATAGTTGATTTAAGTATTAAAAGGCTGTCAGTAAACGTGAAGCGATTGCTACATTGTCTCAGGATGGCCATTTCAACCAAGCTGGCTATAGAGACACCAGGAATCTGCCAATCTGCCATTGTTTCAGGTGTTTATTAATGTGAGCTGCAGAGGGGGTGTGGTATCAGTTGGGTTTGGACTGATTTACTTTTGTGCTACCTGTCTTAATATACAACATAAGTCAACATACGAAGGGCAACACATTTCTTATTGCAGACTAGGGTGGTTTTGCACAATGACTGTTTTAAATGATGGGGTTTTGTTTGTTTTTTAAATGATTGATTATATATTGTAAAGTTATATCAAAGTATTGTTTTGACTGAAAATACAATAAAAAGTTTATAAAAAAAGAGAAAGAAAGAAAAGAAATGATGTGGTAAGGTCACAGGTATAATGCCCACATCACACAACAGTGGCAGCTACAAATAGCTGTGAACCTAGAAAGCCAATGTTCTTTCTTACAGGAAAACAAAAAGAGAAAAAATAAGAAGCTGTTTCCAAACCTTGCTTCAGGAATTGTTTGTAGTGCAGAAAGGCTTTCTTACAGAACCTTACCTGAAATAAAAAATGAAATAAATGAAATGAAAGACTTCTTTATGTATTAAAGTGCTTTGTTTTCTCCACTTGTATTCAGTGCAGTATCAGTGTTCATTTCTGAAAGCCAGTACTGCATCCCCACATCATCAGCACTTATCATGCCTCATAATGCCTTGCACCCAAGGAGAGGGATCCTGACTGTTGCTATGAAGGCTAGCAGAAATCATGAGTACATACATAAATAAAATAAATGATACAGTATAGTGTTGAAGCACATTGCACGTATACAGTTTTTTCTTTTGTGGAGTAGGTCACCAGAATTTTGTTAGCACAGCATTCCATTTTGAACACAAATAATTACTAGAGTAGATCCTGTAGGGGCAGTTAAGTTTCTAAATGCCTGCATCTGTACAATGATGTATGTGTCATTCAAATGCAGCTAACTTAAACTGGCAGAGAAATTCAAAAATATTCAAAAAATAGCAGAACAGTAAACTTTCAGATTCTTTTAGCAAACATAAGCTCAGAAATTACTTTGTTCCTCTCTTCTCTCAGCACTGTTAAAAACCAAAGGTTTCACAACTATAGATCACAAAAATTGCCAAAGAGTGCAGATCTGCCAAATTATTTTATGTATTTGTGGTGATGCTGTGGTAGCGTTGTTGCCTCACTGTAAGACACTGTCCAGTTCGATTCTCAGCTAGAGTGTCTTCTGTGTGGAGACATGCGTGAATGGGCATGCCTTCGTTGAAGGTTGTGTGTCAGGGCTGGCAACTCGGCATGTACAAATCAACTGCCAATCATTAGCGGACCAGAGTTCCGCTGTTGCGACCCCTAACTGGGAAAAGCAGAAAAGACACAAACAATACTTTTTCAACCAGGTTAACCCCACTATGCCAATTACCTCTTTTCAGGGGAGACCTGAGGTGGTATTCATACTGACTAGGGGAAATTTGGCCAGAACACCAGGGAACTTCTACACTATAAGTGCTGTGGGATCTATTGCACCCACTTGAGTCACTACAAACTCAGCCAAGTGGGGACTTAGTTTAACATATCTTCTGAAGGACAGCACACTCAGGAGTGCAGCACCCCCTGTATACTACACTGCCATGTCAGTCCTGGTATGGGAATAGAACCCATGGAGTTCTGTATTAAAGATGCATGTACCATCTGTTAAGCTACTGAGATTGCTAAGTGTATGAACTGTAGCAATACAAAATAGGTACAAATAAATGCAATAAGTAGTTTCAACAATTCTGTGTCCACTGTCAGGTTCACTAAGCATAGAGTAGCTCCGAGTAAATGGATGAAGCGTTGCACAAACATGACTAACTTAAATTGGCAGAGAAATTCAAAAATATTCAATACAACCCTTTGGCAAATAACAAAACAGCACACTCTTGGGTTCTTTTAGCTTTCAGGATTTGTTCCTGAATTTGGCATTGTATTTATATTTGAAGGGAACTGACACCACAACGCACTCTTTTAGGTGAGCATAGAAAGTGTCTGCAAATGTAGCAGTGTGTGAGACAAGGTTATCAGTGGGAGGAGTGCTGCTTAAAGGTCATCAGGTCAACAGCTGGTAGTAATCAATTTGCCTTAGAAAAGTCTATAAAGACAAAAGGGTTTGATGGTAAATCAGGTTTTATATTGAATATTGAACTGTGATTGGAGTTCCCCAATAATAATGTGGCTACAGGTATACAGCATAGTTGGGTTATACTGGTGTGGACTAGATCCTTTATTTTTGATCCCCTTGTTGGGACATGAAGTAGTCTAAGGAGCTAGCATTTACAAAGAATTGTGCATTTATTTATGGCAGTGTAGATTTCCCAGTTAATGGAAAGATAGTTGAAATATCCAAAGGGAACAGGTTCAATGATGAGGGACTCTAGTTTAATTAGATATGCCTCGTGGATTGCAAGTGACATCCACTTTGATTAGATATGCCTCGTGAGTTACAGGTGACATGGAGTGGGTATGGTAGCTGGCTGTATTGTGTGTGATGTTATTAACTCTGAGATATGGAGTAGCTCATTGTAATTTGAAACTGAAAGTACAGAAAAAGAGTTAAGGCTTGTTGCTCTGTCAAAAAAAGCATATAATCATGGTTATGTGTTTTCCAAGTATTGAACTAAAAATAAATTCAAGAAAGCCTTCATATTTAAGAAATGGGTCTATATTATGTAATAGAAAACCCGTATCATCGAACACCACAACACTGACACACATAGTCTGAACCGCAAATACACTGAACCCCCTAAACCGCAAATTTTCAAATCTCGAACCATCATAGTCGGCCAACACCACCATGCGCTACATACTACATACCCAAACATAATAAATAAAACACATACATACACTAACCAAACCCTACTTCTAACCCTACACTAAACCTTACATACATTACTATCTATGCACTTACCTTAACCCGCACCCCAACCCTGAGGTCCTAACTATCGCACTCTTACCTTACGGAGCTATACCGCAGACGGGCCAAGCATGACACTCTGACATTTCGTGTTTCGTGGTTTTGAACATTCGCCGTTACCGTAGTTCGTGCTATACGTGTCGGTCTTCTGGTGTTCGCTGAAACGGGATTTCGATCTCGTAATATAGACCTTCAAGAAATAGCTATCAAATATTAGAAAAACCATTGCAAACAGAAGTATTTAGTCTAACCAATATTTTGAATGTAAAAAATTATTTTCATTCATTAGAACATTTAAAAGTAGAAAAGGGATTATGCAAGCTAAGGGATAGTTCATTTACAGATGTGGGGTGTGGGGTGAAGGCGGGATTGTCCCTGCAAAAATGCTATTTAAATGTTTTTTTTCTGAAGTCAGTGATGTGCATCTTTGATAATGTTCTTAAATATAAGCAATTGCAATGAAAAAGATGTTGGCTTTTAACCTTAAGCACTCTATTGCTTTTATTGTTTCTACTGAAAAGCTGGCTTTGTTGGTCTTCTTATATTAGGATATTATTACAATCCTCACAGCTGCATTCCATGTTTGTTTTGCTTCTTGGCCATATTGCTTTTCTCCTATTCTGAAAGATACAAATCTCTTTGCTACTAGCAAACATACCCTCAGAAATATTATAGCACAGTCACTACCCTCAAGAGTCATTTAATGGCAAATTTCTTAGGATTGGAGCACTATTCAGTGACTTTACCAATGTCATCAGTGGCTTAGCTTTTTTTTTTCTGTCTACTACCCACTAAGCCAATGTGTATACACCTTCATGACCTGTGTTGTCATTATTTCATCAGCTACCATAACTATGATGCAAGCTATCTGTATTATGTCATGTTTGTTATTTCTTTTTGGCCTGCTTTGGTTTACCTTATTCATAAAACAGACATTTAGGCACTGTGGTGTTTCCACTTTGATGGAGTTCATAGACAAAATCCAACTCCTGTGTTGGTTCCTCCACCTAATTACTGAAACAGCTACAAGAATAAATAATATACCTTTGAGCATGAGTGAAACTAAGTCAATCTGTTAAAGAATGCAAGCAAATCAGTAGTGTCAGGTGGAAAAAAATAATCCCTAGGATACAGTTTATGGCTGCAAAATGGCTAAGTTGATGATACTGAAAAAGGTGACATGGCTCTTTTGTAATTATCATTTGAACAGGAGGCATTTGCTGCCTCACTTATCAACATATTTAGAATTCTCCCCACATAATTGACACTACTAGTGAATACAGGAGTAAAGAACAGCTAAGATTACAGAATTCATGAGCATCAGTAGTGCATATGTAGCATATATGCAGGTATGCAAATGCACAAATGCAATTTTGCAACACTATAAGAATTGCTGAGAGCCATAATATGTGGTCCCAGCAAAGTCCATACCAGATTTTTTATATATAGATATGGAGGAGATGGGAGTATAAGACAGTCAGAAAAAGGGAAGAGCAAGCAGAAGAACATACGAAGGACACAGAGAAAGAAAGACTAGGGGAGGGGAGTGGGGAAGAAGGTTATTTTGTTTGCAGGGTAGGAGCCCTTGTTTTATTTTTTCAAGAACTATGAGGGGGAGGATGTAAAGGGGAGGCAGGGGAAGGGGAGCATGGAGACTGAAGTGGGGGCAGACCAATACAAAATGCAGCAAAGACCAATAGGGGATATACTGACAAAGAGAGGGAACACACTGAATGCACACATACTGACAAAGGGAGGGATATGATATATAAGAAAGGGGAACACCATGACTAAGGACAGCAGTGATGATGGTTCCCTTTTGTGCTGTACTGGGTAAGACCCAGGAAGTGGTCGGTCATCTACATGACTGCCTTCTCCACTAGGTCCTGCCTCAGTTGGCACACTGGGTTGTGCCAAGCAGCAGTGTAACAAGAAGTTCTCCGGATAACCAATAAGCATGCCATGCCACTGGTCCACCAGCTCCATCAGCATGTCCTCCAACTCCTACCATGTAACATAATGGGACCAACCAGTGGTGTCACCAGAGGATGCAACCCCCCCCCAAGATCTACTGCCAGGGGCCACCACGTAACCCTCAAGGTTTACTCCTCCCATTTGACCTATGACACCTGCTCGAGAACAGACCTGGCGATAGATGGAGACCCAGCAGTAAAGGCAATGCAGGATGACAGAGTGGGGACCACTGCCACACCATAGATACATTTCTGACTGACACTACATAATATAGTAAAATAAACAGGGAAAATAAAACAAGAAACATCAAATAAAACTATGAAAGATGGAGACCAAGAAAGAGGAGAGACAGGAAAAAGTACATTAAGCACTATTGTATCATGTCTGTGTTTGACTATCAGATTTGCAGGTAACTATAGAAGGACTAAACAGCTGCTATGTATGGGGCTATCATGCTGGCTAAGCAAAGAGTGTGATAATTTCCTATTGGAAGAAGTGGGTAGAAGGACTCCATCTTGGAATTACCAATGACCCCACAGTAATGTAATTAATGTGCTGGCAAGCATCAGAGATCATAGAAGTTGTCTGGGTGTGCCTGTATGGATATGCCATAAAGGAGATGGACTAGGAAGGGCTATGTGGTCATATTCAATGGTACAGACTATGCAGGTCAACACAATCACCATGCCAGTGTGATGTAAAAAAGACAGACAATACAGTGTTGTTAACATGGGAATCTGTCAGCATATGGTGACCAAGTACCATGATGTAAGCTAGGCTTTGCTGTACGGCAGAGTACCCAAAGAGGTAGAATACCATTAGTATGCCAGTCCTAACTGGCACATACAAGGGCATTCTGAAAGCATTGTATAGTAAACATGGATATATATATATATATATATATATATATATATATATATATATATATATATATATATATATATATGTGTGTGTGTGCAGTGCTTGTTGAATGCCCACAGGGGCTGTGTCAATCCATACAGCATGCTTGAGGTCCAACAACTTTGGATGTGTGGCATTGCATTGTAAAAGGCATGTTGAAAGGGAATGTTGTAACAGGTATGTGTTTGTCAACAGGAATGCGTGATAGCTACTAATATGTTCTGTGTGTATCATATTCCCCTTATTGAATGTCTTGAACTATTTAGTAGAGCCATCTGTGAGTGTTGTAATTAACATCATATAATTATATCTCAGGGTAATATGCTGCTACAACATCAAATACCTGGTTATAATATAGCAGTAGTATTACTTTTCCCTAATTCTGGAGAGATGTTCCCTATGCCAAGGCGACATTTCTCCTCTATCTGCTAAATAGTTGAAAAACAAAAAAATGAAAAGGCACAAAATATGTGTCCTGCAATGGGCCCTTGTACTTATGAGTAAATTACATTAAATGGACCTTTATGAATATTTCCTGTACATCTCAGGAGTCTTCACTCTGACTACTTATTTCTACTGGTATTGAAGGTCTAGATGACACCTCTTGAGATCACTGTAGTGGTACTTGTCCTCACCAGATTGGTTGATGCCAGATGCAGCAGTCATTGTCCTGGCAAGTCTGTGCTCGGCTTTCATCTTATACTGGGGACTCTTATACGAGTCCACAAGGAGGTGCACTCAGTGGTTTTTGAACATAAGGCAAAGAAATATATTTGACTTTTAAGAGCACCACCTAGGGGTGCTGCCGCCTTTAATGGCTTCTAAAGCCAATGCCATTTAGCAATCCACAGTCTAGTGGAATATGCTAGCACACTCATGTTTACATATCTTGCTACTGCTGACACATTGCATGCAAGTTTTTATACTTAACACATGTTGTGGTGTCACCATATTTTATCGCATATATACATGGCATGGCAATATGGTGTTAAGGTGCACACAGTATCATGTAATGATGTTGCAACTGCACAGTACAGACATTTGCTTCACTTATACTCTTTAACACATCTAAGGGCCATGATAAAAAGGTGCTTTTATCCATTTGCCTGCTTGGATCAGTGACTAGCCTATGCATGAGCAAGGTATATCACAGATCTTCATGTTAGTACACAATTTGTGAAGTGCCTCATAGTGCAGCCTTGGTCATGTGCCCATTTCAATGAAAGTGTTGTTCAGAGGAAGTCACTTGAAATATAATCATTTGCATAATTACCAGCCTCATAACTGCATGATAGAAACAACCAGACATTACTTTTCTCATTCTACTAAGGAATGAGCAGAATCAAAGGGTGGCCCTTTTCTGACACAGATTCCAGCTTTGAACATTCGCTAATATCACACTCATGCTAAGAGTACTGTGAAGATTGCCTGTGAATGTTAGGAAACTGCTTTTATACATCAGCAAAAGATGTATGGAGTCTGATGATTTGCTTATTATTATACTGCAGGATGGGAGTTAAGATGACAAGTAACTATTGATTTGGGTGGGGATCTATACTGCCATTGTTTGCTAATATGCTATGAAATAGACTGCTTCTCTTAGGTAAGTGTCACAACAGGAGGCCTAAGGTGTAGTTTCTAGGAAGTGGGGCATATAGGCCATGTGATTAGTCCGAGACCATGTGCATCATTATGTTGACTTTCTTTTGTCCTTATGTGTTCTGTATGGGTTTACATAACTTCTGTGCCAAGCAGTATACTTAAAGTGGGGGGAGGTAGGGGTCTGATCAGGACAGTAGTCAGTAGGACACTGTTGCATAGTAGGCATTTGTATTATGACTGGCCATTCACACAATATCACACATTGTTTCTGTTCAGGGGTAGAACAATTTGAAACCGTGTCTCCAGGAGTGTGATTACAGTGGACCATTAGTTACACAAGTCTTTGTGATATGACCTGTTATTAGTGTGTCCACTGTTTCATCAATTATCTTTTTAGTAGGCAGTGGCTATGGGGAAGTGTGCTTATTTGTTAGGGAGGGTTAATTGCCATGCCTAACTGTGAGACCTGTTGTTGGCACGCAGTGGTTAGAGACAAACTCATTTTCATTCTCTGCTTCAGGGATTATTTTTGTTGAGGTTGATCATAAAGCCTGTGTTGCACTTATTGACTGCCATGTAACACATTCTTAACATGTTGCTGTACACTTTATTAGGGAGAGGATGGGGGGCCCTTGAGGCATTTATTTGTATGAAGCACTATGTGTGTCATACTAGCGGGTGCCACTGACATGCTCATGAATGTCATTTAGGTTGCACCCTGTAGTTGTGTTGCACACATACTAATGCCAGGGTTTACACAAATGATGTAGGGTCATGGAGCAGGCATACTTTGTCATTCACCTTATATAGCATAGGTGGGGAGGGTGACATAAGATTACAGCCACGTGAAGTGTTGTACCTTATAGCACTGCAACACTTCTGGATTAAGATGGGCTACAAGGAAACACAATTTTACTTAGTCACACTTTTGTTGGGGCAATGTGTGTGCTGTTGTGAGCCCTTGACACAGAACGCACAATGTTCTCCTGATATCCCTGGATTTTGACAGCATCTTCTTTGCAGGATAATGATCCTGCTTAGTATGTGCTATTACCACACATACTAGTATGTCATGCCGACTGCCACTGAGTTGTAGACTCCTCCACAGGTGGCATGGACTCTTTGTGGGTGTGATGTAATCTTTGTTATGTGTTGCTGAGATATGGGGGAGAAGGGTAGAACATGCCAACAGCTTACATGCATGTATCATTATATTTAAAGGAAAACACGTCACAAAAAGACAGGAAGGCGAAGGAGAAGCTCTCCCACCCAGAGAATGGTATCACCTTGCAGGCTTTCATGAACATGTCTTGGCAGGTTCTCACAACTAATAAGAAAAAATAGCACTTGCAATGCTTGCTGAACAAGGTGAATGCTGTCAGTGACCATAATCAAAAACATGACCAAGTATAATGTAGGGTCACCAACATAACTGGTCATGCACACAACATAGTAAGTCATGTGACAGAGGAGCAAAGGGCCACATGTTGGGGGGGGGGGGTTCTGCTGATGGAGTCACCGTTAAATGACCCAAATGAGTTCTTGGCTTCTCTGTCTACTGGACATAATATGACTCATATTCCCATTGGAAGACTCAGCTGTGGAGCAGAACCCATTGGAAGACTCAGCTGTGGAGCAGAACTTCACCAAGCACCCCAGGAGTCAGCTGGTGATGCCTCAATTGGATATTACCTAATATGTGTAGTATGCAGTGCAGTGTGCATGACTCATATCCACACAGCTAATGAGCATGGTTGTTTTGCTGTTACAAGTATGTCAGGTTTGCTACATCAAAAATATCAGTCTATGCAAGGTATGCTGCCTACACATTTTCATAGGTTCATAGGTTCAATGGTGTTTACTAGGCTAATGACCAGAAGGACATTTTTAAGCTATGCCACACAGCCCAAATCTCTGACAAGTTCTTGTACCCTTGATAAGTGTAAGCTGGAGGATGAACCATTTACTGGCTGCCTGTGTCCATTAAGAGACATAGGTGCCAAACCAGGGATGTATTTCCTGTTCACCATCCAACTCTCCAAGTTAAACTTGAAATGGGTTAGGAAGGAACTCTGCTTCACATGGATGGGGAGTCTGTTCCAGAGAAGGGATAGTCTTTGGGATATATACCTGTCTCTCCAGCAGGTCATATTTATATCACAGGCAACATTTAAATCTTACGAATGGGTAATTCTGGTGCTGTTTGTTTTGTGGATATGCAAAAGGTTCATCAAAGTAGGGTCTGACAATGCCTTGCATGCCAAGCATAGATCCCCCCTCAACAGCCTGCAGGAGACAGAATACAGGAATAGGACCTTGAGATGGTCTGCAAAGGACATGTAATTCTGCATGCTAACCTGTTTTATAGGTGTACCACTACTGGGATATGTGTGTCTGATAAGGGTACATTAATATACTCGGGTGTGTTTATGTGATTTCACAGGTGCTTCATGTTTAGGACCCTCCACTGTAGATATTGAAATGCTCAATATCTGTAAACTGTGTAACCTCAGTGATGGTGGCTGCCAGAGCCTTAGACAGTCTGGGTTTATTGTGACAGTATTATAATGGTAATGTGACAGACATATCACCTCACCATTCCTTGGGCACAGCTCCTGTGCAGTCCATCTCTCATTCCCAGAATACCATGCAAGAGTAGAAGTTGGCTGACACATCAGCACAAAGTGCACACTTTTCCCTGAGGCATACGCATCCTTTCATGAAGGCAGCTCCCTTAATGATAGGGAAGGGAGTCAGGGTAAACATACTTGCTGCTAGTAACATCATTGGCCATTCTTCTGTGCTGTGTTTTCATGGCTATCACACAGTATAGGTGCAGATTCATTATACAGTGACAGGCAGATATCCCTACAGCCATAAGTACATGGTCTGCATGAAGACCCCCAAGAGGGCTTGTCCCATTTATGCAGCAATTTTTATAGCTGGTTTGGGGAGTCAGTATGCTACAAATGTCCTTCTGCATCTGCATATCAGGGCCATCATTATTATCATAGCAAGTCCACTTCCATTTCTGTTGGATAAGCCCACTATGGAGGTGCAAGGATATGGCCTAGGTTCCAGAGCACCATGACCTCCACACCTCCAACCAGTGTTGAGGGATGCCATAGATGCAGATGGGGTGCTCGTGCTGACACCATCTGTCCCATTTCACAACATTCATGCTCACACAGCACTCAGTCATTTATAAATGCTGTGAATCATGCCTGTGACAATCACTGGAGACAGCACTCATATGAACAAGACCTGTACATTTGGCACATGCAACTCCTAGGGGTACCCTAGATTTGTCTGTCAGAATCCAGCACAGTGCAACATCTTCTGCTGGAGCAGTGTTCATACACATGCACAGATGCCCATCAGTACCAGCCATCTCTGCCCAGATGCACCACCATTCCCTGATTAGTCTTCATGGCTCACCCCAATCAACAGACCAAAAGACATGAGCTGACCCACAACAGTAGTTTGCCCTGCACATATACAATGCTTGTTGTTGATGTCTGCCTCTGTAGCCCCCTCCACCTGTGCATATGATGATGACTGTTCTCTGCCATCAGTGCTTCGTTATCAAGGTAGCTTGGGTTTAATGCACAGTGAGGCCACTCCATATGTGGTATAGCATTGCCTGGTTGTAATACTGCATCTGTTATTCTAATGGTATGTCTACTCTGGCCCTCAATTATGAACTTGAAGCTGTCTCCTAGCCAGTGCCATGATGTTCAGTACCTGCCTCTGCCTGGTGTGGTCATCCCCCTGTGGCCAGATTCTCCATTGGCTATTGAACATACATCTCCTTGACTACTAACTGTGGTACTTCCTCTTCCTGATTGTCAGTCACCTGCTCTATTTGTTTGTGTACCGACATGTTATATAATATTGCACATGCATAGAATATATATTGCTGTATGCTTTTAGATCGTACTGCATGGAGCCAGCAGAGACATATGGACAGTAGAAATGGATCTTTGTCAATCTGAGCACATGTTCAATGATGTTTTGGGCCTGTGAAAGGGCAGTGTTGTATTTTCTACTACCATGGTCTGTGGGTTTATTATCGGTGTTATTAGTCCTGATGTCTCTAGGAGAAATCTTTTTGTATGAATCACTGATATGAGTCAGCTGTGAGCCAGATGTGGGAATCATGGACACCACTTGGTTGGTACACTGGCACATTGTATATTATACCCTGTACATTGCAGACCACTTGGCAGGTGATAGAGTAAAATCTTATATGATTCACATACTGTCATCCATGTTTCCCAGATAATGATAATTTAATTACTTTAAATGGCTTGTTGTACAGCAAACAAATGAGCTGTTTCATAAAATACCAGCATAGTGTTGCTTCTTTCATCTGTGGTGAATGGGAACCACAACTACACATACTTAGTGTCCATAGGGATGGGTGGCCAACACATCTCATGAGCACCTCTACCAGCTCCTGTCTCCACACATTAGTGATCCACTAATTCTGCATCATGAAGTGATGGAAGAGATGAAATGTTAGATGAGGTGACATGACTTGGTGATGTATGTGGTGCTGGAGCACAATTCTGTAAATATCAGCTACAAAAACAGCCTCATTCATATATATCACTAATATAGTTTCAAGGTCTCTCTCTTTTACAATATCAGGATTTTCCTATAAACAGCTACTCTGATGGTTGTGTCTCATCTCACTATATTCACACATTTCTAAATTGCTCTTTCATATTTTTTATCCCTATTTGCATTTGCTATGACCCTCATTTTAATAATTCTGCACATTTTCATCTCACTATGTGTTCATTTGCCTAATATGCTGGCTGCAATATTTCATGGCCTAGTGCAATCTTTCTAACTTTGTCTCTGAACTGTTCCAGCCTATTAGTGCGGTCACTAGTCATGCTGTTTCACCTATTGCAGTGTGATATTTGTTTCTGAATCCCAGAGAATGTATCCATCTTTTAGTGTACCACTGTATGTCTTTTAATGCCTCTCTTACATTTTGCATTAGCAGTCCCTCCTGTCATTAATGATACAGACTTTTTTGCTTTTATTTTTTGTAAAGAATTTTACATAATAGATCTGTGCTTTCACATCTTATATCAGTCATTAACACAATTACTACACAGAGTGGTCATGCAATTCTAAAGTACTTATATCAGCATAAATCTTTCTTTTATACTCATCCTATCACTTTCACACACACACACACACACACACACACACACACACACACACACACACACACACACACACAGACACACACATGCATAAGCACACAAGTATAGTGACACACACAAACATACTTCTCAACCCTATCTTTCAGTAACACAGTATCTCCCCCAGTTTCAACACTTTTAAACAATGATAGTGAAGAAGCTTTCTTCACACTATATTAATTCTGTTCCACAACCAACTAAATCTGACTGCCTCCACTAATATTTCTACCAGTTCTCTTGTTCCTCTTCCAAATATCAGACTTATCCACCTGCTCTTTGCTTTAGATATTTTCAATTTCCATTTTGATCCAAAAGGCTAAGTAATGAAATCCCAGCAATGATTGAGCAGCATTAGGATGCCCTCAATTTCACATACACACAGCTCTCCTGATATCCTCAAGTCGCACACTGTCACTCCACTCTATTCTTTAATTACCTTGTATAAAAAATTAATCTCCACACATCTCTGCCATACATGAATATTATCAGCAATCTCCTCTGCACATCTCTACCAACTAACTTCCTTCATTGGTCCTCACCTTTTAAGTTCAATTGGGGTTTTATACCATCTGAGTAATGCTCTCATCCGTGTATCTTACACTGGAACCACATGAACTTAGACTGAGTTTCTGCAGTTCTGCCTTAAAATGTTCTCAAGTTCTATTTAATTTCATGTTTAATTATTACAAAGAATAACGTACTCTTCTTATAAGATACAAACATTTGCAATCAACAAATCTTTATACTGATATTTGGTATAAAAAATGACCAGGATAATGAACCTAGATTTAATAAAATGCAAAACAAATGTTATTCTTCAACTATACTATGAAAAAGAATGGAAAAAAATACAAAATAAAAGTTCATCTAGGTTTGAAAATAAATCATAATATACTCAAGATGTTATTTTTGTAGTTCGCTAATTATAATGCTTATTTTTTTAACATCTTTATTGAATTATCACTTATGACACAATCAATCATACATTTATATATATGAAAACAAACCATATTGACACATTCTCAGTTACAGACATTATAAATCACATAAAATCTTCTGTATTCTGTATGGTCATTGTCAATCCAGCATTATATACCTAACTCATTTCCTGCCTTCCCTTAAACTTCATTCCACCTCCAAAACCTTATATGTATTACTCACACAATTCCCATTTTTTATGGACTTTGCTACTACCCTTATCTAAAGATCCCACTTCCAGTTATTTTATCTCTGTTCTTATATTCACTACTTTAAATACAGTTGGTTTAGACTTTCCCCAGGATTTAATAAAATCCATGTAGGCACCATGTAGAGTCTACACGGAATGTATCCATGCACACAGCCATGGTTTCCCCTCAGCAGCAAGCCATGCATATTAATGATGGCACACTGTTTAGGGAGAGCCGAGGAACATGGATATTGAATCAGTGTAAGGAGAGGTGTAGTGGCTACCTGTGGCAGCAGATATGTGTGCTGCTTCCTGTAATGCCCCCACCAGAGTTGTAATGTTGTGAAGTGTGTCAAATGTATAATATGTCATTTTTATGATGTGTAGTGTTTTTTATTTATTTATTTTTTTAAACTGCATGTTTGAGTGGCATGGCATGGAGCACAGCAATGCCAAGATGTCCTCACATATAGACAGCTAACACTTGCCAGACATCTAAATATAGAATCTGGATGTAATTAATTATCATAATTAAATTTTTTTATCTTTTTTTTATTTTCAATTGTCTTTTACCATGGTGTAGAGCACAGCAGAGCCAAGCGGAGCTCATACATACATAGCCAACACCTGTCAGACACCTAAAAATAGAAACCGGATGCAATTAATTATTTATTTATAGGTGTGTTTAAGTGTGTTTGTGCAGTGCGGCATGGTGCTCAACAATGGTAACAGGTAGCCTAGTAGTATATGTGAAGATATACTAGTTTTTATAAAATCAAACTAGCTACATGGATAGAGTTATGGTCACCTGTGCAGTAGATCCTGGGTTTAAGTCCATAACAGGCAGAATATGTCTGTAAATGAGTGTGCTATTTTTCTTTCATTCTATTAAACTCTTGTGAATTTTGGCACTGCTGCACTTTGCTAAGGAGTTCTCATTTATGCTAAGCAGTGAATAAACATGCTAATGACTACCAATGTTCGTGCGGTGCTAAGCCTCGCTAAAACCACGGTTCTCCGAGTTTTCACACTGATTGGCTTCCCTTAGCTGGTTTGCGTGCTGCTAAACGATGTGGTGCTTTTTTGAGTGTTGCCAATGATGTGTAAGGGTGGGAAAACAGCCTATATTAAGCCTTAAAGGCAGGCATTCTGCATCATTCATTGGAGTTCAATCAACTGTTGGTATGCCTGGCAGTGTTGGCGAAGGTGTGCACTTTCGGGTGCAGAGGTGGGGTATTCAGGAGTCCAGGGTCATGGTTGGGCTACTAGTTAAAAACCATGAACCCAGCTGATGCAGGGCATATTCCAGGGCTCAGAGAGTAAGGTGGAGGCCTGGGACCATTTGACCAGGGAACTCACTATTGTTATTCATACCCCCCCCCACAGGTGAGCAGTGTCATTACCATTATGAAAATCTGAAAAGGAGAAAGAGGGAAATCTTGGACACCTGGGTCCAAGAGGCTAGAGCAGGGAATGCCCCACAAATATGTAAGTAATTCTTCCTCTGTTTTACCAATATGCAAGTTGAATGTCTGCAAAACTGGCATGCATAATAGTATGCTTCTCTCCCAACAGCTGCAGCTGAGAGGGCTCGCAATGTCAAGTCCCATGCCAGGCGTCTGGACAAGTTGTGCCGAGAGTGTAGTAAGTACAGATGTATTATGCTAATTGTAGTGCAAAAAGCAAGAAAGAGTAAAGCATTTACTGCAATAAAGTATACACAAGAAAAAATGTAGTGCAATAAATGGGCAAGTAGAACTGTAGTACAATAAATGGGCAATTAGAGCTATAGTACAATAGATGAACAATAACAACTAAAGTTCAATAAACAATAAACAATACCAATAACAGTAAGCAAAATGATGTTCAGCAGGATTGTGTTGTCATAACCATGGCAGTAGAGCTGTATGCATTGCTTGTCTATGGTAAGGTTGCTGCAGTCAAGTGTAACACTGTAATAGCTGTAGAATGCAAAAGGAATTGCCTGGAAACTGTATTGCTTGACTCATAGTACTTTCCAAGGCTGTCTCCAGGCCAATATCAGTCACATAATGCTCTCTGTTTCTCCTACTTCAAGTAATAAAGGCATATGGGTGAGGTTGCCCACTCCATGGGCAGATATTATGTGTACTTCACAGATATTCCAAAGAAATAACAATGCAAAATGTTCACCAACATTGTTAATACTAACATAAAGCTGTTTTAATATATGCAGTATGGTTGTATTCCACATGTGTGTTTTACTGTCACTACAGTCAATTATAACACTGTTAGTTCTATTAGTTCTAGAATGCAAAAAGAATGTCCTGTAACTTGTATTGCTCAACTCATAGTATTGTTCAAGGTTATCTCCAGCACACTCTCAGTCATGTAATGCCCACATTTTCTCTCTGCACAGGAACAAAAGGTATATGAGTGAGTTAGCCCATGTAATGAGCAGATATTGTGTTTAGATTTCACAGAGTTTTATAATCAATAAGAATAATGTGTTTACCAGCATTGCTGATTCATAAATAAATCTATCTACTTCCAGTATGGCTGTATTCCTTGCATGTCAGTAGTAAGTTGCTGCAGTCATTTAGTACATTATTTACAGATATCCCCTGCAGTCACAGCTCTTGGATTCTATCCCCATGCTTGGCAACTAAGGCATGACAGCTGTCTAGTTTATGAGCTGTACACAAACATGCCTCTCAAGTGTCATGATTTCTCGTACTGTAATTAATATTGCTTAATCCATCTGTCACAGAATTACCACAGAAATGATTACCTGGAATGCAAAGTATTACTAAATCTGCTTACAGAATACCTTGGTAGATATAAAAGTCTACATGATGTGCAAGTGTTCTGTCTAGTTGTGCACCTGCATTTGTTATTGCTTGGCCCACACTGTCCATGAAACAACTTGAGAGGTATGTACTAGCTACATCACCTATAGGAGACTTGTAGTCACTGTACACAAAACTGACAATAAACACCTGTAGAATTAATATTACCACTGTTTTCATGGATATAATATGTAGCATCACTACTAGACTGTTTTTCTCTCTCTCCCCACCCCCTTATCTGCATGTATTTAATATGGTTAACTATTAACATATTTTGTTAAAATAAGCATATTTTGGGAAATGTGATTTATTATTGATATGTGTCATTATGCTTTTATATTGACATATTTGTTAAATTAACCATTTTGTTGATCTTATGCATTTTATTATTGTACTGTATTATTATGTTTTCATATTAACATATCTTCTTAAATTAACTGTGTGGTTGCCCTTATACTTTAGCTGTTTCTGGCATGCTGTTAACATACTGACTGTTCTGTTATGTCATGTTGTGTCATATATAATATACATTGCTATGTATTTGGATTAATTTAAATGATGCTCCATGCTGTTAATACTAATAATGATTTGTTCATAACTAACATCAACTTAATGCTGTACCTCAATTACCGTAGCACATCAAGGTAGGGTGGTTCTGGATAATCCTCCTACCTTGCCTCAACCGGCCAAAGCACCGGGTCCCAGCATGTCTGGGACCTAGACCGGTGATGCCCCCTCTGCTGCACCTGCAATACCTGTAGTGTCAGGTCATACCACCCCATGGGATGGGGATGGGCCCCACTCTGGGATCAGTGGTGGAGGGAGAGTTGTCACCTAGGCTGAGCTGCTGGTCTTGGTGTGCAGAAAAGTCCACCATGGCTATGACCACTGCCTGCACCGGATTGAGGGCATGCTGATCAACCTGATGGGGCAGCCTCACCCTGGTGCCCAGCTTCCAGCACTGCCATCCTAGGGGCAGTGAAGGAGCAGTGCCAGCAGACCTGTGGGTGGGGATGTGAGCCATGCTGCTACCGTCTGGAAGCACATGGGACTTGAATTCCACAACACCATCCCTATCCAAGGTGTTCACCCCCCTCATGTGTCACACACCACCCTTGTCTGCTGTCTTGTCAGTTTGCAAGGTCATCCTCACCTACCCAACTTACCTCTCCAACATGTACCTATGTCTCTTCCCCAATATTCTACTCTCACCTTAAGAAAATGGGAACCTGTCTGAAAAAAAAAAGTTTGCCCCATACATAGCTCTCCATTTCATACATGTGTCCACTGCACATATGTAATTTGGTCCAATTGGGTTGACAATGCAATTATGTTGTCCTCACCCCTCTCTCTGGGGTTTGAGAGTCCAAATTCATCTACAAATTCTGTCAAAGTGCACAGATGTTGCTGTACAAGAAATGAATAGCTATGGTTCTTTCCTACACCTTTCCTGCATATCCCTCTCAGCCTTTCATTATGTTTTTCCCCGCTGCTTGTCCCCATTTCACCGCTTTATGATCTCTCTTTTTTCTATTTTTTTCTATTTTTTTTAGCACATTATTGTGCGACATGCCATGCTGTGCAGCTATACTAAGCTCAACTAAATAGAGCTATAATGACTATATCTGTTTATAATACTGTAAGACACATTCAGAATAAACATCTCTGCCATGTTTCGAACCCATCACACCTGCAACACACTGCATTAACCCACCACACCATGCAACTCTTAATTAAAACAGGTGGTTTAAACAAAACAAAGTAATAGTCAATTGCAGTCATTAGGCATGTTTCAGTGGAGCTGCACACTGTGCTGCACTGCACAAACTGGAATAAAAAGTAATGGAAAAATGGGAGTGTACCTTTGCCTGTGGTCTAATAGTACACCACTAGACACCAAAGGCATGATAATGGATGTAACTGAGCCATGTGATAGCAGGTAAATGTGCCCTTTTATCAGCAGCATGTATAAAGTCAGCTGCTAAGGTATTAATGGCAAAATACATGTTCAACTGGAACTCTGGTGCAGAAATACATCCATATAAAGCCATGCACATACTGATGGATGTAGAAATGTTTGTCACAGCCTGTATGTGTGCAAATATATCTTGCAAATACACCTGCTGTAGCAGTGATTCTGTAGTTCATCTGTTAAATACCCAGCATACAGTGCATTTTGCCACACACAATACTGGGTTCAAATCCAGTGATGTGTTGTATTTCAATTACATTATTGTGAAGACAGCAATTAATGAATGACTCATGCACTCTTTATCCACACAAAGCATTGCAAATTAAATAACTGCTTTTCAGTGATGGAAGTAACAGCCCTGCAGGCAGGGACACACTTCACATATCCATATAGCATTATTATATGTCACCTAGTACTCTGTTATTGACACAGTTGCCTAACAAACATACTTTAAACACGTTTTAATTGGAGTGTGAAGGGTACCCTCATCCTGACTCTGCCTCTACAACAAGGTTGACACAGATGCACCTACAACTTGTCCTCCAAAGTGGTCATGCTCACTGCCTATATCTATTAAATGCAGCAGCAGCTGGAGCCTGTGATACACACAATTCTATGTAAAGGTTTTGGTTACAGACCTAGCCTCTGTGATGATGTAGTCTTCTCACCCCAATAATGCCCATCTCAACAGCTAAGAAAGGGGCCCTGGACTACATGAAGGTCTTATATATTGCACAGTGGTTGCATGTCATTGTTTAATGATAGTGCAATTCAGCTGTTTTGGCTGCAGTTAACATATCAGAGCCACAGATCTGTTTAGATGCAATTACCTGCTAATGAGAAGCATGTTAAAAATGCAAGCAGCTGGCTATGGGGAAACATTCTGTATGAGACTTTCCTCACACAGTGAACACCTTTGCAAAACATTACTAGTAGCACATTTCAACAGAGGAGTATTGCCTTCTACCAGGTATGTAACTGTTTTTTGTGTATAACAGGATGCAGATGGTAGGATAGAGGTACTCCCCATAGTAAGCATGTCTTAGACCTGTGGTAATGACATGTCATTGATATCCTGCTGTCTTACACATACAGGGGATGTACAATACTTCAAGATTTTATTGTCTTTTGTCATTGTGGCACATCTGTGTTGTTAGTCTGTCCCTTTATAGTGGTTGTAATAGCACACTACTATATGTCTGGCACTGGTAATATGACATATCATTGGGTGGTTGATCTCAGGGGACACATCACAGTAGACTGGAGTGTTGGGTGTTTGATCATACAGCAGATTCTCTCATGACATACAGAGAAATACCTCAGTATTGATGCTATCTTGGTTGTATCCACATGCTTATTATGTTGTCACACTATGGGGTATGACGTGTCAGTAAGCAGTGGATAGTGCCAACCATTTTGTCCTTGCTGTATCTGTACATAATGGACATCCATGTATCTGATCCTGTAATGTGTTCTCCTTGTGTTGTCTTTCAGGAATAATGTACCATAGATGCCATGCCTACTTCTCAGATGTAGAGAATTAAATAATGCTTGAAACACTAAGGCAGGATCATCACTTCCTGCTATCCAGACATATGCTTAGGGTTATGAATGTAGCATAGTCTGACATCTGTGACTGCATCCACCACATTGGGGGCACACTGGATTGGACAGATGGTGGGCTGAGACAGTGTCTGTCTTGGACCACACATTTTATGTGCTGGAAAATCTGGTTGGAGTTGGGCATTGGACCCATGAACGTAGATCAGCAACATCATCTTCTGAGAGTCCACATGGCCATGCACAGTCATGCTCCCATTGTAGCAGTCCATCCAGTGCTACAGAGGGGAGTGTGCTGTCCACACCACAATGTGGAAGGCCATGGGATCATGGTCCTGGGTGGTCCCATGGGGGACACAGTCCCAGCAGACAGCAGTCGCCATCAGCTACTAGCACTGCATCTGACCTTGGGCATGGTGGTGCCAGTGCAACTCCTGGCAGAGCCAGTTCCCATGTTTAGGGCCAGAGATGGTGAACTTTCAACTCTACCATGTACAGTCCACAGCTGTCCCACATACACATGTGTAGGGCTAGCACTGAGTTTGACTGTGTACATGCACATACTCACACACCACTGTCACATGCAGGTCACCTACAGACTCACACAGCGCCTCTCCATGGTCTATCTATCCCATTCCCCTTCCTAACTCGCACACATCCTGGCAACCATTTGGGCCAGCTTAGGCCTTCTGCACACCCTCACAACACCTTGTGCAAGTGATGATACCTGTGCCACATCCCTGCCATCCTTCAAATTGATGCAGAGAAATGATATGTCTGATGCACAGGGTGACTATATTACTTGACATGTACTTGTGTAATGCATTATTGTTTTGACATGCCACTTCTACTAGTCATGAGTACCCAACATACTTTTGTGTACCTTATGTTGTATGATGCTGTACTGGTGGTATTGTTACACACATACAGGTGTGTCATGGACCTGTGTATGTTTCTGTTCCAGGAGTCTGATGGGATAACCTATGGACATACAGCGGCAATAAAGCAGCACAGGATGGCATGGCAGCACAGCAGAAATATAACGTCAGCAAAGTACAGCAGTATACATGCATGGTTCCATAGGTTCATATGTGTATAACAGTCTAACTAGGACAATGGCAGCAGTCAGCGCACTCATGCATTCCTAATTTGTGATAAGGTCTGCTACCCTTGATATGTGTCACATGGGTTTTTGGAATTCACACATCTACAAGCTGTGGTGATGGAGTTGAACCATCTACAAATATCCTGTGTCCGGTTCAGACAGTTGGCTGACATCACTTATGCTTGTTGTCTTCTCCATCTCATTGTGTAACCTGCACATGATGTGTGTCACAGCAGATCTATGCTTTACATGCATGGGGGGACTTGTTTCTGAGTGTATTGTCTGTGTTACATAGCAGTCTCCCCAGTATGTACTATTTATACCACATTAATGTGGTAGGTGTGTAGAACACATGAGACATGTGTTACTCATGTCATGGCAATGCGGGAGGTACATGGTGGGATCTGAAACTTCTCTGTATGGGGACTTACACATACCCTTAAAAGCATTTAGGAGATGGACTAAATTTGTACGGTCATGACGCAGACTCCATAGGATGTGTTATCTGCACAGTGTATTGGTGTACCATGGCACCTCTGTGGCTGCTACAGTTGTATGATATGCCTGTGTGGTGACATGTTAAGGGTGCCATTTCACACAATGATAGGTGTGCTGGCTGCCACATTCAGTATAACAGTGACAGTCTGAGATTTACACCCAAAACCTGTCAGTATAGGTGGTACAACAGTGAATGCATCCCCACATCCTAATGAAAAGTGACCATCAAAGGGTACAGTACTGTGTGTCTATACTTTCATGTGTAATGGATCAAATTTGCATGGTGTGCGGGCACTACAATATTGTCCTTGGTTAGTAGCACATCAGTCCCAACATGTGATGTGCATACTCAGAGGTGAAAAGTGGGCACACAGACCTGGCCAGGCAGGTTTACACCTAATGTGCTTCAGATCACCATGTTTCTATGGTGGTATGGCAGGAATCATATGGTATAGCTGAGACCACATTCACCAGTAGGTGACATACTCATAACCTCCACATACTCTTCCCTCAGCATGCCAATATCTAAGTGCAATGGCCATTTGCTGATGTACCTTTCCAAGCTGTATTGGCACTTGCACACGACAGTATGGTCCCACATAAGCTCACTTCAAATCTTCAGTAGGTGCTCACTGCTGATCATCTGCAATGAGTGTCATTGCTTCCTGTGGCATATATACTATTCAGAGGTGATCTGTGCCTTGCATACAGGGCAAGGTGTGAACCTGCTGGAGTGCATATGCTGCCTATCTGTAGGAAGCATAGTAGATGGATGACCCACTGTAAGGACATTAACCTATGACTAACTGTAAGGACATTAACCTACTATGTGACATTAGTACTATATGTCTGTAGAAGACATTTGTCTAACAGGCTTAAACACACCCTTGAAGCAGACCCTAATGAATGGTCACAGAGCACTTCAGTGCACATCAACACATGCCATCTGTTGATTGGCTGGGCGACCATCATCTCAACACACGGCATATGCCTGGGGCAATATGTGCTGATCCTGTACCAAGGGGTATAAAGATGTCTCTAATTGTGAGGGCTGTATGGCCATTATGCTAGTTAATAACAGTTAGTCCAAGTAAAACAGCTAAGAGGTAACCAAGGCTTAGCAATAACTCCAGCATAAACCGTACATAAAACAAACAAAATGTTCGTATTTGTAAAATTTTTTTTAACAGTCTGACAAAGCTTATGTGAAAGCGCTTACCTTATGTATACAAATTAAAAACTAGGACTTATTTTACAAATACTAACATTCCGTTTGTTTTATGTATGGTTTATGCTGGAGTTATTGTTAAGCCTTGGTTACCTCTTAGCTGTTTTACTTGGACTAACTGTTATTATACTAATCATGGGCCAAGAGGTATTTGTTTCACTGGGAGCGTCCTTTTACTTTTTTACTGCTTGTAATTATGCTAGTTAAGTTCACATGTCCTATGGCTCAGTAACTTATTGTAAAATGCTGTAACAGCCTCACACACAAACATGGCCGCATTCAGGCTAGCACCACTTCCACTCACTCCATACAGGACACACCAAGGTACACTTAGTGCAAGTTGGCTGTATGTATATTAGAACACTTACCTATGTACTGGTACACACTAAAGATCACAGTATTCAATGCATGCAACACACCTCACGTCTGCTAGCGCTGTCAATTTAGAACATACAATGCTTGTTGACATGAGCAGCCCTTGTTGTGGTAAGTCATTTGGGGGGGCCACATCACTCACTACAAATAAAATAATATTAAAACCTACCTATGTCTAAGTTACAAAAGCTATCATACGTATACCATATTGATATGCACACACACCACATTGAGCAGGCCAGTGTGAGATTAGAACCCCTACCTATTTAGTCTTAATTTCTATAGCTCACAGTACTTATCATACACACCATGGTTTTGTCTGATATTGGCGTGTCAGACGGCAGTCTTAAGGTGGATAACATCATCTGGCCTCGTAGAAGAGGGCAGTTTGGAAGCTGGCAGCTAGTTATAGGGCCAAGAAGTGCATAATAATTGCAGGTGGATAGCCCATGATAGCACATTTGTATTGCATGGGGGTATACACACACTCACACACACACACACACACACACACACACACACACACACACACACACACACACACACACACACACACACACACACACACACACAGATACACACAAAGTTAGCTGAAGTGAGATTAGAACCCCTACCCTTCTATCTATTCTTATACACTCTAATGTACAGCACTTATCACACATGCTACAGCTTTTGTCTGATGTTAAACTGTCAGCTGGTGGTCTTAAGGTGGATGACATTATCAGGCCTTGTAGAGGAGGGCAGTTTGGATGACGGCAGCTAGTTACAGGGCCAAAAGGTGCATAACCATTACAGGTGGATAATAATCCATCAGGGCATGTCATTTGTGTTGTTGGGGAATACACACACACCCACACACACACACACACACACACACACACACACACACACACACACACACACACACACACACACACACACACACACAAACACACACATACACACACACATAGATAGCTGGAGTGAGATTAGAACCCCTACCTATCTAGTCTTATACACTACAACTCCCAGTACTTATCGCATGTGCCACAGGTTGCATCTGTTATATATGTGATTGCAGGCACAGTACTTGTGGATTACACAGACTAGGCTTGTGTTGCACAGCATGTGTGGCCTGCAGAGTGATATTGCTTCATACTGTTATCTGCATCTAGTGTCCTAGCAGTGAGATAATTATTATCCTTGCTATGTGTGCACAGTTACCAGTATGGCCATATGTGGCTGATTGCAGTTAGATAGACACACCTGTGGCCAAGGACATTGTGCCCTGTCCATGCGTGCTTTGACAACATTATACATTACACCACCTGTTCACCTGTGTCTGTCTACATGGTGACATTCAGCAGGCACAGGGGTGTGTAGGTGAGTGGATTATGTACTGCTGCACCCTTAGTTTGGTTCCTTTGAGCAACTGTATGGATGTGTGAGTGCAGATTTAAACTGTATGGATGGGTTAGTGCAGATTTGTTCACCATTAATAGGGTATGTTGGACATACATACACACATGTATCTGTCTATAACAGGAATGTCTCTATACATGTAGCTGTGTATGTTATGTAGATATATGTGAAGAGTCTATGTATCATTGTAATATATATAGCTTCTTCTTCTTCTTCTTCTTTCAGCTTTTCCCCATTAGGGATCACCACAGTGGATCACCTGTTGCTCATGATTGTTAGTGAAGGTTTTTTTATGGTGTCAAGTTTCCAGCCTGGTAACCAACCTTCCATGGAAGGCACACACACACAAACACACACACACACACACACACACACACACACACACACACACACACACACACACACACACACTCACGCCTAGGGCCAGTTTAGAGTATCCAATCCACCTACAGCATGTCTTCGGAATGTGGGATGAAACTGGAGCACCCGGTGGAAACCCATGCAACCACATGGAGGACATGCAGACACCGCACAGAAGGTACCCCAGTCGAGGATCGAACCAGAGAACCTCTTGCTGTGAGGCAGCAATGCTAACCGCTGCACCACCGTGGTTGCCCTATTGTAATATATATAGCTATTGGTATATATTTATTTGACAGTACATAGTGCTAGATATACTAATCATGTGAGAGAGAGACAGGGACAGACTGATATGTATACGTATATGTCTGTATATACAGACATATTTACACATTGCAAGTCATTTTGATGATGAGGCAACAGAATTGTTCTCATTTTAACTAAGTGTAGGAGCATGGCCAGTGGGACTGTTAGTACTTACAAAGTGACTCCAGGCCAGACCAACCTGTACTTTAGTCTGGGACTTTTTGTGTTGCAGACATTGCCAGCTACACCTGTTTCTGCAGTACTGCACTTCTCTCAAATTGTCCATGGCATTCCCCAGCTGTCTGCTGCACTTAATATGTGACTGAGCCTCATACTGTTACTCCACAGACAGACTGGCAGTCTGCATACCTCTCAACTGTACAGAAATCTGGAGAATGTCCAGAATTTTGCCTCATATTTCTGGTCTGTTCCTCATACATTTGTGGTGATCTGGTAAATTATTGTATATTGAAGTCAATGAATAATATTAACTGCAGACAAACATTTCAGTGTCAGACTTTATATCCTTCAGATATTCTGTAATAATACAACTCCATCTCATACTAGCAACTTGCTAGTTTAATCAGAACAATCTTTACAGTCTGTCTCTATTTTTGGCCCTCTGTCCCACCATTCTTTCTGGCTTGGTCCAGATATCTTACACTAACAGATTGAGTGGTATGACAGTCTGTGGAAAGACCAGCATACTAATACCTCACATGCAAAAGCTGTGCAAACTTCCAGATTCAAACCATCAACACCATTACCCATACTAACATCCTTAGAGAAACTGAGCCACACAGGCCGCCAGACAGGCACATCACACAGTCAACAGCATACGTATGTACATTGTTATCCCTGTGTTATGTGAGACATACACTGTTTGATCAGGTTCTATGTCACAGCCCTGAGATTGCCTGGTGTGCTGATATACCATTGCTGACTTACTGTTACAGGATTTGTATGGGAACACTGATGTGTTCGGGGTGCGGGAAGAACAGCACATGATCTGCTAGCATAGACAGTAGTGCAAATATCATATGAACCCACTGTTTAACATCTCCCTTGACTGCTGTAGTGAATATTCCAACCATGAGACCTAATGAATATTACAGAAAACATACTATTGGGCTGGGTATCTGTTGTCCAATGTGGAGGTTACAGCTGTCCAAATAGCCTACTATATTCCCTTGCATACTTGCAGCAGGTCCATACATACAATACCGCATTATAGCACTCCTTACAAGTGGTGTGTAGGTGAGTGACTTTCCTTGCGAATGCAGCAGTTGACAGAACTGTAGTTCAAGGCTGACTCTGTCTGATGGATGTAGTACACAGCCAATACATGGTTAGGTACAGGTTATGTGGGCTGCCTGGCATCATTTTTAATATATGCATATGAGTTGGAGTAAGGTATCAGTCCTAGGGCCCTAGGTTGTCAGTGCATGTGCTATGTGTTGTCTCCAAGCCAAAGCAGGGCATACTGAGCATGTCTACATCTGCCTACAAGGACATCATCAGGGGGTTCCTCCGCCGAATTCTCTTGTGACTGTGGTGACCTAGGCACTGGTGGGAGGCTGTGTATCCCTTCCCTTTGCTGATTCTGCTGCAGCTGTTTCTTCAGGATCATATTGTTTAGCATGGCACATACTATGAACATATTTGCACATGTGGCTGAAGAGTACTGCAGAGCTCCACCAAATATATCGAGGCATTGGAACCATGACTTCAGTAACCGAAACACATGCTCTATGATGTTCCTAGTTTGTGTGTGTGCCTCATTATGGCGTTCTTTCTGTTGGTGTGTGTATATTTCTGATCGGTGTCATCATCTACGGTTGCAGGATGTAACCAGTATCCCCCAGTAAATGACAGTGTGGGATGTCCCCTTAGCAAACATCTGGTACAGCTGTGATGTTTGTCAGATATGGGAGTCGTGATAACTGACAGGGATGCCAGCACACACATTCAGGATAATGCCCTGGGCATTGCACATGACTTGGCAGTTGATGGAGTGGTGCCCCGTGTGGTTAATGTAGAGTCTACCCTGCTCATCATGTGGAGCCTTGATGTGTGCATGAGTGCAATCAATGGCACCCAGTACCTCAGGGTAGTGTGCTACATGGTAGAAGTGTTGCATATTGTTGGCCCTTACCTCATGGGAGAGGGGAAATCGTGTGCTCACGGGCATGTGGTAGCTTAGCATCCAGGAACTGGTGGAGTATCCAGGATGCAGATGTCTGTGAGACCCCCATCATATCTCCAGTTGGTCTTTGAAATGTACCTATAGCTAGTATCCTAAGGGCTACATATACATTTGTTTCCAATAGGATGGGATATCCTCTGATAACTCTGGCTCTGAGTTGAGGATGGCAGAGCTCAGTTAGCTCTTGTAATATGCCACTCTCCACCCTGTAGTACTCTACAATCTCCAGCTCATGTAGTTCCTGGAAGGTTACCCTGGGCCTGAACAGTCTTCTCCATCTGAGCCTAGGCCTATTGTCAGCAGCATCAGCAGCATTGACTTCAGCCTCTAGTACATGCAGATGTAGTATAACTGCAGCAGCCCCTAGCATTATCTCATCAGTTAAAATTTCCAAGTGAATACGCCAATGCTTCAGAGTATTGAGTGAAAAACAGATTGTAGGGTGTATGCATACTTCATACAGGTCTGCTGTAGGTCCATCATATATGATTAGCTACTTATTATGCATTTCACTTGCCTAAATTGTAATTAACATCATTGAATGGCCCTACTTTGGTGAGTGGCACACCACTGTGTGTAGCGTCGTTCAGCATAACGTATTCTCTCCTAAAGAGTCATCACTGTCACGTGACTAGTCTACCACATGTAGACATGAAGCTTCGCATGAACACACACAGCTATGCAGCGCACCATGCAAATATGTGCACTGGGTATTAAAAATTTCCTAAAATTAATGGGACACACCTGCTGCTGTCATCCACATCCAGTGGTAATATCAGCATGGTGTAGGAGCCTACATGGAAGGGATCTGCAGACACAGTTGTTCCTTTTACTGATTCAACAAATTCACCTCATTTACATACATATTCGTGCTGATAGCCTGGTTATCACACAGTTCATAGCTGTATGACCTAGGCAACAGCACCATTGCACCATTGTACAGACCCAGCACAACATCCAATAATACATTTCTGACAAGTATTATAAAATATTTTTTTCTTTTTTTTTAATTTTTCAATTAGGCATGTTGTGCACATAGTGCAAACATGCCAAAACCATAAAAAAATATAGTTTTACATATTCCCTTGCATTTTTAGATATCAACAATGCATTTTTCACACATCACTGTATATGATCGAACCATTTCCAGGGAGTTAAGTCCATATTTGTGCAATTTTATATCCCCTTCTTTCCGTGAGCACTCCTGAATGTGGAAAATTTCCACGTACACTATGGACATGGACACAGGCTGTACACAGATGCCTTTATGCTTGTTGGAACACTCCACCCAGGTCATTTTCATAAAATTCACCTGCTTATGAGGTAATTTACATTACTCAGAACTTTACTTGTTTGCACATGCTTGCGTGCATCTGGCTTACTGAATCTAAAACCGTTTGCACTCATGTACGCATTGCACAGCGATGAATACATGAAAATAATCACGTATGGTTTACTGAATTCCCCCCAGTGTCTTTCTTATGTACTAGACACAGAATTAATAGAGAATAGCATACAGCATGGGACAGCCTTGAAGAATAGAATATCATGAAAAAGGCAATGCATGATACAGAACAAAAATATCATTACATCTTCTTCAGAAATGCATTACTCTGCAAAAAGTCAGGTATTAGAGTGTTTAAAATGTATGTGTAAATATGTCTACAAGAGTACTAATGGTAATAAAAGCTAACAACACCAAAAAATGGTCAACTGTCTAGCAAGAAGTGAGATGTTTCCCATGCAGGACAATGGAGTACCACCTCTGCCAGTATTACAGTCTAACCCCCACAAGGCACAAGCTGAATCCTGTATGCACACAGCCTTAGTGGCACATGGAAACACCAATACAGTTGTACACAGTCTTTGGTACATTTGATGTACAGACATACATACATATATATATATATATATATATATATATATATATATATGTATAGCTATGGCAGCAAGTCTTTTGGAATTAGGCCCATTATGCCCTCTTTCACTAATCAATGTGAAGGTATGAGCTCCCTGCTGTAATTGTGAGACCCACAGAAGCAAACCTGGAGTTAAAAAAAAAAGAAAAGAAAAACAGTGAGTGTCAGCAAACCCTGTTCTCCTTTAAAGTCCATTATATGTACATACTGACACTGAGATTCAGTACTTCTGAGAAAATGGAGTATTCTCTTATACTTTGATGTCAGACTTGATATGTGTACATTCTGACTCACTATTTTGAGATTCACAGTTATGAGTCTCAAGATTTCAAAATTGTTACCAGATTTATGTCTCATCTATTTCTGACTGATAGATGTGTGAGAGTGACTAGGGTAAGGGGTTCCCTGTAAAACCAATTAATGATAAATATGAGTCTGCAGCATTTTGCCCTTCTTGCTGGAAGGCTGGCAGATTTGAGCCTATCTCACCATGCAAGTCAAGACGGAAAATTGTTAGAATCAGAAAGAGTAAGGAACAAAGGGAACAATGATTTAACATGGTACATAAATTAGAATTTCAAATGTCAAGAAGTGGTATGATGTTCACTCAGAAACCAAGGCCACAGATTCAGCTTTTAAAAGAGTCTTAAATGGAAGCATGTACTATCATGTGCAGAGAGTGTGGCTAGGTGTAGATGTCATTATCATGCTCTGCCACCTTAAGCGTTATTCTTATATAAACCTATCATTTGTTCAGATGGCAAATATCCTCTGCCATCCATATATATGAATGTTTAACTAGCATTTAATAGGCATTAGTTAAGTACGTTGTTGTAGACATACTTTTTAAAATGCTATGTAGTTATCAGATTAAATGTTCATTACTTTGCACTCAGTAAATCAGTAGCAATTTAGTTAACTATGTACAGCAGATATAAATCAAAGAAAATGTATAATTTAATTATGTATATATTAAATAGTACTGCTAGCAATCAGCATGCTTAAATGCATATTATTGCCTACATTAAATTACATTATAGTGAATTAAGGAATGGTATAAAAAATCATTTAATTTATACTACACCATTATTCTTTTGTAATGTATGATGCAAACTTCACTTTGGTGTCATATCAGTATGAAACTGAAGGCCTACTTATGCTCATTCAGGAAAAGCATGTTATCTCCTACAATTTGGTAAATTTAATTAAATATACAATAGCAAAGTGAATGAATTAACTTTTATTTATTTATTTATTATTTGTCTTTGTTGGCTGGGAAAAGTCTGACTGGGTAAAAACCTTTTGTCAACAGAGGCCTGGGAAGAAAAGCTCCACATTTAACTTAATGTACAGTTATAATCTCAGAATAAAACATCTTTACATGAGCTTATTTACATAATTTGTAAATACGGCTTACATGAACATAGCATTTTAACACAAGAGAGAAATTAACATCAATTGGCTAATTATTGAATAGAAAAATAAAATACAATAATAGTTAATGTATATATAGCATGATTGCTGCAGGGAAAATATCAAACAGGATGTTTTTGAGGTTAGTAATAATTTACAGACAGATAATCAGTAATTTAGCTTAAAAACTGATGATAAGAGATATATGAAAGGAAAATGATGGAAATGAGCAGGAGGATAAATGGAAAGAGGATGAATTGTAGTTAGTGTTGGGGTCTGAGAGAAAGAAGAAGAATAAGAGTTTAAGAAATTAGTGCAGTATGAAGAGGAGTGATACTTTATTTATTTGTTTATTTATTGGCAATTGATTACTGTGAACATCTGACTGGGTAGAAGCCCATTTTCAGCAGAGGCCTGGAGAGAAAAGCTCCAAAGTATTACAAAACATTTTAAGAACAGTATTTAAAAATAATACAAACATAACAAATACAGTTTAAATAATTATGCAAAATTAGACATAATATGAAAACATCGGTTCAAATTCTGTCATAATTGTTCTCAGCAATATTTTTATTTATTTGTTTATTGATAAGGTGTATAAGATTGGGAAGAAAAGTAGCTGTAAGACTAGGAAAAAAGTAATCTGAGTAAAACTAGCCAGGTGAGCATGAAAAACAGATCAATTTCTGTGTATAGGTGCTGCTTAAACAAACCTTTGAAAATGTTTAAGCTTTCTATCTGTTTTAGCTGTGTGGTGATTTTATTCCAGAGTTTTGCGACATAATAGGAGTAGAGAGAGTTTTCATCAGTGTTGAATGTCTTATAGATCCGTAGTGAGACTTACTGCTAAAGTGAAGTTCTCTAGTGGGTGAACAGTATAGTAGAGCATTGTATAATGCTGGGAATTTGTCTGCAGAGTGTAATAACTTGTGAGCAATGGTTAGCTGTGACTATATCAACTGGTAGTTCAAGCCAGGTTAATATTTTTAATATATGGCAGTGGTGTGTTTTATAAGGTTTGTTGTTTGAGAATTTAGCCATTTTGCAGTAGCAGCAAGCCAGTTTATTTTTATATGTAGCATTGATATTTGTAAGAATAGGGGAAGCATATAACAGAGTAGGAATGAGGTAACTTGCTGTGTCAGGTAGTGTTTGGTCCTATAGAGGAAGTTGAGTTTTTGGTGAGTTTTCTTAATGGAATGAAGTATGTGGTGATCAAGTCTGAGGTTGCCTTCTGCTATGACTTTGAATAGTTCAGTATGCCTTATTGTTTCTATTTTTGTGTTATTACTTTAGGTAATATGAAATGTGTGCTTCTGATTAAGGTGTTGTGAATGAGTAAATAACATAAACTTGCTTTTTTTTACACTTATCAGTGAGTTAGAATTTTTTAGCCATATTTTGATGTCAGTGAAAATTTTTGATGATTTCCTGTAATTTTGTTATAGCTTGGACAGAGCAGATAACGACATGAATTGCATGAGAGTGGCATGTGTTGCAGCAGTATGACATCTATTTTTGAATAAAAAATAATTAAAGGGGGCTGAGTATTGACCATTGGAGTCAGTGACAGAGATTAGATGAAATGCTGAAATTTTGTTGCCATTTAGTTGCCTGCTGACAATTGTATAAATAACTGTGAAACCAGGAGAGGGAGGGGTAAATGAGACATAGATTTGCAAGTTCAGAAAGGAATGTTTGGAAAGGTCAAAGAAAAGTGAAGTAACAAGGTTACCCTTATTTCTGCATTGGTTTACTATGTTGGTGAAGTTGAGGAGGGCAGTAGTAGTATTCATGTTGGGGCTGAATCCATGCTGGGTGTTGGAGAGGAGGTTGTGTTTGGTTGTGTGTTTCATAAGCTGACAGTGAATAGATTTCTCAAGGACTTTTGAGAGGGATGATAGGATAGCAATTGCCCTATAGTCTGTTAACCGCGTTGAAGTACCTTCTTTGTGAAGGGGTATAAAAATTAATTTTTTTTCCAGGTGGATGAGATATAGTTTTCAGTTACTGACCAGTTGATCAGAATGGAGACAAGGAAGGCTAGTGCTTCTGCATCTAGTTTGAGGAATTCACTAGGAAGGTTATCAGCAACTGAGGTTGTTGCTTTTAATTTGGCTAGACCTTTTTTATGGTTGATGCTAGTATGGGCTGAAAATTACAAGAAAATGATGCTTTTAAGAAGAGGTGGGAGTTAGAGGGTGAAGTGAGGTACTCAGTGGTTAGTGATACAACTGGCTGGATAAAATCAGTGCTGAACTGAGTGGCAATGGACTATCTGTTGTCTAGGACAGGGTCTAGTGGTATGGCCAGGGTGTAGTAGTTTATTTAGAGAAACCCAAAAAATCTTCGATTAGTTCTGGTGCTTTTGTTGAAGATTACTGTAGTATGATTTTTGTTAGATTTAACAAGGATCTTGGTGCAGTTTCTGAGATATCTAAAATTTTGGAAGGCATGTTGTGTTTTGTTCTTATACCATTCTTTCCGTGCTTTATCCCTTTGCAGCATGAGTTGTTTGGTCTCTTCTGTCAGCTGTGATGCTGTATTAGATTTTATCCTTATAGTCCTAACTGGAGCTAAAACATTTAGTATTTTTATGAAGGTGCAATTGAAGTGAGTAACTTCTTCATATAGGGGCATTACTCTTAAAACATTCCACCTGTAGTGGGCCAAGGCTGTAATAAATGTTTTTTTTGTCAAATTTGGTTCAATTGCACACTTGTGAATAGATTATTTGTATGGATGAACCTTGTGGTTGTCGTATTACATAGTTTGGGAGGTGGTCATTTATAGTACCTGGTAGGCAAACAGAGAATTTTATTTTATGGGGTTTGTTTGACAATATCCGGTCCAGTTTAGACTGTTTGTTAGTGCTTTTGCCGATTCTGGTGGTGCATCTTATTAGATGGATGAAGCCAAATAGGTGAATAAAGTGCTTGGAGTTGCTTTGATTTATGGATTGCCAGTCAATATTTAGGTCACCTGAGATGTAGGTTTACTAGGGGATGGTGTTAGATATCCAGTGTAGGATTTTTTTCATCTATGGTAATGTTGTTGCCTGGTGGGATGTATACTGCTGAGGTACATATAGATTTCTTTTGGTTGATTTCAAGGTATGCAATCAGAAGTTCAGAATTATTAAATTTTATATTTAGGTGGGCTGGAGTTATTTCTAATTTGTTATTATGAACAAGAGCAACACCAACTGCTATTTTTGAATTTTCTGTCCATTCTGAGTATGTTAAAAACTGGTTGAATAATTTCGTTATTAGTTAGCTCTTGTTTAAGCAAGGTTTCAGTGGTGATTAGAATGCCTGAGGAGTAAAAATCTAGATATGCATGGATATCATTAGATAGCTCTCATGTTAATGTTGAAATCAATGATGTCAGATTCATTACCTGATGTAAAAATTATGTTGGATGCATTGGAAAGTAATGGGTTGGACATGGTGGGTATTTGATGTGTGGGTCTGGGGTTAGGGTGAATATCTTCATTAATTTTCAGGATGGAGGTGGGGTGAGTAGAGGTTTGGAGCCATTTGTATTTATATCTGACTTTCAATACTGTTGAAAAAGTGCTATTCTTAACTTTAATATATTTATAAGAGAACAGATGTGTATTGGTACAGGGAAGCAGAGACAGACAGTTAGAGAAAGAGGATTTTGTGATGTAATGCATGTGTGTTTGTGATGGAGTTGGAATATGGTAAACAAATATTATGGTAGTTAGTGTGGTGTGCTAGTGTAGTGAGTGTACAAAACAGTAGCAACTGACTTCCTGTCAATGTGAGTTGAGATGGTGAGAGTTTAGATGGTGGTTAGAAGAAGGTGTTGGTTTGGTAAGATGACGGCTGTGTGGTATATTAATGAAAGGAGTGTTATGAGAAATGGAGAGAAAGAAGCACTGTAAAGAGTGGGAAGATGCTTGCAGGGCAGTATATAAATAGTTAAGGTAGTGGAGAGTAGTTAGGCTGTGTGGAGAAAGCTATATAGGTTCATAGGTTGGTTCATAGGTTGGTACTAGGCTATCGACCCTTTACAAGCCTAGCCATAACAATTCCCTGGATATTTCTTCCTACAATATTTACTTCCCTGGACCCCTGTCTAGCAGGGTGACTGACGTGATCCCTGGGGTGAATTTCCTATCTCCCATCCAATTGTCAAGGTTCCTTTTGAAGAGGGCCAAGGAGGCACTCTGCTTGACATGTATGGGCAGTCTATTCCAGAGTATGGGGAGTCTCTGGGTCAGGAACCTATCCCTCCAGCATGTTTTGTTCATTGTGATGACAAGGTTTAGATCCCTGGAGCATGTGGCTCTGAGGGATTGGGATTTCTTTAAGTGGAGCATGTCCAACAGCTCAGGGTTTGACATGGCTTTGTATGTTAAGCAGAAATTGCCTCTGAGTAAACGATATGCCACAGAGTATAACTGGAGTTTTTTTAGATGATCAGCATAGGGCCTCTGCTTTAGGCCTGTGATTCTTTTAGTAAGGTATATGTTGACAGGGGAGGTGGACCAGTGACTAGTGTATAGATGTGGGAGGAGACTAAAATGTGCATTAATGAGAAGGGTAGTAGCCCAAAGTAGTATTATAAGTAGTTATATGAGTATCTAGAAAAAGTGCTTTTGTGGCTATTGGGATGCATTTGTGTGTGTGTGTGTGTGTGTGTGTGTGTGTGTGTGTGTGTGTGTGTGTGTGTGTGTGTGTGTGTGTGTGTCTGTGTGTGTTGATTTATAATATATAAAGGTATATTATAATTTACATGTGTGTGAACAGATCGATAATGGTGTTTTGAGTTTTAGTCTTTTGTAGGTTCCAGAATTTGTTTCATGTCTTATGATCTTTGATCATTTTAATTTCAGTTTTGTGATAGTGAGCTATGCAGGGCCTGTCATATCACATGATGTGACTTGCTGTAAGCCCTGCTTCAGGGTAGCACTGACAGTGGTGCTCGTCTGGGTTGACCCCATTACCCCACACATCCTCTGCTGTACACTCAGGTTGTACTGAGGGGTGCCCAGTACACCATACAAGCTCCACTACTCCACTACTGTGCACTGAGAAAGCACTGGCAGGTATGCAGTACCCCATAAATGTTCCATTGTAGTGCACTGAGGAGAAACAGACAGGTGCAAGTATCCCATACATGCTCCTCTGCAGTACATTAAGAAGGTACAGCAAGGTGCTCAGTACCCCATAAATGTTCCTCTGCAGTGCCCTGAGCAGGTACTTGAGGTACTCAGTATCACGTATTTCTGTACTGTGCACTCAGCAGATATTGACAGGTGCCCAGTACCCTACACATGCTTCTCTGCAGTGCACTGAACAGATACTGGCAAATAAGTACAGTATCTGCTCTGCATAACTGTCATCAGTGCAGAATAACTAGCTGAATAATTGCTTCTGCTTTGTCGAGGCTGCTAGGAGTGCAGTTACCATTCAATGAGTGATGCAACAGTAATAATTACTGACATTATACATGGACATTTTGCACAAGTAATAAGAGAAAAAGGCCAAATGCGTACAAAATAACACAGTGCAAATCTTAAAAATCTATATAATCTGACAGGAAAGGTGAGTGCTAGCAAGGCCCTGCCCATTAAGTCTATCACAAAATATTTATGAAATACGGCATGACATTAATTTGCAAATAGAACTTCCAAAAAAAAATTAAATCCCAAACTATGTTTGAAACAGTTTGATAATGAACACTCTGGATAGATCTCTTTGATATGACCATGTAAACTTATTTTCACAATATCCAAAATTCCATTTCTTATTTATTAACTGGGTAGGCCCAATGGAGAAATGTCCCGTTTCAGGAGTGACCTGGTAGCACTAATGGGTTAAGTGACTTGTTTAGAGTCACAAAGAAATGCAAATGGAAGCCGAGGGATTCAAACCCTATATTACATGAAACAATTCTTATTTTTAAACCCCTGTACTGACTTCTAGATAATACAGACATACATAATAAATACTATTTATTTTGCATTGTAGCTCAATGGTGCGTTCAAAGAATTGATAATAATACATAAATAAGACTAACATCATGAATGAAATCATTAATTACTGAAAGGCATTTGTTCATTACATAATGAAATTTACAAGAAGACTTGACAAAATACAAGAACTCTGGTATGACACTTGGGAAATATTATAAGAAGGAGAAAATGCATAATTTGGTAGTGAAAATGTAAATGACAGACATATTTTTGGCAACTTTAGGTAAGTTAATCTCCTCTGCAAATTAAAAACTGCATGTCTATAACTTGCTATTTGCAAAGGCAGCAGCAAGAGTGTTTATTTCTTTTCCAGAGCCTCACAGCAGTTATAAAGTAGAGTAATCAATGTGAGATTCCATTTACTTGTGGATATATGCCCATCAATAACATCTGACAAAATATAAATGTGAGTGCATAGAGATTCTGAATACAAAATGTGAAGTCGATGATGCAGGCTGTACGGTGTAATACTTTTAAAAGCATTGCTTCTGTGGCAAATATATTCACTTGGAGCCTGCAAGGAGAGAGATTCCACTGTCACAACAGAAATTAACAGCATTTAAATTGTTTCAACTGTTGTAGGCTACACACTCAAGTGTGATAGCCATTTTACGGTGCTTTAAAGTGATTATTTTGTTGTATTTGCCTTAACTTCCTGAAAAAAACAAAAAATAACCTATATTTACACTTGTTTCCCACCTTTCTAAAGATAGTAGAGTCCAGTTTTCAGAGTTTGCTGAATCCAGGGCTGTATTGTAGTTTCTGTGTTGCCCATACCTTACTTGGATAGAAGGAAGTTTCTCTAATCATCAGTGAGAGTAGGGAGCTTTGAGCAGCCTGTGAGCTCCAAATTAGTGAAAGAACTAGTAAAAAGCACACTGGTGTTAAAGAACTAGTAACAATAAAAATCACACTGGTGTGCTTTGAGCAGCCTATCTATCCCTGGAGGAGTGGTTTTTGGCTCAGAATTTGTAGTTTATTGGCCATTTTGGGTTAATTTTTATCCCTTTCATCTTTCTGCTATAAAAATCCTCATTTGTGCATTTTGCGCACAGCGCAGCGCCGGTTAGATAAGGTTAACTATCCCTAGCTCCACAAAGTCTGCTCTTCAGTTTTTTCCTTATAACTAGTCAATCTTTCAGCCTAAGCACTCAGACATGCATCTATTAGCCCAGCACTTGTTCTAAATCTGTTGCAGCACTAAATAATCCCAAGCACTCCACCCCTTCACCTGCCTGGAGGGAATAGTCTATATACTTCCTTACTTGACAAAAGAAAACAGTCTTTACTGCTTTCCCACTTAACAAAAGAAAACAGTCTTTACTACTTGTTCCGGCATATCCAATAGACAGCTCCCGGTGTACTCTCCAGTCTACCTGATGAACCTGGGCATCTTGAGGCAATGTTACAACTGCCTCATGTACACAGACAACCCTCTCCTCCTACCACCAAACACTAATACCTGCAAAAGAGGCACTTATACCGCCAATCTAGAGGCAAAGCTCTCTCCAACCAAGACTGGAACAGACAGTCAAGAGGAGAAGGTAATAACTCACAGCACCCAACTCACTTCACATAGACCTACTAAACCAACACCTCCAAAACCCACACATAGTAGTACCAAGACATATACAGAGGCTCTGAATAAAAATCTAAATCTGCCTATGCAACAGAGGCACACAAGCAAAGTCCTCCCACTAACACACCCCAAACAACACATAGCTCACAAACTCGGTGTGCCACACAACCACAGCCCATAAAGCAAAACAACATACACAGTACACTAGTGATAGGTGAGTCTATAGTTAGGCACAGCGATGTCCCACTCACCAGGCTGGACAAAGAGAAGGTTACTGTCAGCTGCTTGTCGGGTGCCAGAATCTGCCACATAATGCATGCACTCAGGTCACTACAAGGCAAGTACAAATATGACTCTGTCATTTTCCATGTTGGTGTAAATGACATGAGATGTACCTCCCTGGACTACATGAAAAGAGATATGGAAGAGCTCTCCAATCTTGTAGCCCAGGCAGGTATGACCCTAGCCCTGAGTAGCATCCTGCCTTCACCAAGAATGATACCACAGTACAAGGATAAGATGATCAACTTCAACCATTGGCTAAGCTTCTGGTGTCATTCAAAGGGGGTCCAGTATCTGTCTTCTTGGCATGACATGTTTGACAGGCCATGATGCTTTGACAGAGATGGCCTGCACCTGTCACCCCTGGGATTCAGGATACTGGCCAAGGCTCTTGCTGCCCCCATAGTGACTTTTTTAGGCAAGGCTCAAAAGACAAATCCACCACCATAAGAACTACAGGTGACAAAAAACTGAGGGCAATGCTGCTCAATTCTAGGAGTCTAAACCTCAAAATGAACTCACTCGAGGCACTCCTCAAAATGGAGAACATCAATATCTGTGCAGTGACTGAGACCTGGTTCAAGGCTCCCGAGAGCACCCCAGCACTGCCAGGCTATAATTCATACCACACATTTCGGCCACAAAACCCAGACAGAAACACTAAGGACGGAGGTGTGTCCATATTCATCAAGGACATCCACACCTCCAGGCTTGTTGCACAACACAATGCATCTGAGATCATCCAAGTGCAACTTGCCTTGGGTAAAAATGCATTCCAAATTGTAGCCTGTTATAGATCCCCCACCATGGCTCAGGACCCACACTCCTTATTCCTGGAGACATTGGAAAAAATGAGGGTCCAACCAGATACCATAATAATGGGTGATTTCACTAGCCTAACATACACTGGGAAAACTATTCTTGTACTAATCCCCTTGTACAACAATTCCTGGAATTTATAAACTCTAATGCCCTGGATCAACTTGTCAACACCCCCACCAGGGGCAACAGTATTCTGGACCTGGTCATTACCAACATGGGTGCCCGAGATCAACTCCTTGCTTGTTAGATCAGACCATAAACTAATCACCCTAGATAGCCACATCCCTACCCCACCCCCATACAAGGAAACCATCGTAAAAAATTTCTCCAACGTCAACTTTACACTATTCAAAACTGAGGTGGCTAACTTCGCTACATGCCTGCAGATGGATAATATAGTCACAACTGCTGAATCCTACACAAATGCACTCTACAAGTACCTGCATGAGTGCATGGATCATGCTATTCCCAACAAAACCAAGACTATGTCCTCCAAAAAAGGAAGCCAACCTGGTGGTCCCCTGCCATTAACAAACTCTACAACAGAAGGAAGAAACTGTTGCAAAAGAGAGTAAAAACCCAGGAATGGAGGAACTCCCTGACAGGCCCCAGTAAGAAGCTAAGATCCCTCATAAAATCCTCCAAAGCGAATTTTGAAAGAAAAATTGTCATGGACTCCAAAGACAACCACAAGGCATTATTTAGCTATGTCAAGAATCTCCATGGCAACACCCAGATCTGCACTGAGCTACAACAGAACAGCGCAAAATATACATAGCCAACTGATATTTCCAGCATTTTGGCAGATAGGTTCAGTGCAAACTTTACTCCCCTCTCACTCCCCCCAAAGAGCCTATAACTATACCAAATGATTGTAGATCCCATTAATCACAAACATGCAGGTAAAAATGGCTCTCTCTAAAGCCAAAAACACAGCATCCATGGGACCGAACAACATTCCAGGCTGCGTCTTACATGAACTCCAAAATGAACTAGCCCCCCACCTAAACTCCATGTTCAATCACAGACTCACCACAGGCTATGTGCCCACTGAATGGTGCACAGCAACAGTTATCCCACTCCACAAAGAAGGAGCAACCACAGACCCTGGGAACTATCGAACTATTAGCCTGACAAGCCTGGTCTGCAAGACCATGGAATGTATCATCATGGAACTCATAAACAATGACATTGGTAACCTCCAAACTTTGGATGCTACCCAATTCGGATTTGTAAAGGGTAGATCATGTCTCGTAAACCTGGTAGACTTCTTTGAAACAGTTACCAAGGCTATAGATGAGGACAAGGTGGTCCACTCAGCCTACCTGGACCTTGCTAAAGCCTTCAATACTATCCCTCATTTCGGAATCATAGATAAACTCATCAACCTTAACATAAACCCTTATGTCACAAGATGAGTTGCCAACTGACTCACAGACAGAACCCACACGGTAAGAGTTGTTGACTCCAGATCCAACTCCAAACCAGTGACAAGTGGAGTACCCCAGGGTTCAGTCTTTGGACCCCTCCTGTTTGGTATATACTTCTCCGAAGTGCAAGCAAACACTGAGGGTCTATGGTTAACCAAGTTCACAGTTGACTGCAAACTGGGTGTCATAATTGATTCCCCTGTCGATGGAGACATCCTGCAAAGGGCCTCATCAAGACAGACACCTGGTGCCAAAAACATGGCCTCAAGCTAAATGCCAAAAAGTGCATTGTCATCCCATTTGGTAAAAACATGGTACCCATGAATACCAAATAGGGGGAAGTTCACTTAATACAGAAAGTGTGATAAGAGACCTTGGGACCCAAGTGGATAGTAACCTCTCCTTTGATAATCACATTGCCACAGTGGTCAGAAAACCTTTCTATGTGGCCCACCTAATCAAAAAAGGAGTTTGCATTTAGAAAAATGTAAGTCATTGGCCCCCTCTATTCATCACTTATCAGACTCCTCATTGAGTACAATGCCCCATTTGGGATGTACCTCGCAAGACACCTGCAACAACTGGAGAGACCCCAAAAGTACCTCACCAAGAGGACTGCTGGCCTCAAACAGTTGCCCTATGCCGACCGGCTCAAGAAACTCCAACTCTACTTGGTTGCATACTGCTTACTCCGAGGAGACCTCTGTCTGACATACATAGCTATGTCAAACCCGGAACTGATGGACATGCTCCACTTAAATAAATCCCAATCTCCCCGAGTTACACGCTCTTGGGACCTAAACCTCACCACAACAATAACTAGAACATGCTGGAGGGATAGATTCTTGTCCCAGAGACTTCCCATGCTCTGGAACAAAATTCCCATCTACATCAAGCAGAGCTCATCATTAGCACTCTTCAAGAAAAACCTTGATAAGTGGATGGGTAATTGGAAATTCACCCCTGGGATCACGTCTGCGGCTCTGCTCAGTAGAGGGGCAGGAATTTAACACTACATGGGTGGCAAAAGCCAAGACACTGTTGGCTAGGCTTACCTATGCTCTCAGGCTGATAGCCTAGTACCTACCTATGAACCTATGAACCTATTAAACGAAATTTAGAGTCATCACTGTACATATTGATAGATGCAAACTATATTATTTATCAAACTGTATCATTTTTACCACCTGAAAATACTGCAGATACTTGTTTGAAGCAGAATAGAAATTGCAGTACCCTGCTCATTTCCATACCTGATTTTGTACAGTAAAACAGAAAACAAAGTATTGGGCAGCAGATAAGTATCCCCACTTCTAGGAAAAAGGCCTATTTTTCTGTAGCTATAGTAAGGAACATTGAGTGTAATACATCTCTGGTTGAGTTTCTTCTTTCCCAATCTCAGCTTCCCTTAAAGTCTAATTCTTTAATTTCAGCAAATGTCTCCCACTAAATGTACACAAAGGCACTGTAGAAAGGAAAATGCAAGTCCTACCAGAGACTGAACCAAACTTGACAGGTTTTGATTTTAAGAATGCAGAGAAATGATCTAGTGACAAGCATCATATACGAAGAAATATTTCTACAATAAATGTAAAGTTTTTGAATTGAGTGACAGCATGTCTTAAAACAGTAAAACTAGTTTAATGATAAAAAAATCTATGCACCTCAACTATTACGCCTTCAGAATGTATCCTATTTCTGTAGTCTATACATTTTTGTTGATTGATACACTTAGACGATTTTTAAAGGAAATGGTTACAATGACAGCACCAGGAAGCTATTCTTTACTCAGTTTTTATACCAAACTGAAAGTCTCACAAAAAGATTAAACAGTCATCTACAATTTAGGAAGTACATTGCTTTAAAATGATGGACAAGAAAGATAAAAATGAAACCATTAGCAATGATACTACACTGCTTTAAAAAGATGGAAAAGATAGTCAAAGAAAAAGCACATCCAGCTATGATTTTGAAGTACATTGCTTTAAAAAATGAACAAGGAAAAAGACAATGCAGTCAACTGTGAACTGTTGTAAATGAATGGACATGAAAGTTAAAATAAAAAGATGGCACCGTCAGATATGATTTTAGCTACATTGCTCTATGGATAGACTACTTCTTTAGATGCTCTATCAGCTCTGGATGTTTATAGTGAATTTTAGAAAAAATGTTCTGCAAAATCACAACTCACCAAACTGAAGTCACCAAGGGAAATCAGTGGTAACTATTTTCCCATGCATTTCCCAAGCTTATATAACTGAGTGAAATGCCCAGCCTATACATATATATATATATATATATATATATATATATATATATATATATATATATATATATACACATAGTATTTTCTCAAATTCAGTTTCTGCAGAGTGTAACTAATTAAATGACATTTCGCCTAATCATCTTTTGAAATGTAACAATATTTTTTCTTTGAGATATCAAAATGCTCCACTGCATTACCATGGACTGCCATATTTTTTCATTACTTTGAAATGTGTCTTAATGATAATTATTGCAACAGCTAGCCTTAAAACAAAATGATGCAGACTCCATTTTTTAATAGAATCACTGGAAATTATTTCAGAACAGCTGCTTCTTAATATACCTATCAGTGACTGGGAAATTAGAGTATATCAGTTTATTTTGCTACAGAGGATGCCCCCAGCTTATGCTGGCCTTCAGAGCAAAGCTTGACAGGGAACCATTACTCAGATCCCTGGGGCAGGATAATAGATGGGTTTACCACAGCTGATGAGGCCACTGTTATTCATAGTACACAGTATTACCCTGATGGTAAAGAAATTAAAATGGTTAATTTTTTTTTTTGAAACTTAGTCCACCATTGCTTTGTGGCAGCTAAAGCCCAACATGCAGTGGCAATGGCAAAATACATAGCATACTTGTCTTTGGTTTGGGAGGCTGTTTATTCTATTCTCATACCACACCAGGAGGATCACTACTGATACTACATGGCAGTGTAAGGGGTTGCCACACTCCTGGGGTGCCATCCTTCAGTTGAGGTTTTAAACCAAAGCCCTATCTACTTCAGTTGTTGGCAGCTCAGGCATCTGTAAAAGATCCCATGACACCCTTTGAAAAGAGTAAAGGAAGTTCCCCAATGTCCTGGTATATTCTCCTTAGTACTTTAATTACAAACAGGTTCTCCCCTGAATGTATCCTGATCAACAAAAAATAAATAAATAAAACTTACTACATCTATGTTGAACTTTCACCCAACATCTCAAAAGACATATCAGTGTGTGTGTGTGTCTATCTATCCTGCAATGAATGTTTGCCACATCCAAGATATGCTCACTAGGAACATTTTCTACTGGGATAAGTTCCAGCTTCCCTTGTTACGATAAATGGGATATAGCATTTATGATATGCAGATTGCAGCAGAGTGAAGGACTGTAGAATGAAGAAGCTGGAGAGGTAGAGGGAAAGGAAAGATGAGTGGAAAGAACTGAGAGGGAAAAAAGTGAGACATTGTTAACTGCAGGTGTGTCACTTATTTTATCTATTTATAGACAATGATGGTAGAAAGTTGGTTAGGATTATATATTACTGTTAGTAGATCTACTTTATTCTGTAATGCTAGAAGCATGTAGGATGCTGCTATAAATACAATTTTAATTGAAATCAGATTTATGTTTTTGTTTTTCTTTTAGATTCTCAGGAAGGTATTTCAATATTCAGCAGACAAGACTGGGAAACATATGGCTGGTACACAGAAGCTTAACTCCTAGTGTTTTAAAAAGTAATTATGGGGCTAAGAGGTATTAGGATGTAATGAGAGGTATGCTAGAACAGTCAGCTGGCCAGGAGCTGAGAATAAGTATAAACTTAGTTTGTAAAGGAGAAATCAAGTAAGAATTTGTATATGTGATGAAGTGATAGCCATTTTGCCTTTTTATGAACTGCACAATGGTGTTTTCTACCAGAAGCTAAAAGGACAATTTAGAATATTTGATTGAATAAAGTTTATAATGCTACCAATTTCTTTTTTGGAGGCTGAAACATTTATATAGAGTTCCTGTACTCTACTCAGGTGAGGAACACTCCTTCTCCTGCTGCCATCATTTCATCTGCTCATAGAAAATGGGAGGTTTTCTTTGCCGAGAGCATGAGATTGTTGTTTTTTAGCTTTTATGATCAATATGTGTTGAGGGAGTTTAGTTGTTGATCTAGGGAAATACTTAGATACCTGAGATATTTGGTCGCCTGTAAGGCTCTTGCTTATCGCAGAATGTTTTCCAAATTGGATGAAATAATGACAGTGTTGGCTTTGTTGTAATAACCATGTTGCTGTGTGTGTGTGTGTGTGTGTGTGTGTGTGTGTGTGTGTGTGTGTGTGTGTGTGTGTGTGTGTGTGTGTGTGTGTGTGTGTGTGTGTGTGTGTGCGCGCATGTCTGTGTGTGTGTGTGTGTGTGTGTGTGTGTATGTGTGGTTAAGATTAATGTATGATTGCAAAGCTAGACCAAAAATTGACAGTTCTTCTTCTAGCTGATCTATGATTTGATAACTGTTTGTGAATGGCTTGATGGCTTGATTTGTAAATAGCCATGTCATCAACAGGGAGAATGAAGGGGATATATGGGAAATCTGATGGAAATATGGGGATAATTTGAAATCTTGTGGATCTCCCTTACTGAGACAGACTATGGAAGTAGTTATAGAACTTATCTGAACCTAAAAGTTCCTATTCTTTTTAGGAAGTCTGCGAACCAGGTTACAGTTTGGCTATTTATTTCAGCTGTGATGAAAAAGTTGAGTAATACAGTATTGTCTACCACACTAAAGGCTTTGGTGAGGTCAGTAAGTATTGATCTCTTTAAATAGCCTTTTTCCATGTCAGATACAATGTCATCAGTAAGAGTGAATAAAGTGCTTGCACTTTTCCTGACCAAAACCCATATACAAAAGTACGGTATTCCTCTTGATGAGAGTATTCCTATTTTTCCTGGGTGAATAGTACAGCTATAGGTTAAAAATAATTTTCAGAGACAGGTGTTGATATTTTTGTGATGTTTTGTTGTCTGTATCCATAATATCAGCATCACATTTTTGGGTGGAGATAGACTGTAAAGGTGTTGGGGTGGTATAAATGTGTTCCCTGCAGAGGAAGATGAATAATGGGTACGGCTCATCTGCATTTGTGGAGACATCAGAATGAATTTGTTCAGTTACCTTTCAGTTTTATAGTTATTCTTCGGAAACAAAAGTGAGGAAAAGTAAGTGGGGAGTCAAGGCAAGTCTGATTGTGGGTTTTGGTATGGTATACAGGTGATTGGCAGATAAGTGAATTTTTCAGTGGAAGTCTGTTGATGAAGGGGTCTGTGAGGAGAAAAGCATAGCATCAATTATGAATTTTTATTTTAATGGGAAGTTTGTCAAGTGAATTGACTGATAAACTGACAGAATTGCTTTTTTGTTATTCTGAAGGACTGCTTGGTGTGCTTGTAGGTAAAAAACTTTGTGTGTTCTAGTTGCTAGGTTTATTAAGGTGGTGTATGTTGTCAGTACTCTGAGGGGAGAAATAATTTAATGTTTTCATTTGTAATCTCTGGTATTGTAAAGTGTTTTTAATTCTGTGGTATTACATAGATTTGCTTAGCTTTTATTAGTCATTTGACATTAAGAAAGATGAGGTTTTATAAGCTTTGCTGCTACTAATGGGGGGGGGGGGTTGTAATGATTATTGTCCAGGTTAGCTTTTTGAGTTCCTAATGTAACTCATTGCTGATTTTTAATGTTTTGGAACCTAAAGTATTTAGATTTGGAGGACGTTTCCTGGTGGGTGATATGACATTTAAAGTGATGTGCCAGTGGTCACTAGTAAAAGGAAGAAGTATGGCAAAGAATGACTTGTCATTAGGGATGTTGAAAATGTGAAGGGCAAGGATGGAGCAGTTGTTTGAGCAGAAGATAGGAATTCTTTAACAAGATGTGTGAGGCCATAATCAGAAAAGTTGTCTAATGTAATGCTTTTAGAAGGGCCATAAAGATTTATTTTAAATTTCTCCAGAATGATAATATGTACGTAGGTTCAGGATTTATGTAATTTTTTACTCTTGCCCTAAGTTGTTTGGAGGTAAGAGATATGCTATGGCAAGAAAAAGTTATATCAGTTTTTAAGCTCAATGATAAACGAGGACCAGTTAGATTTGTTTTGTTTACTGGCATCTTTTACATTTCAAGGGAAATGTTTAGGTTGTTTTTCATTCATAGCCAGCATCCACCTAATCTACCATTAAAAGTATAATTGTAACCTAGAAAATGATGACTAACGCTGGATAATAGAGTTATAAATCTAAAGACTCTTTCAGTGAGAAATAGAAGCTGCTGTATAAATTTCTGGATACTAACAGTCACCTTTTTATGAAAGTACTTCATGCAGTTGAGAGCTGAGTGATTGTTTACTCAGTTACTAAACATTATTACTTTTAATGTTCCATTTACCCAATTATACTTCTTATTAAGTGAAATCTCTGTGAGACTGCAGTGTATCAGGATACCATTTTCACCTTTACATAGTGTTTTTTTTATCACCATAGTTGTGTGACTGTGGAGTTTGTTTATCTGTGTAAATGAATAAGAGTCAAATCCCCCACATAGGGCTATAAAAACAGTATAAGTTGTGTTGAACTTACAGGGTTTGGAGTTTTTCTCAGTCCATCTCTTTGCATAATAAGATTGCCTTCATTGTGTTTTGATTTGACATGTCATACTAGATCCTTTATCCTGGGGTAGGTACAATAGCACAAGCCATCATTTTCATTAAACACCCAAGAAAGAAAATCTCCATTATACGATTTACAGATGCTACACAAAAGAAACATACACATCTATATGTCTATAATTAACAGTAATGCTTTTCTGTCAAAAAGTAGCAAACTGCAATCTCATTTGCTGTTAAGCTTGTTACATTATAATTTAATTTGTATGCATCTAAGATGAAGGATTTTACTCTTGCAATATAAGTAACTATAATTTGTACACAACTGGCTTAAGAGATGATGCCGTAGGAGACTAAATGGGAAGAAAGGGAAGGCAGATGATAAAGCTGAGGATATTTGAGGATGCGAGTGGTAGTAAACAGAAATTAGGGGATCTATATGGAAGGGGGTTGCAGTCACCTTGCTGACCATTACTCATATGTGCTATCTCTAATCCTACCCATCCCTAAGCAAACCTAACACATTGTATTACTAAAGTCCCTTTCCCTAACAGTACCACTATCCAGACAATGCTATGTTTTCAGCCATTTTTGTCAGAAATTTGTGTGGTGATCATTTGTGCTGTTAACCATTTGTGATATGAAAAAAAACACTGGCTGCTGCAGAAAAATGAACAAACTTGCTTAGTGTAAGATATTTATTTAATGCTTTAGTCAAATAGAATTAATCAGAAATACAATGCTTCCATTCTTACACCACCATTAAATACTTAAAAACCCAGCAATAAAACACTTATTAGCTTTTAATTAATCAATGAAACAATTAATAAAATAAAAATAAAATAAACCTTAATAGTACATGAATATATATTAAAATTAAATAACCAATTTTCTGTTAGCAAGAAACATTTGATATTAACCATATCGTTCAAACCTGGGGGGCTATCTGCACCCAGTTTTATTTGCCATAATGTCTCTTTCCTTTCTACCTTGTTTTTAAGGTTACCACCTCTTAAGTCCTGTTTTACATATTTTAAAATTGTGAAAGTGTATTATTTATTCAAACTACAAAATACTGAATGTCCGCAAAGTGTGTTATTTTTATCTTTGGTCTTAATTGCATTGTAATGTTCCTTGATATGTTTATTTAAGCTCCTTGTAGTCATGCCTACATAGAAGGCAGGGCATCCCGAGCAAAGAGCTATATAGACTATATTTGAAGTGGTGCAGCTAAACCTTCCAGGGATACTAATGGCATAGGGCAAATGATTCAAACTTAGATATGGACCTTCATGTGTATACCTGCATGTCTTACAGTTGTGACACTTGTGCCCTTGGGTTTATCTGTTATGGGAAGGGGTAAAAAGTAGCATCGTTTTCTAACATGCTTTTAATGCTATTTCTCTTTTTATAAACAAATAATGCCCCAAAAAAAAAACTTCATGTAGGTCCTTATTATCCTTATTACCTGTAATAACTTTCCAGTTATCCTGAATAGTGGAAGCAATTTGTTTACTATCCACAGTCATATCAATAACACATCTTGGAAGTGGGTGATGTTCATTATCATTTCTCTTTTCCTTACTAGTGAGTCCTTTTAAAAGAATGGGAGGAAAGTCTTCATTTTGTCTATTAATATCTATAAATGTCCCCATGTTGGAAGTCTGGATACTTACCTTGGGTAAAGTTTTGGCAATCTGGTCGTTCATTAAAATCAGGTTTAGGCAATGTCATCTAGGTGATTTTGTCTTTGGGTAAGTAGGTTTTCTTAATTTGAGGTCGACCTCATATATACATACATACATATATATATATATATATACATACATATATATATATATATATATATATATATATATATATATATATATATGTGTGTGTGTTTTTTGAGGGGGCAAGGTGGGTTTGCCGAAAAGTGTTTCCTACAATTTGTGTGGACTGATTATATGTATTTGTGATATTTTTTTCATTGTATAATCATCTCTCAATTATTCCTTATGTATGTACAGGTATAGATAGATTTAAATATTTAAATATGTACATGTAAAGCTACCACTACACAAGACAAGCTCAGACAAACACTCAACAAACACACATACACAGCACTTGTCAACAATGTCAAAATGAACTTCCTAGTTTTGACATTCTGAACCACTGAGAATATGAACAGCAATTTTGTATAAATATATATATATATATATATATATATATATATATATATATACCATATTTCTCTGTAAATAAGACCTAACCAGAGAATAAGGCCTAGCAAGGCTGGTCATGATATAAGCCCTACCCCAAACATAAGCCCCAGTTAAGATCATCAACAACACATGATGGACGTGTTGAATTATAAAATAATAATATTATTGACACCTGTTGACTGAGGTTATCATACTCTGCTAGCCATTTTCAGACCATTCGGACACAAAACATCTTCTCTTTCTATAATGTCATAAGATTCTTTCCCCAGGATTCCTCTACGATTCTTACTGTAACCCTAATCCTCACTCACACTTGACGGTTGAGATCCATGGCCCATAAACACTTTCAAGTGTAATTTGATTGGTCAAAGTACAGACAACACACATAAAATGTGCGCACCCTTGATAACGAATGGGTGTGGTTGTGTCTTCTTAACTGTCGCCATTTTGTGTTGCCACTCCTGTCTCATAAGTCTTCAATTAATCCTTCCCCCAGACAAGATGAGTGCAAAAAGAAAGAGCTATTCTATCGAGTACAAGAAAAGAATCATGGAAGACACCCAAGGAAAGCCTCTGATGGCTTTCTGCAAAGAGAAGAAGTTGGATCTCCGAATGGTCCAAAAATGGCGAGCAACATACAATAACCTCACTCAACAGGCCAATGAGGGAAATGTTAAGAATTGCAAGTGTGGATCAGGAAGGCAACCGTTATTTCTTGAGCTGGTAGACATCATCTGTGAATGGATTGCTAACAGGAGAGCAAAGGCTTTGGTTGTATCCAGGGCTGATATTCAAGCATTTGCTCTTGCAATGGCATCACAGTAAGAAATATCCCCAGAAAAATTTAAAGCATCACAACATTAGCTGGATGGCTTCCTTCAGCAATATGAACTGTCTCTAAGAAGATTGACAACACTGTTCAAGGCTGGAAGATACTGAAGTTATTAAACGTGCAATTGTGTTCAAGTCCTTTGTTGATGGCATCGACTTTTTTAAATACCAACTCTCCAACATGATTGCTATGGATGAAACTGCAGTGTTTATGGACCAAGGATCTCAAACACAATTGATCAGAGGGGTGCCTCGTCAGTCTACATTCCCTCCACTGGTTACAAAAGTGCACGTGTTACCTGTATTTTGGCAATTCATCTAGATGGAAAGAAAACCCCACCTCTAATCATTAGTAAGGGCAAGAAAGATAAGACTGAACGTGTTTCAGGCATTTACAGTCTGCTAGTCTGGGATTCAGCAAGCACTCACCCTGCTAAAGACATGAAGAACTTCCTTACACAGAGGAGAAGAATAATAAAATAATGATTCCCGCAGGAATGACTATCTATCTCCAGACTCTTGATATTGCAATAAACAAGCCATTCAAGGAATATTTGCACATGGAACTCAATGACTACATTGAAAATAGAATGGAGAGAAATCTGCGTGGAAACTTTGTGAAGCCTAGCCTGCAAGAGGTCATGACCTGGGTGAAGAATTCATGAGATAAAGTCACTGACAGCTGTATTGCCAATGCACTACAAGCAGGCTACATGGACAAGCAGTGCTCATTTAAGGAGAGCTCTATTGCCAGGCATGACAGATTGTGGCCAATGGTTCTACAGGAAATGGAGGTGCAAGAAATTCAGGCCAGAATTCAGGGTTTGGAGACTTATGACAATGTTCCAGAACAAGATGACATGACTGTATTTGTATAGCTTTTCTGTTATCGGGGCAACAGAATGCATTGCTTCTGCTTTCCGCTGCCAGCAAGCTCTTGGCAGTTGTTTGACTTTATTGTATTAAGGTAATGTTTCATTATCAAGGGGTAATTACAAAGTAAGGCCACTAGTTCCCAGACTTCATTTTTATGACTTTCCATCATTCTTCTCTTATGGTTTGGGTAAGGAGTAAAGAAAGCATCACCACTCAAAAAGTGGCAGTTATTCACCTGTTTTATTCCCCTCCTCCAGTACACATGCATTGAGATTTTTCTGCACTTTCTGTTAAGCATGAAATATTGCACTGTGATAGCCAAGGTGTAGATATTCTAAAGTTGAAATATTTGTTGCACTGTTTATGTAGAATTCTCACACAACTGTTAACGCATTACCTAGAACTGTTGCCCAATAATGAAAAAGTACCAAATAAATGTCAATTTGTGTACATGAATAAATATAGATTTTTGTACATGAATAAATGTCGATTTGTGTACATAAATAAATGTCCATTATTGTACATGAATAAATGAATAAATGTAGATTGTTGTATACAGGGTTAAATAAGGGGTACAGGATGTTTGGACCCTGCCAATTTGCCCCTGGATGATTTGCCTCCAACCGATTCAACCCCGGACGGTTGGACCCCAGTAAAAAATGTAACGTAAGTGAAGCCGAAGCACATCAAAGCAAAAATAGAAGTGCAAGACTGTCTAAACATTCTTAAAATTGGTTTAGAAAGTATTTCTTTTCTATTTATGTGCTTCAACTACACTTACTTTAAACTAAGTGCAAATTGGAACTTTAATTATATATGCAAAAACAGTAAGTGTCAAAAAAAAAAGTTTGCTGACTAATCCGGAAGTTCATGGCATTAACTAGTCTGGAGTTTCCATATAATGATAACATCATTATTACATAAAAATAAAGAAAATTAGCGATAAAACAACAAGTAAGTATTAAAAATAAATTATATTTAAAAATGAAAACATAATGGGCAGTCATTTTGACAGATGTCTGCTTTGATGTTCTGTTTGTTTCACTGCTGAAGTTAATGGGCTGTGGGTGTAACCTTTAGAGGCACTGAGCATTGTGATAGTGAAATGGATGTTTGGCCCTAGAATTGCACTTCTAAGCTTTGAACTACTTGATACTTTTTACAAATAAAGTTTTGATTCCTCAAAAACAGTGTTTTACTTAGGAATGTTTGTGCACTGTAGATGGATTAGACTGTATTGTGTGTATGTTTGTCTTTGCACTCTGCAATCAAGTCACATCCTCTGCAGCACTACACACTATCAATGTTGCTGGAAACCAAGAGTGTTTGCATTTACTCATACATCCATATCCACTTTCCTGAGGTTCTGATGTGCTTTGATGGTAGACGGTGGGAAATGGTGAAAATTGCATGTTGCTGCTTGAGCTTTGGTGATAGTATAAATGTTCAAGATGAAGAAGGCATATTAACCTGAATAAAACATTGATTTCATTTAATTTTAAAGAAATTATGTATAGTAGATAATAGATTAGTTAACATATCAACATAATATAAAATAAAAAATATATATTTCATTGATTCAAAACATATGTCATAAAGTATGTTATAAAGTAATAGTAGTCATAATATGTTAAAACATAACACTAGTTATTTTATGTTAAAGATTTAAATGTTATATTTATACTAACCAATGTAATAAATAAAATTAAAATATTAATAAAAATATATTTACAATGAAAAATTAGCAGTGTTATTATTGAAAAACTGATTAATTAATAACTTAATGATAAAGTACTTAAAATAATATATTTGGGGTCAAATAGTCTGGGGTCAAATAGTCCAGGGTCGAACTATCCACTAAAAAAATCACATATACAATACATAGAAATTTATGCATGAAATTGTATAGAAATGCATTGGGGTAGAACTGTCTGGGGGTGAACAGTCTGGGGTTAAACTGTCAGGAGTCGAATAGTCCTGCTTCCTAAATAAGGTATCCCCTGATAATAAGTCCTAACGCATATTTCGGCTGGGGAAAAGTATAAGACCTGGTCTTATTTTTTGGGAAAATACTGTATGTATATATATATATATATATATATATATATATATATATATATATATATATATATATACATATGTGTGTGTGTGTGTGTGTGTGTGTGTGTGTGTGTACACACACATACACACTGATGCACATAAATTTATAAATGTTTCTCCATTAATTGCCAGTTTGCTAGCATTATTTGAACTTTTTTTCATTCAAGTTAACCTGAAATTGTGGCATTGTCTTATTTTCTGAAAATCACTGCTATCAGAGTCTTTACACAGTTATGCAGATTAATTAATACTAATTAAGGAAAAATGCATTAGTTAAGTTTCTTCATATTCGGGTTGTATGTGGATTGTCCTAAGGAGATATAGAACATTTAAGTAAAATGTGCTTGTTCCACAATTAAGTAAAAATTGTACATCTACCAGTAAATAAATTAAGGTAGATTTTAGTGCTTGCATAACCATTGTAAAAACCTGCAAAAAAATGTTTTTTTTTCAATTAAACATTTAGCAAAGATATAAAATAAAAAAAAACTGCATAAAACTTGTCATTGTTATTTTAATAAAGATACCGCAAAGACATGAAAAGTGAAGAATGAGAAAAATTGTAGAAAACCTTTAATTGCTGTTTTTTAGTAAAAGCGAACAGGTCTTTGAAAAGTGAAACTATTTCAGACACGATGACACACATTAACAGAGCTAAGAGCTTCTTTGGTTGTCATTCTTGTCAAAAGCTGTATGAGCTACTGGATTCAAAATTTAGACCCATCAGAAATTACTGTTGTTGTTTTACTAATCTTATTTGTCTTTTCAAAACTTTTTATTTTCGATTTCCCAATGCAAGTGTGTAACTGTCTGCATAAGTAATTTTGGAGTGTATTGCTTACATTCTTTACATAAATAATTATAGCATTCAACTGATAGTTGTTTTTATTTTTAAGTTATTTATGTAAAGGGAATTATACAAAATTGATGAATTCTAACTGTTTACATCTACTGTTTAAAAACAGACATCTCAGCCATTGCTGACATAAGTTAATAGTTGTAGCTTATTTAAGAATGACCACTAATTGTGTCTCAGGTGTTTCAGACTAGTATGGTATATTACAAAAAGCAGGAATGAAGGAGTAATCCTAAAAATGTACAATTAGCCCTTTATGGATATATTGTATTATGTATGTATGTGTGTGTTTGGGGGCTCACATAATTGTTTTTGTCAGGGTACAGTTATTGTTGGTAAAACAACACTGAAAGCCACTGAGCTAAGAATGAGGTGTTAAAGTCCTGGGAAGCCAATAGTTATAGCTTTGCTCTCTGGCAGTACAGAGTGATCTGTGTTTGGGTGCATCCACCACTGGGTATATTCCAGGGCACTGATGTTCATTTGCAATATGCTCTTAAAATTGAGCACTTCATGTACATTCCTGTCAGTGGTACAGTGTGTGGGCCTGTCCTTGACAGTGCTATCATTACAGTTTTAAATCATCATCCAGTTAAGATAAAGCACTTGTCTAAGGACAATCTAAAAGGCACGGGGTAGTGCCAGAAGACTGTCAGATAGTAAATGTGATTCTCATTTGGAAAAGTGAGTTGAAGAGTTTGGCTGATATTAATAAATCAGCAACTCTAACAGGTATATTAGTGCAGACAACTAAAAGGTCATTTCAAAAAATAGGAATGTATGTCAATATATAATATAACTGACACACCTCTTCAGTCAGATACTGCTGTAAGGGATCTCAGCATTCTTGTTTAACTCCTTATCATTTGACAATCATGTGTCCACATATTTCAGACAATCTTCTATCTTGCTCTTCTAATATCTGAAAAACATCTCCAGCAAATCCAAAGAAGTCTTAATGTCACTTTAATCATATCTCATCATGCCCTTTATTGAATATAATATACCTTTTGTTATACATTTATTACAATATATCATATCACTAAACCTGAGAGATTCATAACTAAAAAGATCAATGTCTTCAGAGATCTTAGTTACCAGGACAGAGTGGCAGCCCTCTCTCTTTACATAGTCTTTTATAGACTCCTACTTGGAAATCTGTGTCTAGCCTTTGGAATCATGAAAGATCCAGTGCCCGTTGACCTCCTATCTCTAAACCTTTAGTAACTGATAAATAATGCTTGTTGGTGTGATAGATTTATATTTGAATGTATTCCTCAGCTCTGCAACAAATTTCCACAACATGTCATTCAGAGTAACACCCTTGTCCCCTTCAAGATAAACCTACAAAACCGGATGGGCAACCTTAAATTCTTCCCTGGTCTATCTTATCTTGTCCTCACTGAGGCTGGAAGGAAATTTTGTTTTTTTTTTCTAGGCATGTAATGGTCTGCAGACTGATTACCTAGTACTTGAAAGAATTAGTAAGACAGTAGTATACTGGAATGAACTGGAAACAAGTGAAATGAGCCTGGAATGAAAGTATTTATCTGTTAGTTACCCAAACTTGTGCTGAACAGTTACCAGTCTCTGTTTTATGGGCCAAGTGTTTTTGTACTTTTCAGAATAAATTCTGCTCAAACTGTAGTTTGGTTAAGAATGCTTAAATTTTGTCCTCACAAACCTGCCCCCCAGTTTTTTCCCCGACTATATCAGCCCACTTGTTATCACGTCCTTAATCATTTCTGACCATCTCATTCTGTCCTGTTTCCCAGCATCTTATATCTACTCTACATTTAGGGTTACACACAAAACAACAGGATACTCTTTACCAATATTATTGATAATTGCAAATGTTATAGCTCCCCAACACATTTTGCACCTAACACTGCTGTCTGCTCCTCTGAATTTCAGTCCCTTTTGAATAGATGTATTGAGACATCTGTTCTCACCCAATGTAAATATAATCACAAGCTTAAAACTAAACCCACTGGATAGAAATCCCACAACAACCAATTCTATAAGAAAAATAAAAAAAACAAGTCCTGACCAGCCATAAACAATTTCCACTTCATCTCTATAAATGGAACTTAAAACTGAAAAGTAAGTCCCTAAGTCGTTCCACTGGGACATGCTAGTCTGCCTACAGATTTAGAATTGCAAATAATTCAAAAGAGTATCACAAAGCCTCTTTCAACTCATTTAGTAAGCTTAGAAGTAAGCAATAATTCTGTGCTATATTTACTGTATTATCTCTATCACTACCTCATTATTTAAATCAAGGACATTGCTAACATTCTTGCACTCTTTTTTTTCTGCCAGCCTCACACGTCCACCCACCCTTCTGCTTCAGTTTTCCTTCTTATTGCCCTTCCTAAAATTACTCTGAGTCAAGTCCTTTTGGTATTTTCCAAAACTGAAAATACCATTTCTATGGGTCCTGACAATATCCCTGAATGTCTGCCAAGAGGAACGAAGTCCCACCTAGTAAAACACCTCTGTCAGCTCTTCAGCCTGATTCTCTCTGTTAGTTACATCCGTGAGGTATAGCGAACAACTTTTGTGGCAGCCTTGCATAAAAGTGGTATGGTACATGTTATAGCTAAATTAGTAAACAACAGCAAAATTGAACTTATATCCCTGGCTGCACACCAGATGAGTTTCCTAAAAGAAAATTCATGTCTGCCCAACCTGGCAGAGATCTAGAAAAGGGGTTACTGGTGCTATCACTAAGGGGCATACAGTCCCCACTACCTGCTTGTGGAAGGTGCAGCCCCCCAAATAAATGGGTGAGGGTGGTTGGCTCCGGGCATAAATGCATTTTTATGTTTTTGCTTTGTTTTGTTTTTACTTCTAAATGCTATTCACATGCAGAAGTTTTCACTCATTTGTGACTGCAATTATATGAGGTGAATACAAATGAGGTGAATGTTTGTCAGGGAGCTACTGCAGCCAATGCTAAGAAATGCACCATAGATTCCCTTGATAAATCTAGCATCATTACTACATATCATTGCGGTAGCGTTGTCGCCTCACAGTAAGACGCTGTCCGGTTCGATTGTCAGCTAGAGCGTCTTCTGCAGGGAGACATGCGTGAATGGGCGTACCTTCGTTGAAGACTGTGCGTCAGGCCTGGCAAGCCGGTACGTAAAGATCAACTTCCAATCACTAGCGGACCGGAGTTCCGCTGTGCGACCCCTAACCGGGAAAAGCCGAACGAAACAAAATATAGCCTTTTTACACTGCTAACTATGCTGGGATGATTGGCAAACTCGCCCAGCTCAACACTAATCTGAATGCAGTTCGCTGAACAGAACTGGGAATCTGACAGAAGCTGTGCCATCAACAATGAGAGTATTTGCTTTAGACAGAAATATTTCAAAGTGATGTCCCACAAGACTCGTGTCTTCAGCCTCCTTCTCATTGATATATTTTCTCTAACATGAATGCTAAAGCTGAAACTATGACTAAACACGTTTCCTGATGATTGCAAACTGGATGTTACTAAATCATATTCTGACACTCGAATTTTCCAGCAAGGGCCGGACCAAACAGATACTTGTTGGGTAAATGGTATGTTTGCTCTGGAAGCCATAGTTGTTTCCAAAAGGCTAATGATTGATACCCATTTGTGCAATCACTAGTTCACTATCGGGTGCTTTTCTGCAGAAGATCGAGTTGCCATTGTTTTAGCAATTTTCCTTCCCTTTTCACTTCCCTTACCATGGTTGTGGAAGGTGCAGCCCCCAACTGAGTAGGTGATGGTGGTTGTTGCCCTGCAAAAATGCTTTTTTATATGTTTTTTTTTTCTAATTGTTGTTCAGTTTTCATTCATTTGCAATATCAATTACATGAGGTGATTACAAATGAGTTGACTGTCAGGGATACTTTGCAGTCAATGCCAAGAAATGAAGCATAGTTTTCCTTGATAAATCTAGCATTATTAATGCATATCATATCATATAGATAACATTTCACTGAAATCTGTCATTGTCATCAACAATTTGATTTCATGTGTTGAAATCAAACTCTAGTTTGACCCCGTATGTCTGTGATTGATGTTAGATCTTTCCACAATCCATGGCTTATCCTTCATGATATTTCCTTATGATCCAAAAAAGTTATAGCCTCACTTTATTCCTGCTTATTAGGTCCATCATAGAATATAATTCCTGTTTTGCAAGGGTTCCTATCAGAACGATGAAAAATTAAAATCTCGAAAGCTCGGATGAGCAAAAACGTAGGTAATCTAAATCGATATTGTGAGATTGCGGTAAAGTGAGGATCATAAAATTTGCCCTTTCCTCACTGCAGTGCAATCTTGGAGTTGGAATATATTTTTAAGGGGGGTGTGGGGGTGCACAGCCCCCCACAATAGCGATTTCAATCACCTGCATTTTCGCTCATCCAAGCGTTCAACATTTTGATTTTTCATTGTTTTAATATAGACCCTTTTGCAAGTACCTCAATAATCACTTATTCCATCTCAAAAACGTCTCAGTTCACTGTACATTAGCTACTCTGATAGACAAATCCATACTCCTCTACTCACTTGTACAATTTGCTGAGACGATATCTCTTTGTAGCCTTTGTGCTATGAGAGGATGAGTTCATAGGCTATCACTAGGCTGTTGATCTAGTGGACCCTTTATAGGCTAGCCACAAGATCCCAGTTAGAATTTAGTTAGGCATGAATTTATACCAAACCCATCAGAGTGAAGTACATCATGTGTAGTTTTGACCTATTTTCATAAGGTCTTGAGGGACCAATGGGAGTGTTCTTATAATTTCCCATCCACTCATCCAGGTTACAGTTAAAAAGGGTCAGGATGCTACATTGGTTTACAAATGGTGTTGGTGGTAGTTGGGGGGCTTTTCCATAAAAGAGATTCTATGTCAGGTCCTGTTTATGTTCTAGTTGAAGTTTCAACCACTGGAGTGGGCATTTAGGGTTTTATTAGTTTGGGGGATGTGTAGAAGGTCAAATAGGACCAGACTTTTTGGTATCTGTATATTAGGCAGAAGCCTCTTTGAACTTCTTTAGCTAAATAAATCCAGTGGCAAAGCAAATACTTGCTCAGGGACTTAAAGCTACAATTTCACATCAGTAACACCTGACGGCATAGTAGGCACCTTGCCCAATATACTCCCATTTTCTGGAATAAGCTGTTCCTGTATATCAGGCATATCAAGCAGAGTACCTCCTTGGCAACCTTTAAAATAATTTTGAGTGACAGAATAAGTGACTGCATGTTTTCACCTGAGATATGTGGGGAAAATGTATTAATGTGGAACAAAGTTAGTGTTCTTCCAGTACCAGGTCAAATGAATCAGTTTCTAGAATACTTCAGTGAATATGAGATTAGTACAAACATATGAGCCAAGGACTACAGGACTGAGTTTGCTGGTATTCACAGATTCATCATCTTAACTCCATGTGCTAGTCATTCACTGTCAAGGGCTTGCAGACCAGTGATCCAAATGCTAATAATCAGGATGTGTCTTTTTCACCTGATTTTGACTCATCTCTAACATGTCACAATTTCTGGGACAGTGCTGATTTTGTACAAAAGAGGATGCAACAGTTAAGTTAGTGATGGTGGAGTCTTCTGTAATACAAATGCTCCAGAAGCAGCATGCCCTCTTGCCACCTGTGAATAATCATGGAAAAAATCCTGAAAATAAAATGTAGCCATATTATTTCTTATGTTAGGAGAATGCAGAAACATATTAGAAGTGGGATCTACCAATTCAAGAACTTCAAACACCTAAATCTAGAAAATGTGTTAAGCACAGGTCTAGAAAGTACTGGCCTGAGATATCAGGCTGCAGATAAAGGAATCATGAAGCTGTTATTTTAGTTGCATCACTTAAACATCTGTAAAGATAGCTTTCATTAATCCCAAAGACAGTGTATGTATTTATGAATCCATAAATGAATGAGTTGATATTGTTATAACTGTAACCGAATGAGGTTAATCTGGCATGCAGGTTATTCATGTTTAATTAATATAATTATTTTGATGGATACAAGAGAAGATCGAACAACAACAACTCTTATGTCTGATCCTGGGGAGGGGGGGTCAATAAATTATTTTTTTATTAAAACTTTATTCAAAAATAAATAACAATGTGATGCATCAGTATAGCAAATGTATGAAAAAGATACTGACATCGATATTTGAGAAATGTAAACCCAATTCTGTGTCATAGAGGGATAAATCCCTGACTATAGCTCAGGCCAAGGTTTATTTAGCTACTCAGGGTTCTTTTTAACTGGCATGGGTGAATGGGTATGCTGTCTTGTGGGGAGGGGGGCACATGCACTAGGACAGACCTTGTAGTAGAGTTTCTGTAATATGCCTTATTGTACAACCATCCCATAACATTATGGGTATGTACAATGGGTTGAGAATGTAGCACAGAAAGAAAGAACACTATTTTTTTCAGTATTGTGACACTGCACAGGGACCCCCTTCTTCTTTAATGTCCCCAGACATGGGTAATGAATATCCTTGGGAAGGGGGCTAGTAGATACCATGATAAGGATTGAGGAATGGACTTGGGAGTGAGCAATGGTTATCTGTAGGGTGCCAAAAATAAAACTCCAGCATTCAGAAAAATGTAAACATAACTATAACAATTAATGTGCAAGTCATCTAGACTGAATTACCAATGTATTGATTTTTTCTGCTGCAGATCATAAGGATCATTACAATTTTTTGCACAGATGTCAATGTAGAGACATCAAGCATTGTAAAAGTGTTATCCAAAAAGTTTTAAAGTGATGCAGTATTTATGGTTTCAGAGGTTAATTTTCATATAGTGCAAACTATTTAATAAAGTCCTTTGGGCCATTCTTCCAAGTCATGATCATGATAGCACAGGGCATGCAGCTTATAATCTTAAACCATTCTCTCCCTTCAGCTGATAAGGATGAAATTCTATAGCCTACATTAAATATCCACAACCCAGTTGGATCAAGACTGTCCAAAAGAGCTGAAAGTGTATAAGATACAGACTAGCCATTAGCCTTTAATTCTCCAAGGGCACAATCTCAGCATATAATAGTCAGCTTTGGGTTCATTACATCTGCACATGTGTCTGACAAAAGAGATCCACTCTCCCTGAGTGTAGTTGGTGCGAACTGCCACATGCGAGTGAGTTTATACAGGTAGAAAGAAAAAAGAGATGCAACATAGCAACGTATGGAAAAATCTCAGCCCATTAAAACATTTACTGCATTCAACCTCACTCATTGGCACTGAGCAATGAAACCTTGACTGTGACCAGGTGACCTAGGATCAATCAGATGTAATGGCATGGGAGGACTCATGCAAAAAGGGGAAAAAGTAAAGAAGCTTGAGCCAATCCAGTCTCATGGGAGGTTTTGTGCACTCAGAGGCACCCAGGGTGGTATAATCTCCCTGGTGCAGACTGGAAAGTCCACCATTTATGGTATAGGGGTAGAGCTACTTGCAGAAAATGTCTCTCATGGAAATGAAGGACAACATGCATGCTTCCTTTATGACACCTTGTTGAGTATCTGCATATAAAGGCTGAAAAAAAAAAACAGAAAAGCTATGAGCTGTACCTCATGGCTACATGGATGATGATCCCTGTCAGTTGACTCTTGTCTGATGATGGAATAATGGAGTTTGTTGACCAAAAGATTGTCTGATGGTTGACAGGCAATGAGAGTAAAAAGCCACCAAAGAAAATTCTACCACATTATATTAATGTTAAACTCATACCCAAGCATATGTTCCCATTCTTCCTTTAACCTCTCATGTCCCTGCATTCCTATGCAGCAAAATATTCTAGGATCATACAAGGTTACTAGGCTAATGGCCCTGGGGCTCTTAAAAGCCTAGCCAAGAATTTATCCCCAAAAAGAAACCTCAGTCAGCACCTGTCACCCCTGTCAATGAGGGACAAAGGTGGAACCCCTGAGACAAATTTGTGGGTTCTCATCCACTCATCAAGGTTGTGCTTGAAGAGGGTCAGCGGGATACTCTGTTTGACATGTATGGAAAGTCTATCCAGCAGGTGTTGTTGATGTTGCATATTAGATTTAGCCCTATAAAGTGGGTAATGCACGAGGAGTTAGACTTACGGATATGGAGCATCTCTAGTAGAGCAGGGTCTGATATTGCCTTGTAGGTGAGAGACAGATCACCTCTGAGCAATCTGTATGATACCAAGTAATATGATAGTGATTTGAGCCTGTCCACATAAGATAGGTGTTGGAGGCCATGGATTCTCTTTGTGAGGTATTTCTGTGGCCTTTCCAGTTGGTACAGGTGTTTGGAGAGGTACATACTAAACAGGGCATTATACTCAATTATAGGTCTAATAAGGGAGGAGTACAGAGAGGCAATAACCTCTTTTTTTCCTGGATGCAATCCCTTTATTTATGAGATGCACTAAGTAAAAGTTTTTTCTGACCACTGTCGCCACATGAAGGTTAAATATGAGATTGTTGTCAACCTGAGTACCCAGGTCTCTCACCACAGGTTGTGTGCTTAGGGGGTTGCCATTGATGTGGTAATCAATAGGGGACATGTTTTTGCTGAATGGTATGATAATGCATTTTATTTGCATTTAACTTAAGGCCATGACTTTGGCACCAGTTATTTGTAGCTGTGAGACCCTCTTGTAGTAGGTTAATGTCAATTGGGGAGTCAGTGACAGCACCCAACTTACAGTCATCTGCAAACTTGGTCAGCCACAAACCCTTGGTCTTCATCTGGAACTTTGAGAAGTAGATGCCAAACAGCAGGGGTCCAAGGACAGATCCCTGGGGAACACCACTAGTGACAGGTCTACTGTCAGAGGTGATCACACCTATTTTGACCTTGTGGGTCCTATCTGTGAGCCAGTTGGCCACCAATGTGACAAGATAGGGATTAACACCAAGCTGTGTTAGCTTTTCAATGATGGCTGAGTGGGGGATTGTGTCAAAGGCCTTGGCCAGGTTAAGTTAAGCTGTATGTACTTACTTTCTCTCATCCAGTATCTTGGTGACAGTCTCAAAGAAGTCAACTGAGTTCAATAGGCAAGATCTGCCCCTGACAAATCTGAACTGGGTGGGGGTCGAATGTTTGTAGAATGCCTGTGTCCTTGTTTATGAGATCCATAATAATACGCTCCATGGCTTTACAGATCAGACTTGTCAAGCTAATGGGTCGATAGTTTTCCAGGCCAGTAGTGGCACCACCCTTGTGGAAGGGGATGACAATGGTGGTTCTTCACTCTGCTGGAATGAAGCCTGTAATTAGGCTGTAGTTGAATAGGGTGCTCAGCGGTGTAGCTAGTTCTTGCTGGAGATGGTGCAGAATACAGCCTGGGATATTATCAGGTCCCATGGAAGCTGTGTTCTTTGTCTTGGATAGAGCCTTTAACACTTGATCTATGCAGATGTGCGGTGTGGAACAAGTACTGGGGATGTCTACTGGGCCTTTGGGGGTGATAAGGGGGTGAAGTTTGCACTGAACCTATTAGCTATAAGATTGGCTAAGTCAGCAAGATCAGTTTAAGTGGTGCCATTAAGTACTAATTCAGAACAAACTTGGGCTTTGCCATGGAGGTTAATAACATAACTGAAGAAGGATTTCTGGTTTCCCTTTGTTTGGAGGTTAGTTTCAACTCATAATTGGCTTTGGAGTTTTTCACTAGTGATCTAATTTGCTTGTTGAGGCAGAGGAGGGAGATTTTCTGATTTGGAATTTTTTCCTTTTTACCTTTGGGCAACAGTTTCTTCCTTTTGTTGTAAAGCCTGTTGACAGAGGATGTCCACCAGACAGGTTTGTGTTTCTTTGAAGAGCAGGTTTTAGTTCTGTTGGGTATGGCTGAGTCCATGCAGTTGTATAGGTGCCTGAATACTGCACTGGTGTACTGTTCAGTGTAGTTGTCTGCATCCTCTGAGGGAGGGTGGTGGTGTGAAGCTGCTGATACCCTCCCTTAGGAGGGTGTAGTCAGCTTTTGAAAGTTTTTTAGCCTGGTTATGGTTGGGAAGGGGTTGGGTGAGATAGAAACTTCAGATGAGACAGACTGATGATCTGATCTCACAAGGGAAGCACATACTATGGGAGTGGTGCAGTGGTTGCCCATGTTGCCGAGAACCAAGTCTAGAATGTTATCTCCCCTTGTGGGGGATGAGTCCAGTTGGTCAAGTGTGTTAGAGTTGATGAAGGCAAGGCATCATTGGTTGAGTGCCTTAGTGCAGGAATAGTTCACCCAGTCTATGGTGTGGCAGTTGAATTCACTAAGAATCAGGGCATTATGGGGTACCTTGATGGAGTCAAGTAGGTCCAGATAGGAGGAATGGGTGTCCTGAGACATGGGCAGGGGTCTATAGCTGGCTATAATGTGGATGGGAATCTTGCCAACTGTAAGTTGTATCTGGAGCAATTCCAGTGTGTCATGCTGGTAAACCAGTTTGGAGGTGTGCCTGTCTTTAATGAAGATAGAGACTCAACCACACTTAGTCTTTCCAACCTAATTTTGGGGTCAGAAATTGTGGAATGAGGTATAGCCTGGTAAGGCAGGGGTGCTCTCTGCAGCCCTGAACCAAGTTTCCATGACTGCACAGATCATCAGCATCTTCCAGTGTGAGGAGAGCCTCCAGTGTGTGCATTTTCAGATTAAGGCTCCTAGCATTGAGAAGCATGACCTTCAATTTGCTTTCTGACAGATCTTTCATGTTGGAAGATTTGTCTTTGGGACATAGCCTAAAAAAGGCACAATGGAGGAGGCAAGAGCCTTGGCCAAGATCTGGAACCCCAGGGGTGACAGGTGGAGGCCATCTCTGGCAAAGCAATGAGGCCTGTCAGCCATGTCATCTCAGGCAGACAGAGACTGGATCCCCTTGGAAAGACACCAGAAACTAAGCCAATTGTTGAAGTAAATTATATGTTTGTTGGTATTGTGGCATCATTCTTAGAGAATGTAGGATGCTGCTCAGGGCTAGGGTCACACCTGCTTGGAGCACATATTCTGAGAGCTCAATCATGTCTCTCTTCAATAGTCCAGGGAGGTATGTCTCAAGTCATTCACACCAACATGGACAATGACAGAGACATATTTGTACCTGTTGTGGAGAGACTTAAGTGTGTGCATGATGTGGCAGATTCTAGCTCCTGACAAACAGCGACTGTGACCTTCTCCTTCTTGAGTCTGGTGAGGGGGACATCAGTGTGTCTTACTATTGAGTCACCAATGACTGGTATGTTTGGTTTATTGTTATGCCTTATGGGCTGCATTAGTTTATTGTTATGCCTACTGGGCTGTGTTTGTGAGACACTGCTGTGTTGACTACTTTGTACAATGCGATTGGCATTGTGTGTGGAATGTTTGTGAGTGTGTTTTGGGAGTCTCTGTTGTTTAGGTAAGTTTTTGTTGAGGACCCCTGCATAGGTGGGTGTGTGTCTCTGTGATGTGGGTGATGTGGTGCTTGTACTGGAAATCTCCTCTTTGTCAGGAGTACTGTCTGTGGTGTGAGAAAGCATGGATTCCAGCTTACTGATGTAGATGCATCTCTTGCAAGTAGAAGAATTATGTGCTAGGAGAAGGGGACTGTCCGTGAACATGAGGCAGTTGCTACACTGTCTCAGTATGCCCATGTCAACCAGACTGGCAGGGGAAATGATGGGAATTGTCCAGACATAATGCTCTGAATACTTGGTGGACTTAGGGAGAGCAGGGTTTGTCCACAAAAACCCTAAGTGTAAAATAACTGGCCTGAAGCACAAGTGCTAAATCCAAAACTAAGATGTTTAGAATAGAATAGAAGACAAATTTAATCAGACTACTAACAAGCTGTAATAAGCGCAGAATAAGAGCATTTGAACACTTAAGAGCACACAGAACAGCAAACTAAGGTAATTAAGAAGGTAGAAGACAGTTACAGTAAGAGCAGCTGAATAAAGTATAAATATATGTTTTATATAACTAAGGGAAAGGGAGATATCTTCCTTTGCACATCTCTTCTGGGAAGTAATTCAACTCCAGTACAAATTTAAAAGTGTAGGGTTTGAACGTACTGTACAGATGCTTCATTTGTAAATGTTGCCTGAAAAGAGGCCTTGGTTCATGTCCACAACACAAGCTATCATCAAATGTAACAAAATCAGCAGAACAATTTATCAAATTCTTCCAAAACATTACCCAAGAATAATCTATTCTTGCCTATGAAAGTGCTGTCTTTATCATTTCAACACCATTGGAAGTCCCATACTCTTTCCTTTAAACTAGCAGAGTGTCAGCACCTGTGAACTGCTTCCATACATGCCTCACAAATCCATGAGGGTCACAGACTTTGCATTGCCTATACAAAAGAGGAACAGCCTTGAGTATCAATGACTATGATTTATGGGATGAGCCATATGCATAAAAATTGCTGCTCCTATGTCATACTGTTGAAAGGTTAATAAGGTATGGGGTCACTAGCTGTACATGTTAATAAGAGATTTCTGCTTGAAAACTGTGTATGTTTGCCCTCCCATATAATATTTGCAACCATTTTTTAAATTCTGTTTAGGATAGAAGTATTTAATAAATATGGAACGTGTTAGATACATTAAAAAAATATATATCAGAATTTTGGCAGACACACCATGCAAATAGAATTTATTTTGTCTAACAGAGATATACTCACTCAGTAAATGGGGGAAAAATATCTATTAATTTTTTCATGTGCCCATATAAGTAAATTGTGACAAATTGGATATCCAAATGGTTAAAGATTAAATGTAATGCAGTCACATGCTGACTTTAAATGGGATAATGATATTTTCTTCCTGTTTAAGCACAAGACCAAAAAATCGCCACAGTGATCCAAGGTATGCATTGTTACAGGTACCTGACTTTCTGGAAGTTGGAGATAAAAAGTTTCATCATCAGAAGTCCAGGTGGAATTTATCACTTCTGTTAGGGTGACTATAATTCCCATCCTAGCAAAATGTAAATGAAGATAAGAAACTAGAGATCCAATTGTTAACACAAGCAATAGAAGTGAAAGGGAGCATGCACCACTCAAGATGGAAAGATGCCACATTAATGCCCTTTGTTACAACACATGCCATGTGATTTCTATATAGAACTCAACGGAGTGAGATGAATGTGAATGGAATCCAAATGCAGATAAAGTGCACCACAGGAATTTCCTTGAAAGAGTGTCAAATGCCTTTTGCAGACCAATGTGTATCATAACATAACGGATGGACTGCTTCTTGCAAAGCAGAGTAATATCCATGAAAAGCCTAATAGATCAGGGCAAACAAAGCTTCCCTTAGCAAACCTTACAAAGATGAACATATCAAGTCTAGCAGAAGTGCTTTAAAACATTTGGCAGAATTCTGTCTAGGATGTTGTTTGTCTCCATAGAGATAAGGAAATTAGTTTTACTTCTGATGAAGTTTGCATATTCAGCAAATGAAAAGAGCTTCAAGTTGTTACTCAATAAACCACTGGTGTTTTACTCAGCTGCTGCGTGACCGTTTCTTGGATTTCAAGGGAATTAGGACAATGGATGGTCACCTCTAGTGCGTGTTTGTCATACTTTAGAAAATAAATATTGCAGTTGCATTTCTAGATTGTGGACTTTTCCAGATCATTGCACTGCCATGTACAGTTGAAGAAAAGTAGTGTTAATCTGTATTTAAAATTTTTTGTAACAGCTGATGGAAATACTATCCACATCGGGCGCTATTCCAGTTGGCAAAGCAGTTGTTGTATCTGAAATTTCTTGAGCTGTAATAGGGTGACTTAATATCTGTTAGGCCTGTGATCATATCTGGTTTATGGAAATATCAAAAAAGGCAGCAGGAATAGGGGTAAGGGTGCTAGTTCTGAATGATAAAAACCCTTATAATATTTGTTTATAAACCTCGTTACTACCATAGAGCACATGTATCCCTTTTCCTGACTGATCTTTAATAGCAGCAATAACCAAGACATAATTACTTGGACAGACCATCTGGCATAATGGTTAAGGTCTTTATCTGCCTGGCATAAGGTATGATTCCGGCCAATGCCTGTATGGGATTTGTATGTTGCCTTTGTGTCTTTAGTGGGTTCCTTTTTCATCCCAAAAGCATGCTAAGTGTTTCAGTCTCAAAGCCATCCAAGAATGGAGTTATGAGCAGCAACACAAACTCTAGTTGTTGGCCTCAAGAGGGAAGAGTAGTATAGACCAACTCCCTGTTCTGGCCATCTACTGTGGCAGTATCTTTATTTATTTATTTATTTTTCTTGCTGGTGATAAGTGTGTTGAGGGTCTACTAGGCAAAAGACCCATACTAATGGTTGGATGGGATGTATGTGCCCCAATTGGCCAGTGTGTGCCTGCCACGGATCAATAATCTACTGGGTGGCCAGTGTCAAGTTGTCCAGCTTGGGTTACTTGGAATACTTCTGCTGAGTAGAATCTGGATGTAAAACTAATCAACATGTCAATCTGCCAAGCATGAACAAAGAATTGTTACTCTTGATGGAAATTCACTGACAGGATGGAGCTTGGATGTAGATAACATGTTGGTAAGGAGGAGAAGAAAGCAGGACATTCTCTGTATCTAGGAGCCAAGATGGAAGGTCAGTGCAGAAAAGTCACTTGGCTTGGGATCCAGAATCTACTACTCAGGATGAGGACAGGCTAGAAGTGCTGTGGGAATGGTAGTAAGAGAGAGGCTTTGGATGACAATGATGGATGTCATCAGTATTGGTGACAGACTCATGGCAATTGGACTCTAGTGTAATGATAAGGCAGTATTCATAATGTCTATGACCCACAGCAGGATTGTGATAGTGAGGAAAAGAGTACATTCAGACAGCAGTTGCAAGAGTTGCCAGATAAAGCAGAACAACATGACTTGGTGTTGATAATAAGTGACGTGAATGCAGAAATTGTGATGGACAGAACAGGATATGAGCACAGCCTGAGTCCACATAGGTGGTGGGGAAGCAGAAATAAAGAAGGAGAGGCCATTCTAGACTGTAGACACAGACATAGTCCAGCATTAACATTATAGCAAGACAGAAACTTACAAGATCACATACAAGCGTGGCCAACATGCAACTCAGGTAGACTTTCTCCTAGTAATAAAAGGAACAGGGTACAAAGGATTAGTTCAGATAAATGACTTTAGCTAGCAGATCTAGGAGATTCTGTCTCTGATACCCTCCCTATGTGAGGAATAAAGACGCCTGTTTGAAGTTTCAAGTCGTTTATTCAATTCTTGTTCTAATGCATTACATTCAACAAGTCAGTTATTTAAAGCCAGTGATTGATAATGGTGTGATGGTCTAGGGGAGGTGATTGGAATCTTGCAGATGGAAAAACAAGGAGCCAGTGCTAAAGCTTAGAAGTTAGTCACTTATTTGAATATTCCTGAAAGACCCATGAAGGTTTACCAGCTCAGCAGCCTGTGGAACCTCATTCTTAGTTAAAAAAGTTTTTATTGTTAACTCATTCCTTCCAGTACAGCTCTTTTGAGTGTGTAATTTTAACTCCCAGTGTTTGTTGCATGCATAGATCTCAACCTTTTAAGAGGCCAATGTGGACCAGAGACCATACCAATGTGTGCCAAAGAGTCAGAATGTGGAACACCCTATTTTTGCACAGCATGAAACACGCCATTGCCATAAAAATGTAAAAATTCAATGGGACACACTTGAGTCAGATCCAAAACTTTTATTTTATAATTTGCAACACCATAACACTACCATAAGTGGAAACAGCAAGTCTGTACAAAATCAAAACTAAAATCACATGGAAGTATCTTAAAAAACAGAGTGACTCAGGTGTCATGTATTCTTTCATCACAAGGTCATTTTTGTTTCCATTAGTCCAACTCATAGACTACACTTGTAGAAAAAAAGAAGCATTTAAGTATCTTTCCCTCTGATTCTTGAGTTCATCCCAGTTTATAGTCCCTAAACCATTTTGCTTCTCTTTGAAATTTTAGTTCCTTGTGCATATTTTGTCATATCAAGTGCTACCTCCCTAGGACACTCAAGAAATAATATATTATGAGAGTTACAGAGGAACCTACATATAACATTTACAAACTTAAAAAATAAGTAGGCAACTGCTTTTGAATTTATATATGATCAATGAATAAATAATTTGTTGAAATACTGCTAATTTTTGAAGTGTGATTTTCACTTGCAAATATTTTTAAATGCACTGAATGATATGCCATTTGAGACTTCAGGTTAAAATTAAGGTTTTACAAAGCAAGGTGCTTAAAAGAGAATAAAGTCTGATTAAAAGCTATATTCTAGTTAAATTCAGAAGGCTAGAACCTCTACAAACCCCTGGTTCAGTAAAGAAACCAAACAAATCCTCAAACCCAGAGACACTGCCTAGCTTTACTATCAAAAAACTAAAGAAACACAAAGGGATTACCTCAGTGTCACTGCTTGACAGAGGCACAGCAAAATAATGGGTATAGTTCCCACTAATACTAAGGGGTAAGAAGCCAAAACTATGGGCTAGGCTTGTAAATGCCCTCAGGCAGATAGCCTAGTATGAACCTATGAACCTATGAACCTATGAAGCCTAACTAGGTACCAAGAACTGTGCAACCGTGCAAAAAAAGCATTAGGCTGGACAAAAAAAAAAAAATCCTACTACATGCCATTACAAACTAAATACCAACACAACCCCCAGAAATTTGGAAAAATGTAAACCAGCTACTAAAACCCACCCAAAAGGCTACGCCCAAACCAATCACTCCTGACACTAAAGTTCCCATTGAAACACAATTCAACTCCCACTTTGTGAACTCAATTCTTTCCTTAGTATCACAGGACAGTTCCAACCTCACTATCCCCCCAACACAAATAATACTAATACTAGCTTTACCCTCAAAACAGTTTCCACCACCTCAATCAAAAACATGCTCTCCAAACTAAAAACCTCGTCAACAGCAGCTGACCTACTCCACAGCTATTTCTTGAAACTCACAGCAGATGCAATTGCTATCCCAATCTCTACTCTCATAAGCATATCAGTTGTTGAAAACTATGTGCCCAAACTCTGAAAAATATCCTATGTTACACCCATACATAAAGGTGGGACCTCCACTGCACTTAATAACTATAGACCCATTGCTATACTCTCCCTCCTGGCCAAAATCCTAGAAAAATACATCCATACCCAGGTGCTAAAATATCTTCTAGACAACAACATCCTGTCACCTACTCAACATGGTTTCACACCGGCCCATAGTACCACTACAGCCCTCCTCTGCTTCACAGACACAATAAATCATCTCAAAAATGAAGGCCTGCAGGTGTCAACTCTTTTTTTGGACATGTCTAAAGCTTTTGACAATGTCTCACACCAAATCCTGCTAAACAAACTAAACCAATATCACCTATCAAATTCCACTCTTACCTGGTTCCAAAGCTACTTAACTGACAGGTACCAGGCTGCAAAATGGGAAAATTCTCTCTCCTCAGCTGCCCATAACTATAGGAGTCCCACAAGATTCTATCTTAGGACCACTACTGTTCACAATTTTCACAAATGACCTCCATACCTCCACACAGCATGCATCTATCATTCAGTATCCAGATGATACTACCTTAATCTGTGTTGCACAAAGTATTTCCACCCTTTTGCAAACAACTCAGCTAGGATTCTCTGACATTGAAAACTACCTTACCAAAGCCCAAATTATCCTCAATCCAAAGAAAGCTCAGCTTATGGTTATAACCAGTTCTAACAAAAACACTGATAACAGTCAATTCATTATCTACTCTGCAAATGCTACTCTAATCGCTCCAGTGGCACAGGATAAGCTATTGGGAATAACCATAGACTCCCACCTAAAATTTGATAGTCATCTCAACTTAACTATTATAAAAGTACATGCCAAACTGGGATCACTCTACTGTCTTAAACCGTTTCTTACCAACAAAACAAGATCAGTCATTGCTCATTTCCAACTTCTATCCACCCTGCTCTATGCATCTCCCATTCTAACTAATCTCAACAAAACTGAACTAAGCAAAATGGAAGCCTACTATAACAGAATTGCCAGCTTTGCTGCAAATAGCTAATATAGAACTCATTACTGTACTGATCCACAAAAGCAGCCAAAAAGAATGCTAAATCGCAAAACAAACTCCAAAAGTAAAAAGCGTTGACAGACACAGCACAAAGGTAAAACCAGGATTTATTCCAGACACGAATCACTCCAAAATTCCACCACAAGTGAGCGCTTTCATCTCCTAACATTGGAGATTTCTTCAGACTGGTGGTGAAGCAAAAGCAATACACTTATATATCATTCTAAAATCAATTAAAACATCAATTGAAATATAATTAACCCATAAATTGAATTAGTTAATTAAAAGACAAGAATACTAAAGCTAATGCTTAAGCCCCTTTCTTTTTAGATACATAATGAATTATTCTCTATTGTTTAGTCCAGGGTAAAACATGCATTTAATCTGACTTGCCAGCAGTATTCAAGCCAACCCAACTCTTCTTCAATGTTAATGTTTATAACTTTGGGATGAATTGCATCAATAACTAAGCATTTAAAATTATTTTTGCATTTGCTATCTATATAATGTTTAGCCATTGCATTTTTGCATCCCTCTACCTATTGCATAGTGATGCTCATATATCCTTCTATATAATTCTCTACTTGTTCTACCAATATAGAAGCACATGCATTCTAAACATACTAATAAATAAACTACATTTTTGGACTTACAAGTACATTTGCCCGGAACCTTAACTATAGTTTTTCCTAATAATATTTCATTATTTTCTGTGTATAAAAATTGACAATAATTACAATTGAAACATTTACCTTACATTTATTTAACTTGGTTTGAAAAAAATCTTTAAAATTCTTAGCTCTCTTCTGCACAAATCTGGGTTCATCTCCTAGTTTCTGTAGGAGATCCTTATTACCTTTGAAGATGGCCCAATTATTTCTAATGATGTTCTTGATCTCATAAGAATCAATGCTATTTTGTACTGCTAATCTATCATCACATTGTTTCTTTTAAGAACTTCTTCGTTCATAATTTTATTTAACATATGTTCAGGATATCCTCTATTACTCATCTTTTTACAAAAACTATTTGCTTCTTTATAAAAAATGTTTTCATCGTTTGTTAGACTACTAAATCTATAAATCTGGCCTTTAACAATATTCCATTTTGTCTTCTTAGGATGTAAATTTTTATAAATCTTTGAAACTAATCTTCCATCCTTCTTATAAATAGTGAGAGCCAAAAAATTGATTTTTTCTTTACTATAAGTATGAGTAAATTTGATATATGAACAGATATTATTAATATAATTTAAGAATGCTTCTAGTTCTTCCACAGAACCATTCCAATTTATAAGAATGTCATCAATAAATCTCAGCATTTTTGTGACATTCTTTACTTCAAAATATTGGCCATCTCCCATCCTTGCATAAATAAATTATTGACTTGTACAAACAATTCATCATAAAATTCTAAAAGGTTATATGATAAAACTAAATCTATCATTTCCATGGGATTGCAACAATCCCATTCTGATCATTTCCATCCCTTCTTTGTTAGGGATCATAGTATAAAGAGAATTTATATCAAGAGTTACTAATATATCTGTAACAGAGACTTGTAATTCATTTAGTTTCTTTATACAATCATAGCTGTCCTTTATGTATGTTATACCATTTGGTACTACTTTTGTAGGTGTTTGTCCACAAAATAGACATACCCTCAGTCTTGCTGTTCTTACTAACAACTATTGGTCTTAATGGAGGGCAGTCAATATTTTTGTGGATTTTGGTATACCAAAATTCTGGGGGTTATTATTGGTAATGTTCCACTTTATCCTGTCATCAATTCTTCCAGCATAAAACCACTCTGTTATACAAGAATCTATCAAGGAGAACCCTTTTCTAACCTCATTCATATTAACTGGTTTATAGAAACTAAAATCTGATAATAATTCCTTCATTTTAGTTTCATAATCTTGTCTTCCCATTAAAACCATTGCCCTCCTTTATCTGCTTTAAAAATTAAGATGTTTTCATCTTTCATCAAAACACTCTTTTTTTCCTTTTGTTAAATTGTAATATTTAAATTTAGAATCATTATCTAACATTTCTAACAATTGCATTTTGCAAACATTCAAGAACATTTCTAATTCTTTACACAGAGGTGGATTATAGCAGCTTGGTTTATAAAAATCACAGCTATTGAATTTGACTTCGAAAAAAAGTGTGAAATTTGACTTTCTAACATAGTCTCTTAATTCATTAATCATAATAATATTTGTGACAGATTTGGAGCTAGAAACTAGAATGATTCTAAAATATAATACTTAGGATTGAATTTAGAATTAGGCATATGATAATTTGATTAATTAACATGTTATGAATATTTTTTGATTAAATAAATAACATAAAATGCTTATATTTTTGATATTAATATTTATATAAATATATTTCTGATGCTTCTTTCTTCTCCTTTTTTTGCATTTAATGATGTAATAAATTGAATAATTGATCTAACATTGAATTGTCCTCCTTTGAAGAAGGGTCAGAGGGTACAGATCTTTGGAGAGAATATTAATTTTAAATGCTTAGTTATTGATGCAATTCATCCCAAAGTTATATACATTAACATTGAAGAAGAGAATACTGCTGGCAAGTCAAATTAAATGCATGTTTTACCCTGGACTAAACAATAGAGAATAATTCATTATGTATCTAAATTGTGTTTTGAATGACATACCGAGCGGTCCATTTATAATTAATGAAGAAATAAACTGTCTAAAAAACTGTGGTTAATAATAACAATGAAGACATCCTATATGGAGCTATTATATGAAGCCGAATAAGCAGATTATTGAAGTATATCAAAGAGTTGATGACAGCAGATGGCTATAAAGATAAGCCTTATTATAATAAACAACAATAGCAAAAAAAGAAGAACTGAATTACCATCAGTGGAAGACATAAATAATGTGAATTTCAAAATTGTTAATCTGTGGGATGGAATTATGATTAATGAATTAAAATGCAATTGTTAGAAATGTTAGATAATGATTCTAAATTTAAATATTACAATTTAACAAAAGGAGAAAAGAGTGTTTTGATGCCTATTAAAGATGAAAACAATGGTTTTAATGGAAGATTATGAAACTAAAATGAAGGAATTATTATAGTTTCTATAAACCAGTTAATATGAATTCTTGTATAACAGAGTGGTTTTATGCTGGAAGAATTGATGACAAGATAAAGTGGAACATTACCAATAATAAAGCAGAATTTTGGTATACCAAAATCCACAAAAATATTGACTGCCCTCCATTAAGACCAATAGTTGTTAGTAAGAACAGCAAGACTGAGGGGACAGCTATGATTGTATAAAGAAACTAAATGAATTACAAGTCTCAGTTACAGATATATTAGTAACTCTTGATATAAATTCTCTTTATACTATGATCTCTAACAAAGAAGGGATGGAAATGGTCAGAATGGGATTGTTGCAATCCAAAGTATTTTCTACAAATACTGTAAGTTTGCTCATGGAAATGATAGATTTAGTTTTATCATATAACCTTTTAGAATTTTATGATGATTTATGCAAGGATGGTGCTGAGATTTATTGATGACATTCTTATAATTTGGAATGGTTCTGTGGAAGAACTAGTAGTATTCTTAAATTATATTAATAATATCTGTTCATATATCAAATTTACTCATACTTATAGTAAAGAAAAAATCTATTTTTTTGATCTCACTATTTATAAGAAGGATGGAAGATTAGTTTCAAAGATTTATAAAAAATAATATTTACTTACATTACTCGAGTTTACATCCTAAGAAGACAAAATGGATTATTGTTAAAGGCCAGATTAATAGAATTAGTAGTCTAACAAATGATGAAAACATTTTTTATAAAGAAGCAAATAGTTTTTGTAAAAAGATGAGTAATAGAGGATATCCTGAACATATGTTAAATAAAACAGATGAAGCCCATACAGAACATAGTATGGACTTCACAACAGCTTTAGCAGTACAAAATAGCATTGATTCTTATGAGATCAAGAACATCATTAGAAATAGGTAATAAGGATCTCCTACAGAAACTAGAGATGAACCCAGATTTGTGCAGAAGAGAGCTAAGAATTTTAAAGATTTTTTCAAACCAAGTTAAATAAATGTGTTTCAATTGTAATTATTGTCAATTTTTATACACAGAAAATAATGAAATATTATTAGGAAAAACTATAGTTAAGGTTCCGGGCAAATGTACTTGTAAGTCCAAAAATGTAGTTTATTTATTAGTATGTTTAGAATGCATGTGCTTCTATATCGGTAGAACAAGTAGAGAATTATAGAGAAGGATATATGAGCATCACTATGCAATAGGTAGAGGGGATGCAAAAAATGCAATGGCTAAACATTATATAGATAGCAAATGCAAAAATAATTTTAAATGCTTAGTTATTGATGCAATTCATCCCAAAGTTATAAATATTAACAGTGAAGAAGAGTTGGGTTGGCTTGTATACTTCTGGCAAGTCAGATTAAATGCATGTTTTTACCCTGGACTAAACAATAGAGAAGAATTCATTATGCATTAGCTTTAGTATTCTTATCTTTTTAATTAACTAATTCCAATTTATGGGTTAATTATGTTTCAATTGATGTTTTAATTGATTTTAGAATGATATAGCTTCACCACCAGTCTGAAGAAAATGTAAGGAGATGAAAGCAATAAATCCTGGTTTTACCTTTGTGCTGTGTCTGTCAATGCTTTTTACTTTTGGAGTTCATTACTGTACTGTTTTGAGCCACATCCACTGGCTTGAACTGCCCAGCCTCCTAACCTACAATCAGCTCTGCTTCTGTCACTCTATCAATTACCTCCCCCATAAGTGTCCTGCCCTTAAAAACCTAGTACAACACTCAGCAAAAAGGCCTCTTAGATCATCAAGCAAACTACTATTAGAAGTCACCAACAGCTATAATAGCTTTGGAGATGCACTATATAGTAGTTATGTGACTAAAAAATGGAACTCTCTCCCCACTAGCATACAAAACACATTGTCTATAGTCTCCTCTAAAAGCCTGTCAAGCAAAGTTGGCAGTGCAATGACTACTCCCAGGGCTAGTGAAAGCAGATAAGGTACACATACTAAGCCTAGAGTACTTGATAACAGTTCTCACTCTTACTCACAAACACTGGCTAATGTACAATGTATGTACTGTACCTATGTACTATGTATGTATTCTACCTATGCTTGAAATTTCAGCTGTACACACACATCTATTAGTTACCTTTACTTTTAAATTAATGTTTTCTTGTTTCTTCTCTCCACTGTAACTGTTGATGTGGTGCATACCACTGTAAAAACATGGCTATTGTAATTTGTGTGTATACTGATCATGTCTAAATATCTAAATGATCATGTCTAAATATCTAAATATCTAAATTGCAGATGCCTGTAATTATTTTTTGTGTGGAGCTTTTCTCCCCGGGCCTCTGCTGAAAAAGGGACTTTTTGGCTCAGTCAGACAGTCAGTTATCAAATGTAAAATAAATAAAAGATGTACTACCACTCTCCACAGACACTGATAAATTGGGAGTGCTGCCATCTTACATAAATGGAGTGACAAGACGATAGTGCCTTTGTCTTGTTATGCAATACAGGTAGTGAAAATGCTTTAAAACAAATTATTGGCTTCCTTTGCTTTGTAACAGTTACTTGATTGGTCCATATACCGCAATAGTGATTGGCTGTAATTGTGGTATGCGAACCAATCAAAAGCTATGCAGTGGAGCCAACACTGTTCATTGTGGAACAGCAGAATAGTGGTCCCATTGATGCTCAAATGTGGAGTGTTCTGCATAGTCCAGCTCTCTTGGCAGCTCAGGTGGCTTGGGCCTTAAAAACATGAAGTTATCATCTTACAGTTCAAACAAATATTCATATCGCTGGAACCGTAAGTCTTACTAGAAAACTGTAAATAGCAAATAGTTCAAGATAAATTAATCTTTAATTAGTTGCATTCATTCAGTTTGATGCTTTAAAGTAGATTTTATAAGCCAAAATATTGTTGTATAAACAGCTTATGATATCTCAGTAACCATTCAAGTAAGACAAATACTGCCAGCTGGAATTTCTACATACAGCTGCAAGCTTTCATATAAGGCTGTGTAGTTCTGTCTGTGTTACATAAATGCTGAGATATTTTAGAGAAATATGAAAATAATTAGAGTACAAATAAACAATATACAAATAATATTTAATATCTCTTTAGCTGCATCAGACAGAGGTCAAATATCACTACAATTGTGTTTGCAACCATGCATGCTTTGATGAAATCTTCTGATAACCTTTTATGTAGCAAGGCTATGGAACAATTAATGCAAATATTAACTAGCAATATTTGATGCGTAGAGGCATCAATTGGAATTAACTGCAGAAATGCCTGGAGGCGCGCCTGGCTGTAATGAGTTAACGAACAAAAAAATGACAACACCCTGTGAGCTACCACTATAGAGGTATATTTAAGAAAACACTTCTGCCCGAGCTTCATCAGGTCCACCTAACAGAGTGGTCTGTAGAGTAGTTTACAGTTTGGTCATTAAAAATGCCTGTACTTATGAGGCTATCACCAGACTTTAATCACCTATTTTGTATTATGTAATATGAGAGGCTGTGCCCGCCTTTCTTTATGGGGCTTATATTCCTTGAAGCAAATTATGAAAACTTTACTACAGAATGTTTTCCAGTCTGACTTGTCTTTATCAATGTTTCTATTACAAGTACTTTTACAGGGCTCATATTTCCTGAAATACATCACAAAAGACAAATCTTCTATTGTTTGGCAAAAAGGATTACAGTGCCAGCTGATAACAGACTCATATACACGACTAATGTGACCAGTCCCCATTCTTCTTCTTCCTGATGAAGACAGCCCCTTTATATGTAGGGGAAGTAGTCCCTTAGAGCCACACTAGATGGCTCCCATTTTTTGAAAAATACATGCATCCAAGCAAATAGATTACATTGGAGCCAGTCAGAGTCATCATTTTTACAGAGCTCATGGATATATCCAAATAGGAGTAAAAACTAAATACAGTTTGAGACATCAGAAGGTTTTATACAGGGTTTTTGTGCCCAAGGAATAAAAATCCACCAAGTGGTGAACTGTGGACTATATCAAACCTTTAATAAAAATAAGTTTCTCAGATCTTCTTTGAGCATAAGCAAACTGTGGCTAAGGTGTAAAGAATATAGCAATGTGGAGTGGGGTCTTGGGATGACAACTTTCACTGTACTGTAACTTACAGAAATTATAATAAAGGAAATATAACTGGTTATAACATCTATACCTAGTTCCTGTGGGGTATCCATGGTGAGATAGAGAACCCTCCTTGTTTCAGAGCCTAGTTCTATGATGTTCTAGTCTGGGGGCTTCACTATCAAGCCTCTTTCTGAATCTAGCAATTAGTGAGGGCTCTTCTGTTCAGAGTCTTCCTCTCTTCAAGGTCCAGGTGGTGAAGTCAGTGCTCTTCTGTTCAGATTCTCTGTTCAGATTCCCCTCTTCATGTGTCAGGTGGTGAAGTCAGTGCAAAACACAGTTAGACAGCTCTGTGCCTGACTAAATAAAGGGCAGGAAACTTGAGTGGATCAGTTGAAAGGGCAGTTAATCAATTGCCTCAGAGTAGGTTTGATAACATGGGCCCCAGAACACGGTTAGAGGATGTAAGAGGCTAATGTAATCAATATGGGTGTAGGCTGTCAATCAAACTAAGAAGCTTGTGTTTGGCCTTCCTTTCTCAATGAAATAACAAAAAGAAAGCCCAAGTCACAATCTGTAGTAGAAAATATTTTCAAATACCTGACAGTTGCTGATTAAGTTTGTGCACATCATGAAGTATAAAGCATTTTCAAACTCCTGATAGTTACTGTTTAGGTATATACACATCTTGAAATCACAAAAAAATATGGTGTCATGAAGCTATGTGGTAAGAATTCCTAGCAATGGAGTAACTTTTCCAGTTATGCCCATTGGTAAGCACTGGTCAAAATGAGTAGCAGCAGAAGTACACATAAAAAACTAATTGATTACTAGCTATATGAGTTATTGACCCTACAATCTCAGAAAGTTTTGCAAAGCCAGTGTTAGTATGTACTGTACATAACAACATTCAGAAACTAAAATTAGTGGCAAAAATTGACAACTGCTACATTGACATTAACTGTAGGATGACAAAGAACAAAAAGAGTGACTATCGTTATTGAAATATAGAAAAGTGTGATAACCTACTAGATCTTTCCATTTTCTGCAGGTAAAAAAATACAGCATTCATCGGTTGGAGATTCTCAGTATAGTTGCCAAATTAGTGTACATATGGAGGGAGAAGAATGATAGCTTCTGTAGTTCAGCGATGTAGCCTGATAGCACACAACAAAATGGCTGTTCATCATTGAGATGCCCCTTCCTTTCAATACGAGAACATAGGCGAAATATTTACCAGTCATGTACCATATGCACAAGCAATTCAGCAGATGATTTATGTTATATATTTTGGAACCACAGTTCGGTAAATTGTATTTGCCATTTATAAACAATGTTCTCATAAAATATCAAATAAATGATGCCAAAATTGTCAGTAGTTCACTCGTCTTCAAGTCATGATAATTTCTAGTATTTCAGAAGAGCAATATATTCTGATACGTTTTGTATCACCTTAGGTAAAATGTTTTGCATCAAATTTGGCTCTATGGAAGTCTTACATCAAGCTTTGCTTGAAAACATGAGCATTTCCAAAGAGATTCATGTTCATTGTAAACAAATGTCCATACTTAATGAGTAATCTTGCGAACATATGCCACGGTCCAGAAACTCTACAATAATTAATATATTTAGCTCTATATAGTGTGAGATGGCTGTGATGCCTTTGTAAGACTGCCTCTGTGTTTTCTATCCCTTTAAAATTCCACCATGCTCTTGGTTTTGCTTTCATTTTTATTGCTCTACAAAACTGTTTTTACTATATATAAGAAGAAGCACTTCCAAATGTTGGTATTACTGCATTCTTCAAGGGAAGTACAATGTCTCCCTTTTGGAAATGGATTGTGCTTTGTGTACTGTATGACATTCTGAAAATTTCAGTTAAAAATAAATACTAAAAATGACAGCTAAAGGAAACAGGGTTAGTTATCTGGGTCTTTTCTCTGTTTCTATGAAGATTATTATGTCAGGTTGCCGAATCTGACAAGGACCCCAACCTCTTCCCATTTCTGAGAAAATACCATATGTTAATGTGAACAGTTCTAATCCTCTTTTGAGACAGTCTGGTTCATTATGAAGCAGACTGAGGTGATTTATTATCACCAGATAACAGCGGCTATATTATTATAGATGACAGGGAGCAAAAGTAACAACATACCAAAGTAAATCATACTCATCAGTGTAGAATATGAATATTCAGATAATGCACAGATGCCAGTAGAACATTTGTAAAAACCAGGGATGTGGAGACTACTAAAAATGCAGGAAGTTGCACCTAATTCTGCTAAGTGGTCCAGATAAACTCATAGAGGTCGCCTCAGATTAAACTAGATATTGGTTCAGCTACATAACTGGAGGCCCTCGGTAGAAGAAAAACAGATGCAAGAACCAGGCACGCAGTATTCAACTAACCCTTCATGACACGCTGAAATGAAGCTTAAGGAACCACAATAAAGGAACATTTTAGAAGGAAGTGTCTTCAAAATCAGAATACTTTATAACATTTTTTTGGACTCAACTTGGTACATCTTAAAGTTTTTTGAGGAAAGTTCGAGCTAGAAAAAATGTTGTGAATCTAGACTTGAACCTAAAAGAAACAATTTTGTCATTAGCATGCTGATATTACAAAAGTATTCAATGCTAACATTTGTTTTTATCTAATATTCCTGTCTTAGCTGTCCACGTGTTAGTAAGCAGGAACGAAGTGCAGCCAAAAACATTTAGTTGTTTTAAGTGGTTTCTTTATTTCCAGTATTGATTTAAACTAAAACAATGAGTCATAAGATCATACAGACAAACCAATCAGTAAAAACTACAAGAAAAACCTAGCCAAGCTAGATTTTCTACTGTGTGACTTCATTAAAATGTCTACTATTAGAGATAACAATGGATATATGCAATTATGACCCCTGAAGGACATCAGGTATTTCAGCTATATGACAGTTCTGAAAGCCCATTATGGACAAATTCAGGCCAGTAAAGCAAACCTTCACTACCTGTGATAATGCATGTTTCAGCCTCCTTATAGCCTCATCAGTATAGCATAAGTGGGCCATTTGGCTAACCTTTGGAAACACAAGGTTGTTGTACCTAGGTGATGTTCAGAACCATTAGGGTGTCTGCAAAATATCCCAACTAACAAACTAAAACAATGAGTAGCAAGGTCACACAGACAAACTGATAAGTAAAAACTACAAGAAAAACCTAGCCAAGCTAGTTTTACTGCTGTCTGACTCCTTACAATCTCCTGCGTTAGAGGTAGCATGGGATATATGCAAATGACCCCTTAAGGGCATCAGGTGTTTCAGCTATATGGCAGTTCTGAATGCCCATGACTTTTTTTCATTTTAAAATCTGTTATGGACAAAGCAGGGCAATAAGGACAATCCCTACTAGCTGTGGACACGTACACTTCAGCCTTCTTATGGCCTGATCAGCACAGCATAAGTGGACTGTTTGGTTAACCTTTGGAAACACAGTGTTGTTGTACCCAGCTGATATCCATAACCATTAGCGTATTTACAAAATATCCCAACTAACAAACTAAAACAATAAGTAACAGGGTCACACAGAAAAAACAATCAGTAAAAACTACAGCAAAAACATAGCCAAGCTAGATATTCAACTGTGGGATTCCTTCAAACCTCTTGTAGTAGAGGTAGCAAGGGATATATGCAAATGACCCCTTAAGAACATCGTGTTTCAGCTATATGGCAGTTTTGAATACCCATGACTTTTTTCCTTTTTAACAAGGGCATTGATTTATATAGATTATTGAAATCACAGTCCTGCAGTGCCTAATAGTAGTGTATAAATGTACTAATATAACTTGCTACCTATTTAGTAGACTATAATCAGGACAGGCTGTGAATGTTTAGCTCCACAAAAAGTGTCTCAAGATTCTCTCTCCTTTGTTGAACAAACACTCTCCTTCTATTAACGTACAAATTACACTTTTTTTACTTAACTAAAATATTGTTTCTTTTCCATCTGTCTCTTTTGACTCACTGCTATCCTCTGTCCTATATCCGAGGTAACAGTATTTCAAATGAATGTCTTACTGATGTCAAGATGTATTGCTGTGATGACTCCTTTAACTTATTTTCCAAATACTTTGTACATTTCTTAGCCTGCTATTAAGCAACCAGTAATCAATTTTAGTAAAAGTTTAGATTGTAAAATGACATTTCTGTTAGCAATAGGCAGTCCAGTGAATGCCCGTAGTTCTATTTTTATCACTGTAATAAGGAACTGCACAACTTTTTTGACCTTAGTCTATTCTAACAATAATTTTCTCTCCCTAGCAACAAATCTTAGGATAATTCACTAGGGAACTGCAAAGTGACATTTTCATTTTATCTAGCATCAGATTGTTACAGTGTTGAGAATGTGTACCGGTTGTTGCATATATTCTTGTAAATTGCTGCTAAATCCAGTATCATCAAAATATGGTACAGAAAAATGTTATATATCTTATGACAATGTACACAGTTATAATTTTCTGAAATTTTGCAGATATCCTGTGCTGTCACAAAGGCATCATGTAAACTAAAATAATACAAAGTACAGTTTCTTGGAGTCATAATCTAAAGGTATTTGCTATAACACTTATGTAAAATTCAGAAAGGGAAATATGCTGAGTTTTAATAGTTTATCTAAAATATCATCTATCCTGAGAGTGGGTAGTCAAATGTTGTATGATAGATTTAGATTTGTAAAGTCAAGACACGGTTTCTTAATTTTATTTTATGGCTCTGACATCAAAGCAAGGGCATAAACTTTCTCATGGCTTTGAAAAACCAATACCAAACATTTCCTTTTTGTGGTTGTCACAACCTTACTAACTGCCAATCTTTAGGATCACTGACTTCTGACAGTTATAGATATTGTGGAATATTTTATTCTATGTATTCATTTCTGCCTCTGTGAAAACAAACAACTATTGGGCTTAGTATGCCATACTGAAATGCAATAAAGGGGAAAAAATACATCAACAGTATTACCAAAAAGAGTACATTCTCATATTGAGAGCTTAACAACTTTTAAGTCAAACAAAATGTAGATGCAGAGGCTCAAGCCCCTTGCACAACCTGTGTTTGTGAGGAAGGGGCTGTTGCCCAACATACCCTTACATTTATATACCAACTTCAAGATCACTGTACTTCAAATAAAATCAAAATGCTTTTAAAATACTTATTTGTGATTTTTTTTATGATGCAGCAATAATGGAGATAAACTCTCATTGAGAGAAATCAGTTAGTAAACCTACATCAACAGGGAAACATACCCTAATCAAACATTTGTGATGATGATTATCTGTTTTGCTGTAATAGGAATCAGGTTATTGAACATAACCCACTAGTTTCACATTGGTGTAAAGTAAAATGTCTTTAAGTGATTGGACTGAGTCCTTGTCTGCCCCTCCCCGCCACATCTCTTCTAGTAACAGCACAAGTAGCAAGTGCTATCAAAGATTTGTTTTGTCATAGGTTCACAACATTAATATATATATATATATATATATATATATATATATATATATATATATATATATATATATATACATACGCACATACATGGGTCTACTTCTAAATTTTAAAGTTTCAGAACTTCAAATTTCTTATGGTTGAGACCATAAGATCAAAGTTTTGAAACTTTGAATCATTTAAATGGAACTCAGCGTACAGAGCGGAACAGTTTATTTACTGTTTTCTTCTCTGTAATGCGATCTTGGAGTTGGTATATTTAATTATCAGAGGGTGTGGTTGTAGCCTGCCCCCTTGCAAAAACAAGTATTTTTTATTTTTATTTACATTTCAAAGTTTCAAAACTTTGATCTTATGGTCTTGAAGGGCGGCCACAGTTGTGCAGCAGTTAGAGTTGCCACCTCACAGTAAGAAGTTCTCCGGTTCGATCCTGGGCTGGGGTGCCTTCTGTGCAGAGTTTGCATGCTCTCCCTGTGTTCGCGTGGGTTTCCTCCAGGTGCCCTGGTTTCCTCCCAAAGACATGCTGTAGGTGGATTGGACACTCTAAATTGGCCCTAGGTGTGAATGCATGCATGTGTGTGCCTTCTGTGGAAGGTTGGGTGCAAGGGGCTGGCAACTCCATACAGTAAAATTCCACTGCCAGTCATGAGTGGACAGGTGATCCGCAGTGGTGACCCCTAACCGGGAAAAGCCAAAAGAAGAAGATCTTATGGTCTTGACCATAAGAAATTTGAAGTTTTGAAACTTCAAAATTTAGAAGTAGATCCGTATATATATATATATATATATATATATATATATATATATATATAGATATATATATATATATATATTTTATATATATATATATATATATATATATATATATATATATATATATATATATATACATAGAGAGAGAGAGAGAGCGAGATTAGATATTTGGAGGGGGACTATAGGGTAAAGATATCCACTGTTAGGCTTTTTTTGCTCATCATTTTTTTTCGACAAAGGGTGACAGATTTTAATAATTCTTCCAACCCAGCTGCCTCTACTACATTTTGCAGTACCAAAAGTGTTCTGCATATTAAACTTTGAATGGACAATAGCCAGATATAGCTTTTGGAACCTTTCTATATACAAAAACAGTAAAGAAAAAAAAACCTCCATGGCTGTTGGCTCACCGCATTGGTATTTCCTTAACATTTGTTTTGGCATTTGGTTGAATTGCCATGTTTGCTCATCAGGCAAATGATGACACAGTGCTATTTACAAATTTAGTATTCCTACTATTTTTGCAGTTCTTCTACTCCTTAAGCTGTGGCATTTTCTCAAATGTTAGCAAGTGCATGATATGACATTCTGCCTTTACTAAATGATTGTCTTAGTTCATAGACTACATGCTTTGTTTTGAATATTTACAGGGAGATGACCACTACATAACTTGTTGGGTAGCTTGGTATTACATGGAAATGCTGATACCCATTCAGGTTTTGTTGTAGCGGGCTATTTATATTTATACTGTCCTATTTAAAGAATGCTTTCGCACACACATCTTACTCGAGTGGAGACACAAGCATGACATTATTGATTTACTGTCCTTAACATCTTGTGTTAAGTATCTCTAAAACACAGTTTTTGATATTTTCTCTGCACTCCCTCGTGACAGTCCATTGAGTGATCCTGACAGGTTATAGTAATGTGTCCCTGTGTTTCCCAGACTTCATCAACCTCCATCTTTTTTCACAGATAATAGCGTTTATCTAAATCTTTTACCAAGGCCCCATTCTATACTTATAGTTAATATATGCCTACCTAGTGAATTCTGTCCCAGGAGTGAAATGTATATTATATTAATTTTCTGCTAGTGTATTATCATGTTTTGTCTTCTCCTCTGAATTTATGTCAGTGAAACTAAGTACAAGAACCATTCTAAAATACATGCCTTTACCAAGTCACAAAAACAAGGGCAGCCAGGGCCTAAAACAAGAGGTTCCTGTAAGGCATGTGCCACCATCACCTGCATTTCTATATCAGACGTTATGCACTGTTTGTCATTATATATTAAACATATCCTGCATATTTTGGGGATGTGGTAGCATAAAAGCTTCAGACAACTTTGATTTTTTTTTTGTAGGAAGGACACTTTCTGAGGATGTCCAGGGAAAGATATTAGCTTTAGTAGCTGGGGGTGACCAGAGTTTCCAAATGAGAACTTTATTTTAAACCAGCAACACCCAATGTCCAATATTTTTTTTTCCTATTGTCCACCTTCTTCCAACTCTTGGATAAGTGGTACAAATTCTTCAGCTATTAAAACCTTTCAGTGAGTGTTAGGAATGTTATTGTCATATGTCCCTTTCAGAAACATAAAGACTACAAGAAAAACCATGCCAAGCTAGAGTTTTCACTGTGTGAAACCTTAAACGTCCTGTAATAGAAGCCCATGGGACATATGCAAATGACTCCTTAAGGACATTAAGTGCTTCAGCTATACAGCTTCTGAATTCTCACAACTTTTTTACTTTTTCTTTTTAAATCTGAATGGATATATTCAGGCCAATAAAGTCAAACCCCACTACCTGTAGACACACATTTTTCAGCCTTCTTATGACCTCATCAGGCACAGCATAAATAGACTCTTTGTCTATAAATCACGAACAAGGCTGTAGCTAGGACAAGTGACCTGTTGATTAAATAAACAGACAATATTCTCACTAATGGCATCCAATGGATCAGCTAACAGTTTAGGAAGCTACAAGTCACAATCCAAACGTTAAAACATAAAAAAAATTTATTCAGAAGGTAAGCGCTTTCGTGGTGAGACCCACCACTTCATCAGACCATATTGCTACTAAGATTCACACTACAGCAGATATACCAGTTCAATTTAATCAAAAGCCAATCAAAACTATACAGTAGTTAAAGACAATCATTGTATAAATAACACTGTTTCTGTATAATATCTGAACATCGTAGAACCTGTTCACATATATTAACTAAAAAATATATGTATATAACATATATGTGTATATAAAAATGTATGTATACATAAAAACAATAGAATGACTTAAGTTCATTTAAAGAGCATTTTGTTTTTTAAGACAGGTTTCAAAGGAACTCAATAATTTAGTCCCATCCCCTGTCATCCCTTAATCTGATAATTCATCTTGTTTCCGATGTTTCTGTCTGATTGATTACATCACCTCCCCTCTCATTTGTCCAAATCTTCTCAATGGCCAAAAACCTAAAAGTATGTGCTAGTCCCATTAGGCTAACATGTTTGGCCAAAGCATTCATCAGAGTCCCATTCCTAATATTCATCAGGTGTTCTCTTATTCTAAATCTAAATTCTTGTTTGTTTTTCCTACATAATATGCCAAACAGGCATTACATACTGCCAGGTATACTAAGTTGGCAGTATTGCAATCTACTACTACATTAAATAGAAGCTCTATACCCATATCTGGATGTTTAAAACTGTTAGTACTGTCTATATACTGACATTGATTGCATTTGTTACAGGGAGCAGTGCCCTGTTCACCTAAGACTTTATGTGTTTTATTCTTGGGATAGCATAGTAGTTTTTTAAGTGATTTCTTATTTTTAAAAAGGAAGTTAGTTTTCTCTCCCACTATATTCCTCATCTCAATATTGTGTGTCAATATCGGCCAATGTTTTTTGATAATATCAGTTATACCCCAAGATCCAGCAAGCTCTGCATGGCGTGCAGGAATAGTGCAAGAGCTGCTGGAGACAATATGGCCACCGAGAGATCCAGGAACAAGCTCCAGGGATGTGCACGAGTGCTTCTGCACTATTCCTGCATGGACACAGCTCCTGTATACTAATTACCCCATTTGCAGGTGAAAACCATGCAAATGAGGTGAATTAGTGTTCCAGGAAGCTGGCAGCCATCCGTGACAGAGTAGTATAACCTGCAGAAATGTATTCGGCTAGTAACCGAGTAGATTTCTGCAAACTACAAAACGGAGCCATGACAACTCAAAATAAAGAGTGTGTATAATGTGGAAGGCATGCCAATGGCCATATATATGGCCATTGGCATGGAAAATAGCTTCAAAATAACAAAAAAAATAACTTTTATTTTATTTTTGGCCGATTTTGGACGTTTAAGAGTAGGGCAGAGGAGCACAAAAGGGATTGGCCTGAAAATAAAAATAAAACCTTGAAAAAAGCTTTTTAGGCAAAATGACAATTTTTCCATTATAGTCAGTGGCAGGCAGAAGACAACAAGGCCACTGAATAGTGGTTGCTAAGGGGGAAGGCTCAGTGTTAGACTTGTAACTAGGCATTAACAGTGAATTCTATGCAAATGAGGGGAATGATACTGAATCACAGATTTCCCCTCATTGCTAGCCAGCACCCAACTGTGTAGGTGCAGGAAAACCATGGTGCAAGCCTAAGAGTTAGCTGACATCATAGAAGGGTGTGTCAGGCATACTGTAAGCTTATTGGAGCTCTGTGGCTCGGGTTTGCCCTTAGCTTAGTAGAGCTAAGGAAGGGGGTGTGTCTGACACTGCCTGGCAGTCTTTACATTCCCTAAACGGTGTGCGTGCCATGTGTTTTAAACAAAAAAAAAAAAAAAAAAGAAGTTAAACCAGGAAATAGCAGCTCCATTCACATCTGAGCACTGTGTTTGTGTGGCGCACCTCGGGGCTTAAACAGGAAGGCAATGGGAAGGGAAAACAGCAGTAGGAAGGTAATTAAGGAGAACTAGCATAGCTGGCAGGTGAAATGTATCAGAAGCAGCCAATTACACAGGCAGCAGAGCAGCCCACCCCAGAACACTACTATAAACTATGCAAATGCCTTCCCCTCTGGTTTTTCCCATACTCTACACCACTGGTGTATACAAGCGGGGAACTTTTAACAAACAAAACTACAAAATGAGAGGGGCTGCAGCAGGCAATATAGAACAACATGTGCAAGAGGCTGAAGGTGGTGAGGATGTGAATGCTGCCGATCGACCCACAGTGAGGAGACGGAGAAGAGAGTACAGACCCAGGGTAACCTACCAGGGGCTACATGAGCTGGAGATAGTGGAGTGCTATAGAGTGGACATGGACCTCCTACAGCAAATTGTTGAGCTGTGCCGGCCATGCCTGACACACCAAACTGACCGAGGGGAACCCATCCCAGTGGACACCAAGGTATGTAGAGGCCTAGGAATACTAGCCACAGGTACCTCCCAAAGATCAACTTGGGATATCATGGGGATCTCACAGGCATCAGCATCCAGAGAATTCCACCAGTTCCTGGATGCCATGTCAGCACATGCCAGTGAGCACATATATTTCCTCAACACCTGTGAGGTGTTGGCCAGCAATATGCATCTCTTCCACCAAATAGCAGAATACCCTGAGGTAGTGGGTGCTATAGACTGCACGCACATACTCATCAAAGCACCACCCAGTGATTAGGGTAGGGCCTACATCAACCGCAGGGGCCTCCCTTCCATCAACTGCCAGGTTGTCTGATATGCCCAGGGCATTATAATGAATGTGTGTGCTGGCTGCCCTGGTAGCTATCACGGTTCCCACATCTAACACAGCTGTACCAGAGATTTGCCAATGGGGATGTCCCTTATTGTCACCTAGTGGGGGGATGCTGGTTACACACTGGAGCCATGGCTGATGACACCCATCAGAAATGCACACACACCTGAACAAGAACGCCATAATGAGGCACACGCACAGACCAGACTTATAATAGAGCATGTGTTTGGGATGCTCAAGTCATGGTTCCATTAACTGGACACATCTGGTGGAGCCTTGCAGTAGCTACATGTACCCAAATTGTTATGGTATGTGCCATGCTACACAATATGATCCTGTGGAAATAGCTGCAGCAGGAACAGCACGGGGAAGGGCCACACAGCCCCCCCATCAATGCCAAGGCCTGCACAGGCACAGAGTGACTCGGAGGAGGAACAACCTGAGCCTGCCCCAGTAGGCAGATGAAGGCGTGCCCAGTATGCCCAGGTTGTGACATAGCACATACACTGACACAGTAGTGACCCAGAGAATGATACCTCTCTCTGACTCGCACATACAGTAAAAGAGATGCCAAACATGACACTACCTGTGCTCTACCATGTATAGGGACTGTACTATGTGCATCCAACATAGGCAGCCCTCCAGCACCATCCTCAATCCTGGCACACCCACAAGGTAAGTCAATCAACCTACCAATTGCCAAATGGAATAGAATGTGTTGTTACCTGTATCTATGGTATGGATGTGAGCATGCAAGGGAATTGTGTGGCTGAATGTTATGGCAGCAGATAGTAGACTCCCATAGTGGCACCATGACATTTGCAACACATGCTGAAGTCACCACAGTAGCCAGTAGTACACAGGGTGACAAAACTCACTGTAGGAAATATGCTGGGCAACATGTGTGTCCATATGGCTCACACATGCCAGTCAGGTAGGTTTACATACCCAGCAACAGTCTCAGCCAGCAGGACAGGTGTAGACAATCCTAAACAGAGTCCGTACTATGGCCTCTGAATGATGTCTATGGGTGACCTCTCCCCAGGCCAACACAGACAGACTACAGCAGGTCAGGTAGTTGGATGTTAGTTCTGAAGGGTAGGACGTCAGACACTAATATGTAGGGCAACCAAAGCTAAGACCTGTTGTACACTGATATGCCTCTAGTCAGTATGATAGGCTAGAATACAGAATAAAATTGTGTACCTGACATACCAGTACAGTCATAGCAAATGTGTGCATGTGCCAGGTGTGCCCCCCCATCCTATGTAAGTATGTAGAAACAGAAAGGTGTGCCCCCCAATCCTGTGTAGAAATGTAGTAACAGTAAGGTTTGCCACCCCCCCAATCCTGTGTACACATGTAAAAACAGTCAGGTGCCCCCCCCCCACAATCCTGTCTAGAAATGTAGTAACAGTTAGGAGTGGCCCCGACACCTATGTAGACTTGTGGAAACAGGTCTGCCTCTTCCCCCAATCCAGTGTACAAATGTAGTGACACTCAGGTGTTTCCCCCAATCCTGTGTAGAAATGTAGTAACATGTATGAGTAGGAATAATACGAGTGGAGTACAGATGGCCAGAGGTGGCCAAGGTAGCAGGATAGGTTGTAGCATTTGCACAATATGCAGGTCTGTGTGTGTTAGGATGGTGTGTCTTTTATAATGCGTGAGAGTGGTCAGTATGTATGCATGTTGAGGTAAGACCTGATGGCCATTGCCCACTATTGCTGATAACAGGGACAAGCCCTCATGACTGCAGTGCCAAAGACAATCCCCACCAGTATAACACATGCTAGCAGTAAGCCATTGTAAATGTATGGTGGTAATATGTGTCACCATCTGAAAGACTGACATGGCTGTTGGGCTAAATATACAAGCAGTACACAGGAGAAAGTAACCCAGACATACAGTATATATTGTGTCAGTGTGAAATGGTGACATCCTTGGATTTGTACGTATAGGTATGCATCACAGTAATAAGACCTGTAGTAGGGGATACCAGTGATGTCTGCCTGAACACCTGCAGATCACAAAGGAGGTAGGACTGATGTATTGGGAATCAGCTGATGTACCTACACATGCCAGCATAACTGTAATGCCACGTGCATATCTGTGTGTCAAATGCAAGCAGTGTCCATAGCACACATGCACCCAGCCACACAAACACCACCCACAGGCACCTCTCTGGCAATACCCCTGCTGTGGGGAATGGGTACAGTACAACCCCACCTGTATATGGCAATAGTGGAAGACTGCAGCATGCAGTGCAGGTGTCCCAAGCAGGTGTGTTCCTAGCTGTAGGTAGTGCCCTGCCAGCATCCACACCACCTGATCAAGACTGATAGAAGGTATCGGCATGAACAACTATCACATCTACCCTGTCACCCCAGGGGAATATACTGTATGGTGGTCTGGGACTATAGGACTGATAGAATGCAACAGCCTGCCACATCTGGCCTGTATCAACACCTAATGCCCTACAGGTGCCTGCCAAAGGCCTGTGTCTCACACGTACTGCCAATGCATGTTATGTCATCGACACCCAAATAACAACATAACACACATCATGTAAGTCATATGCAAGGCCATGTGGACAAACCACAGTAACATGTCCACCATGTCCCACTGCATGAACTGTTGACCAACACTAACACACACCTGTGATGTGGTGATACAGTTAGGGAAAATATCAGAGAATGTATGCATAATGTATGGAAGAGGTTAGAATAACAGAGTGGGGTGTGGGAGCATGGGCAGCATGGAATGTGCTGTGTACACACTATCCCTGGCTGCAAACACATAAATGGGTGGCTGCACACCCGTCCGTACACCACAATAGGGTAAATGTTCTGAGCCATGGCCCCTGCTTTTGGCTAACATGTGCAAATCTGTACAGCTGTGAGGCATTGCCACACAAGATAAGGCCATACTGCCATGTTGATGGGCGGACAAATATGGGATCCTCTGCCAGCACTGTACTAAGGTGCTGAACTGGATACACAAACCCAGCACCAAGTGTCTGCAGCTCCCCCCTCCAGAATGACATAACTTACCATGAATACGTAGGTGTCTGCCCACAATACCGGACACAACTGCAGTCACCCTTGTCCCCCACGTCATCACTGTAAGCAGGAATGTCCACCTGAAAGTACATGAGGACAGAAAACATCACTGTGTATAACAGTACACATGTCTGAATATCTCTGCTAACAGCAGTACCATGCAGCTGAAGCAGCACAGACACAATCACCTACAGTACACACTATCCCCTGCACACTTTGTCCCCATATTGCCAAATGATTTACGGATACCCTGTAGAAACAGTATGCTACCCGTAGGTGTACAACACAAAGGTCTACACTGCAGTATAAACTACCTGGATTATATCCACACATTCAATACAGAAGGGCATACTGTGCTGCATGCTCACACACTTAAGAGAAATGAAGGCAATGTCAGCCAATAACATACCGAAAGGTCATACCGGGCATGCTCACACACTTAAACAAATGAAAGTCATGTCTGCAAACAACAGTGGACCAGACATATCTGGTATTTGCAGATGTTAGTACAGACACTCCTCAGTATGCAGCACTCATGCTTTGCACATACACTGGATAAGAATACAGGCATATATCCAAGGACAACACACTATAATAAGCCAAAAGTAGACATACACAGATGTGTGGAAGAGAGTGACTGTCACAAGGGGCCATCCATTATGAGACCTGTTCCACTCAGCGCACAGCCAAATGGCTACAACCACATGAGGTTTGGATGTCACTCATTGTAAACCTTAGCCACTGGTATCTGTCTGCATGATGGACTATGTGGTGAAAGTGCTAGCTGTGCAACATGATTGTACAAGGAAGTAGTCATCTAGCAGCTGTATACATGTACCTGTGGAATATAACCTTGCATGTGCCCGCATGTGCTGTGTCAACCTCTAGCTGAATGGGTTATGGCCCACGCACACACTGCCCTCTCCATAGCCATACTATGACAAGCTTGCTGAGGTCATCCACTTTGAAATACACCCTTGTGAAAGGTGTAGGCCAGTAATCTCTGTGGTGCTTCCTAAAACTGTGTATTGCTGTAGTGTGATAAACTAGTTAGTTAGGAGTTCTAATCCCAGACACGGCAACTCTGTGTGTGTGTGTGTGTCTTTGTGTAGCGCACTCACTGCAATTCAAATGCCCTACTTTGTCAAGGCTGCTGATGTCATGCACTGTGAAATACATCTTTTGGAAAGATGTAGCTCATTAATCTCTGTGGAACATCCTATACCTGCGTAATGCTGTAGTGTAGTAAAATAGTTAGGTAGGAGTTCTAACCCCAGACATGCGAACCGTGCATGTGTGTCACCGTCTGTGTAGAGAGCAATGCTTTTTAGGCTAGTCACACTCACTACAATTCAATTGCCCTACTTTGTCAAGGCAGCTGATGTCATACACTGTGAAATACACCTTTGGGGAAGAAGTACTCCAGTAATCCCCATGGTGTGTCCTATAACATCTTCATGCTATAGTGTTATATAGAACTCTGGTAGGGGTTTGATTCCCCACACATGTCAGTTGTGGATGTTTTGTGTGTGTTTTAATGCCTGTGTATGTAGCAATGCATTTTAGCCTAGCCACACTCACTACAATTCAAATGCCCTACTTTGGCAATCCTGCTGATGTCATTCATTGTGAAATACACCTTTGGGAAAGAGTACTCCAGTAATCCCTGTGGTGTATCCCAAAACAGCTTCATGCTGTAGTGTGATATAGAACTCTGTTAGGGGGTTCTATTCCCATACATGTCAGTTGTGGATGTTTTGTGTGCGGGTTTCAATGTCTGTGTAGGGAGCAATGCATTTTAGCCTAGCCATACTCACTACATTTCAAATGCCCTACTTTGGCAATCCTGCTGATGTCATTCATTGTGAAATACAGCTTTGGAGAAGGAGTACTCCAGTAATCACTGTGGTGCATCCTGTAACAGCTTCATGCTATTGTGTGATATAGACCTCTGGTAGGGGTTCTATTCTCACACATGTCAGTTATGGATGTTTTGTGTGTGTTTCAATGTCTGTGTAGGGAACAATGCATTTTAGCCTAGCCACACACACTACAGTTCAAATGCCCTTCTTTGACAATCATGCTGATGTCATCCAATGTGAAATACACCTTTGGGGAAGGAGCACTCCAGTAATCTCTGTGGTGTGTCCTATAACTGCGTAGTGCTGTAGTGTAATAAAGTAGGTAGATGTTCTAATCCAGACATGACAGGTGTATGTGTGTGTCTGTGTTTGTATCTCATATCCTGTGTGGAGGTGGGGGTGAGTGTGTAACAACTGGGCTCAATGTGGAGTGGGTTTTGCAAATTTCTTATATGGTGGCCCTAGTATGTATCACAATATCTTCCATACAAGGATAGCAGATGTGAAATAGCCGAGAGGCTGGGGTGCAAATCCATACCCATACATGTGACATCAAGGCCAGGCAAACAAAGTTAACAACCATAGTATTACCCAGTGAACACTCTTAAGCCATGTCTCATACACACACACACTTGCCTAGGCAACAGCCACTATGTTGGTGGTACCCTGCATATTGCCCACTGATAGTAACTATGGTGTGACTGTAGTGGGCTACAGAGGGCATGGCACCCTGTCCATCTGTCCAATAGGCACATATATGCCGACAGTGTACCTTCCCCATGTTCCCCAGTGGACACCTGCAACACCTGTGGTGCCATCAGATGAGACCCACAAAAACCATACCATGCTTGAAAACATGCCCTGTATGGACAGATGCCACTGACACCAGGGAATGCAGGGATCATGCTATCAATGTAGCTGCAGGGTAAACCTGCTGTCCATTACCAGTTCCTGCCACATGAGGCCAGGACTGGCACATCTGATGATAATCTGTGTACACAACATGAGCCACACAGCCCAGGTACAGTACCACATGTCACTGTACATGCATGTGGGAGGTGTGCACATCCCAGACACCGTCCATGTCATGGACTAAGGAACACATACATGGCAAGCCACACACAATAGTCACCCAGGTGACTGATTGGTGAATACAATACCACCTGTGTGGGCAAATCCAGAAACTACATCCCTGAGCCACAATGCAGACCATTGTCATGTGGGCTGATGCCAAGGTATACCCATCACCTAGCCTTATATAGCTGTCTGACACAGTCAACCACTACACACCCATTAAGCAATGCACCCATACATGTCAGTACTGGCACCCTGATTGTGTGTGTGTGTGTGTGTGTGTGTGTGTGTGTGTGTGTGTGTGTGTGTGTGTGTGTGTGTGTGTGTGTGTGTGTGTGTGTGTGTGTGTGCGTGTTGTATGATCACATTCACACTCACTACAACCCCCATTAGCAATGTCAGACACCTCCACATACCCTTTGCCCATAATATAACCTCTGTATGACCCCTGTGGTGCATGTGATTCCTGCACAGTAATGTGTTGTGGCACTCTCACTAGAGATGAGTTGTATTCCTGGCTCTGCCATGCATGTCAATATGTGTGTTTCCCTGTGAGAGTGTGGCTGTGTTGATACTGGCACTTGTTTGTGTGTACAGGCATGTGTACTACACCTACTGTATAGCTGCAATATCCCTGTTGCATATGCCACTCACCATCAAATATATGTTTTGAGGGCTCATCAACATGTAACCTATGTGGTGCATCCGATAAATGCATAGAAATGTGATAGCACTACATCATCTTCAGGAGTTTGATACACTGTGCTGGTAGGTGTGTGACACAAACATTTTTAAGTTTTACTCTCCCACTCATCCCTGACTTTACTTTGCCTCTGTCTGCCTCTCTCACTCCCTCTCTAGTGGATGTGGAGACCTACACCTGCTTTGCTTATGCAGTAGCATGTGTATTGTAAGTGCTGCTCATGATCAGCTGATGGCCTCTGCACGAATTGCAGCCCTTCTTTAGCTGATTGCATGTGGAACAGCTGTGGTAACATCCCCATAGCAAATTGCATGGAAACACACCAGTATCTAGGAGCATCATCTTGGTGTTGGTCCTTTTCATGCAATGTGAGCAGGAAATAGATCTGTTGTTTGGCAAACAGTATCACAGATGGATTGGGGATTTATCTTTAACAACATACACTGTGGAAACAGGCCAACACACAGGAGGGGGATGTGCCTGATTTGACTACAGACTGTAAGTGCTGCAATACTGCATTTGGAGTAATTGTTGGTTTAACAGGGTGTGTGTGGCTATGGCTGTCCTGCATGTTTTAATACCTGTCATGTCATTGCTATGTTTCTGAGGAAACCCCCATCTGTAGGCTTATCTGCAGACTGGGCAGTGTGTGGTGCCTTTTGTTACTTGTGTTATCCACAGAATTCCTATCTGTGAACTGCAGAAGGTAGTGTGAGGATTGCAGTCTGTAGATGGTGACAGCCATGAGAGTTACTGACTTCATATCCCTCATAGGACATATGTTTCAACAAACCATGTTACAACAGTAAATGTCTGAGGTTATCACAGCAACATGTCAATATTGGCACTGTGTTTGTGCCTACAGCCACAGCTCTGTCAACCTTTGTACATATCATGCAGTAAGAAGTGCATATGTGCTGTACACCATATTTATTGACATCATATCTGATAACAAGCCAGTGAGATATCAGACTGATACACATGTTAGGTATAGTAGGGGTTAGATTTGATGACATAAGATGGACATTCTGTGGTTGTGTGTACAGTACTGAGGTATGTGTACATATGGTGATTGTCAGAGTGTGTGTATTGTTAGTATGTACCTTGGTCTGTGTACAGACTGTGGTAGATGTCATTGCTCTTGGTCCTGTTCTATTTGATGTTACATGCTGCTCCAATGTATATTACTCTATCGGCTTACATGTTTGTAGGGCCAAACACACATGTCCTATACCACAGACAGGCATTGGACCACACTGTGTAGTGGCTGAGTATATGTAGGGGTAGTGTGTGAGTGGCACATATGAGGACGGTGTTGAACAGATAGTCCATATACTGTAATATTACGCTAGCTTACCATATGTGGCTGTGGCTCTGTTCAAATTGGTTGTAGTTATACACTTTCACACAGGTGTCTGTTACTCTGTGCTGTGACATGCCTGTAAAGCCTGTTATATATGCAGGTACATGTGTGTTCCCCATAGGAAATGTAGGCCAGTGTTGAACCAGTCTGTCTGTAGCCTGCACAGAGCTTTGTTACATGCCTAGCATCTTAGTGTACTTACCCAGTGATATGTCATGTCCAGATACTTGCCAGATGTAATGCTGCCGGGCCACCATAACAGTCATGTATGTCAGACAAAGCAGTGGGATGCTGTACAGATGTATGTCAATAACTAATGGGTAGTATGTGGCCATGGCACCTCTGTACCAGTGGTTATTATGTGTCAGGACAGACAGGGGTGTGTGAATGCATAACCTATGGGGGTAAATGTATACCAGTGGTTATGTGTTATACCCATCTACATGGCTGTTAACATCCACATTGTCAGGCTTGATCCACATGTCTTACACTAATGGGTTCTGTGTATACCTCTGGACTGTCCAGAGTGTGTCAGACTTTCCACATACATTGGTCATATCTCTACTGTAGTCCACAGGAACATTACTGTGCTAGCAGTGGTACTGTACTATGATGTCCTTAAGATGTCTGTCAGTAGCCAATTTTGCACATGTTAAAAGAAGATGTGACCTCCCACACACACCATGTCTGTGAAGATAATCCCTTTTACAGTAGCAATAGTCTACAAATATACCTGCAATACATACCTGACATCCCCTTGCACTACGAAGTTGGCACTATTGGGGCTGAGGTAGGGCTCCACTCCATGTTCAGGACATATGGTGAACATATATGTATATCTAATTATCCATATATCTATATAGATATATACTCATATACATATCAACATACATAGATGGATATGTACATGTATATATATATATATATATATATATATATATATATATATATATATATATATATATATATATATATGTATATAAACACTGAGATATATACCTATACAGACGAATATATGTCTACACATATACAGAGATAAATATGCACATATACATTTGGATATCTACATATATATCGACAGTAGTAGGTATATCAGAATAGATATATATGCACATATAGTTGTACATATCTACATATTTACCAACATAACTAGGCATAACTGTGCACATAGGATATGCATACATATATAGCTATATATACATATATGTATATATAGATATGTATATATGGATCTACTTTACCTTACCGACACCACACTTCACCGACACACAAAACACCGAACCCTAATGACCGAAACCACAAAACACCGACAATACACACACTTACCCTACCTGCACCCTAACTGCTCATTAACGCCCTAAAATTACAGTCCCTCACTATCGCACACTTACCTGTCCACTCCGAACACGAATCCCTCATTCTATCGCACACTTACCGAGTCCGTCGGGTTCTCGCCTTGTCGGTCATCTGCGTTGTCGGTGATTTCGGCCCGTCGGATTCCTCGTCGGTGAAGTGAGATGTCGGCGATCTGAAGGTGATCTGTATATATATATATATATATATATATATATATATATATATATATATATATATATACATATATGTATATACACATATATGTGTATATACATATATGTATATATACAAATATGCACATATATATATATATATATATATATATATATATATATATATATATATATATATATCTATGCATATATGTACATACGAACAGATGTACATATGGCCATATATAAGTTGCACTATACAGATGTGTATACAGACATATGTATGAGTATACATGTGTATTTACATGTAGACATTTAGACCTATTATATGTATATAACCATATTTCTCTCATGTGTAAACTTTACGGTTGTGTATACCCTCCCAGATGTATCTCACCGTATGTATCTGCTATGTGTACATTATGATAAAACAACATATGTGATGCAACCGTCATATTAATAACAAGGACTTCACAGTTTAAGAAGTAAAGGCAATTGTTCAGTACTACTCAACATGTGTATTGACAGCTATATAGGTAAAACAACAGCTGTCTTCACATTGGTTATGGCATAGTGGATAAGTGTTGTAACTTTAGTGTAGAGGGTCCTGGGTTCAAGAACCTGCAAGTGCTGTTCATTTTATTTCTGGGCAGAAAAGGGCTGTTGGATATAGAGTGGTTAAGGTAGTTTTGAGCAGCTTTAAGCATGTTTGCATGGGTTTGCATGAAGCTAAGCAGTGCTAAGCTATGGGTAAACATATGGGCGCTTACACAGTGTAGGCTTTGCTTACCAGTGTGCAGATCAGCTCAGCTATTATATTCCAGCAATGTTGAGACTTGCTAAGCATGGCTTAGCCCTGGTAACCAGGTCACACTACCCAGTCTGATAACATAGCTGGGTAATGACATATGTAATAAATGTATGTAATGCCATGTACAGTACATGCGCCTATGTGCTGTCATTATGGTAGCAAGGGGTGTGAGTATGTGTGGGACACATACGTATATGAGGCCTGTACAGCACTGTTATCCATGTGAATGTGTTACATACAGGGGCAGTAGCCCAGGCTATGTGCTGTCACACTGGCATGTAGTGTATCATGGCAGTACTATTGTTGACAGTGCTTACCCAGGCAAGAGCAGAATGCTAAATGTAGTACTGACAACAGGCACACCGGCAGGCATAGCTGGACTCTCAGGCTTCCCTGTTGTATCCCTGGTGTGTGAGCTGTGTCACAGTATATACCCCTTACTGGGTAATGATCCGTCAGGTGGAATGTAACTGTAGACTACCGTCTGTACAGCGCATGTTACTGAGGGCTTCTGCCATGTAGTTATGGCATACATATTTTTGTCTGACATCAATCTGTCAACACACTCATGTTACTGCATAGCTACCTGTCAAGCTAATGAATGTCAGTCCCTGTACAGATGTGCAGATGGCAGGTATTCAGCTGGGATATGTACAGGCAACCTATGCTTGATTGACACTGACATGTCTCCCCAGCTGTGTAAGATGTGGCACATATAGGAGATGTCACCCTGTATGCACCACATGCCACAGGTATCTCCACTACACTACAGCAGAACATGCTTGGGTACAGCTCACCATCACAGACAATAACCATGTGTTTTAATGCATGTTGCATGCATGTCAACTTGATCACATCAGTGGCCATGTGCAGGAGGCATCTGGAGGATTGGCTGATGCAGGTTATTCACACCCTGAGAATCACAACAGTAGTGTCTGTCGATAGATGCCCACTGCCACCTGGCAGGTGGCAGGATAACACTGTACACACTACCCTTACACAGCCCATCTCCCCCTGGACAATAGCTAGGTACACAGCTATGACCACCTGCAGGGATGCACCCCTGTACTGACATGTGTACATGTGCATGACTGAGTATAGCAGTGTCTGTGTGTTAGCACACCTGTACTTGGGAATTCCATGAGAGTTTTCCCAACCAACGCAACATCCATTGCCATAATCAGTTGTGGCTGCTGCTGTATGGGACATTACATGTACCCTGTTAAACTCCCCCCATACTGGCTATGTGAGCCTTGCAGTACCAGCACAACAGTGTTTTACAAATGGGGTGATAGGCATGGGATGCCCATTGTGTTCTGGCATGTGTGTGTAGGTGTGCATGCCCGTATATCTGTAGGGGACAGCATTCTGAGACCACATACTCCTATTACAATACTCATTGCCACACAGTAGTACAGATAGTGTTGTTGCTGCCTATAGGTGAGGCATGACAATGCAACACCCTACTACGTGTGTGGCATGTGCATGAGATGCATATCCCTGTAGTACCACTGTTGGTGTATACTATGGGTTGTATCACAGTTGTGGCCAATGTGTGATGCTGGGTATGGCAGAGTGTCATCATGGATTTCAGGGAGTATAATATCCACTGGGGGATGTGGATGCTGTGTACACTGTCATTACACCAAGGTACACCTGGTATATTTCCTATGTACCACTTTATGGTAACCACTCTCACCATCAACCATACAGGTAAATGTTACCACAATCCAAGTCAGTTATGCATGTGATGTGTGCAGCGTACCTGCAACATATTGGACACATGGTCAGGTTAGTTAGCAGTGATAGGCCCTGGTATCTCATATGTGTGTCTGTAAATGTGTATATGACGGTATGTCACACTACGTATTGTCTGAATACACCCATCACATTCCCCCATTATCATACTGTACATGTCTGGGGATGTTCTACATGTAACATGTAACCTGGGACACATCTCAACCCGAATGCTGTGTAGTGTGTGCAATGTAAGCCACACCCTTCAGTATCACCACATACCTATGTAGGGGTCTACTCCCAGTGTTGCCAAGTAACAGTGTGCATGTATGTGGATGGGTCTACATCAGGTTGCAGGGTATACATGCCTCAGCGGGCCTCCCATCCATGTGGCACAGGCAATAACCGGTTTAGTAACCAGTGACATATGTTCAACTGTACCCCAGATATGTCACGGCCATGGTGTCACCACAGTGACATACCCCAATGTGGAATATGACTGCAGACCATCCTTGTGCTGACACATTTACACCTATAACACAAATGGATAACATTATATAGATAGTATTACTAACAGCTATAAGGCATCATTGCTGGATGGCTACACTACCTGCCATATATGCATTACACTCTACTTCTTACAACATGTTACACTGCAGTACTGTGGTACACTGTAGTGCAGTCACTGTGTGCATCAGAACCATATCAGCCTGTCCCTGCATTGATGGTATGGTTGATAGGGATGTGGCACATGTATCATCATATGCACAGGACATCCTAGTGCTGACACATGTACACCTACAACACAAATGGATAACATTATAGAGACCACATCCAACCAGTGTTACTAACAGCTATCAGCCATCATTGCTGGATGGCTACACTACCTGCCATATATGCATTATACTGTACTCCCTACAGCATGTTACACTGCAGTAATGTGATACACTGTAGTGCAGTCACTGTGTGTATCAGAACCATATCAGCCTGTCCCTGCATTGATGGTATGGTTGATAGGGATGTGGCACAGGTATCATCATATGCACAGGGCATCCTAGTGCTGACACATGTATACCTACAGCACAAATGGATAACATCATAGGGACCACATACAACCAGTGTTACTAACAGCTATAAGCCATCATTGCTGGATGGCTATACTACCTGTCATATATGCATTACACTCTACTCCCTACAACATGTTACATTGCAGTACTGTGGTACACTGTTGTACAGTCTCTGTGTGCATCAGAACCTTATCAGCCTATCCCTGTATTGATGGTATGGATGACAGGGATGTGGCATCGGTATTATCATAGGTGTGATGTTGGTTTGCCAGAGGCTGAGCCTGGGCCATACATTTGTCACCATGTGTGTGGGTGAGGGGTGTACTGTAGAAAGATGGGCAAGGTGATGTGGTGTGTGTAGGTATGGGGTTGCCCTAGGTGTGTTTGCATAGTGTGTGGGTATGCATGCACACAGTTCTGCCATGTGGCTTCCCTACACATGTGTTTATGGACAGCTGCAGACCATACCTGGCAGGGTGTGCAGTTTGCTACCTCCGGCCACGTACATGTGGACTGTGCCAGCCAGGGGTTCCACGGGCATGTCCAGGTACAGACATCGATGTGCTACTCTCACCTGCTGATGACAATTATCTGCTGGTACCAGGTCCCTCCTGGGACTGGCCAGGACCACGTGCATATTGTCTGCTGTGGTGTGGTGTGGACAGCACACCCCCACACTGCTGGGTCTGCTACTGCCACTATGGGAGCTCCTTGGTGTCCTAGCATGTCCACATTGACTGCCAGCTGTTGGTGTTGCTGGCCCACGTCCACATGGGTGTCACCTCATCCCCACCACATGCTGAAGCACGGACACACCATGGCTGATGAGGGCCATCATCTCTTCATGCCATCTATCTGTGAGCTTAGTATAAGCATGGATGGCACCCGGCAGTTCACGGAGGTTGTCACTTACAGATGCAAGAGCAGCCCTCTGCAGCTTCAGGCCCTGTCTGGTGTAATGTTCCATACATGCCTGCACCGCCATGACAGCCGGAAACATGCACCTGCTGGTACCAGCTATGTTGCCTATGACAGGGGCATGATGTTCTGCGGCCCTACCACGAGCAACCTGGGACATCCACCTATGTTGTACCCTGCTGGACATCCAGCTATGCCTGCTGTGACCAGACACAGTAGGCATGGTTACCACACTTCCCTGTGCGCTGCCACCAAATCCAGCTGTTCCTCTACTATGGCCACTGGTGATGGGGTATGTGCAGGCACTGAAACTTTGTGCAAGGTTGGGGGTGGCTAAAAGGGGGATGTCAAATGTTGGCGCAGTATCAGCCCCTGACAACCTCACCTGTGGTTGAACAGCACTATCATCATCTTCGGTGTCTGTATGGACACCATCAGATTGCATGCAGAAGGGACCCTGACCCACCTCGCCACCTGTGGGGGAAAACAATAAATGCACTTTAAAATCTGTATAGCATTGCCTAACAGTACACACATGCACACACACACACACACACACACACACACACACACACACACACACACACACACACACACCTCTGTAATACCTACCTGTCCATGGCTTTACAGACAATCCCATGTATATGTCCATGTGTTACCCCATCCTGCATCACATTTGTTAACATACACTCATTGATACCACTCATTAACATCTCAGTCCTGTAAATGCCCACACAAGTGCAAGGCCTGTTGCTGCTTTACCTGCCTGACCTGTGTGTAGTGGTTTTACATGGCTTCACTGCTGTCATTTGGTATGCATCCTCTGTATGTCCGGACATGATGTGCTTGGCCCCTATATGTGTGGGCTACTATCTTGTATCCATAATATCTCGCACTGGTGTGTCATGTGTATGTAATGCTCAGTACATGCCAAATATGCTGCTCCTTCTGCCTATCATGTGACAACTGTAATATTTGGATACACTCCCTGGTGTTGACTAGTAATTCCACAATGCATCTGTAGTGCTGCATACATGGGTTTTAGGTGACCTCTCTGCTGACTGCGATATTAAGGGTGTACTTGGTGTCTACCTTCCCTCTGGATGCCTGTTCCATGCTACAGACCATATTATACTATTTGCTCTCCTGTGATTACACAAATGACAGGTATTCCTGGTATGTAATGTGGCAGTCCATGTCCATGTACTGCACGATGTCAAAGGGAGGTACAGCCGTATGAACACCCAACAATCACAAATGTGCATACACGGCCACTCATACAAACACATGCATACACACACACACATCCTACATGCATCTACCTCCCTCCACTTCACCAGAATGACCCTGCAGACAAACTAACTAACCACCAGGAAGCACACACACACAAAAAGGTGAGGTTGCACAATGATTGTATACACAGTCCTCCTATTACCCATCTGTCAACATGCAGAACATATGGTACAGAACAGCATGCAGTTCAGCTATAGTCAATCCATACTAGCAACAGTATACATATGTGTAATGCATGTGCTGTGTAACTAGGTGATGCCCCTTCCCCTGGATACCACTGCACCTATGTACACAGTATTGCTGTGCACCTGTTCTGCACCCTGCCATGTACTGTGCACCACAGCTCCCAGGTGTACAACCCATTGCGGAATGTGCAGTGCTGTGTCAGTTATGTCAACTTTACTTCTCACAGCTCCTATGGTTTTCAGCAACACATACCTGGGATGATATGTGGACAGTTGTCACTGGTGAATGCCTGATGCCTGATTTACAGCTGTCAACATCAACAGACTATGTATGACCACTACAATACTCTTAGACTGACAACCATCTGAGCATACCATGAATATGGGGGGCATACACACCTTTATTGATTTGACACGCACATCCTTGATCTGCCATGGGACCACATCACCACATATCTTAGCAGTACATGAGCCCAATATCTGACATATATCCTGTACTTTCACATGCAGTGTCTATAGACTGTGTTAGGTGTGCAGCTGCTTATCGCAATGCATACAGACTGTGTGGGCATATGTGTGCACACCCTTATCATGACAGTTTATCGCACCTCTTGTTGTGTGTACTACAGCAGTCACTACTCCTGGCAGAGGTATACCAGTGTGGGCCATCTGCATTTGCCCAGTGTATGGTCAGTCTGCCCTACACATGTCCCCCTATTCTGCATGATTGCAAGGTCTACTCATGTGCACATCCCATGGTGTTCACACACTGTCATCACTATTGCTGTGTGGGTAGGGTTACGGCTGCCACAATGTCCTGAACCTGACTATGTGCATGTAGAGCCATTCCTAACATCCTTAGGATCCCTGTTGCAGTGCACTGGTGTGTCATGCTGAACCCCCCATTCAGCCTTTATGCAGATGCATGACAAGTAAGCCTTACACATGTGTGTCACTTTGCAGTGTCCCATAATGAACACCACATGTTGCAGCCTAGACCCAGCTGATAATGTGGACTACTGTAATGCCTTATGCCATAATGTATCTCTGCAGCAGTTGCATTTGTCCTACAGTTATATACACTGGTGTTGCACTGTATATGGGTGTTGTTCTGAACATGTCCCTACTGTAGACCATGTCTACCACCAGTATGTTATTCTGTGGACACATACCACAATAACAGGATGTTAGTTATCATGCAGGTGTCTGACATACCCTTCCAATACCCCATCATGGTCACCCCTGTGAGACCGTGCATTTCACAGCAACAATACATACACACGTACAGCATGCATTCAGGGTAGGTGGGTTAGATGTGTGCATCTCCACACATTTCAGGGGTGGATGTATGGCATGGACCCAGCTGTGGTGAGATGATTCTCCCGGACTGCAGCAGCACACCGACGGGCATTGCGAAGCAGGTCAGTACAATGATGCCGGACCTGCTCATAACTGTGGTTGTGCAGTCTGACATCATTGACCCTGTGGACTAGGTCATTCCACAGGGCAGTCTGCTCCTGTTGCTCATGTGCAGCCCTGCCAAACAGCACTGGGTAGTGCTAGATCAAGTGTGATATCACCACATCATTCTCTGCTTGTGAATAGGTGGGCAACCATGCATGTGACATCTTGGCTGAAAGACATAAAGATGGAAACAGATCTGAGCAACTCATACAGCAAGGTTACCACAATTTGTAATACAATCTCTGTCACCCCCCCCCACCATATCAGCTTCAACCAACTGTACACACAACTCATTAGGTATGGCTACAGCTTACCTACCAGTGGGACAGATATTGTATTGTGCCACACTGTCTGCTATGTGATTGTAGCCATGTCCCCTGTGTGGACACTATCATTGCTGGCCTGTTAAAGGCTGTTCACCTGCATGCCATTCTCAGGGCCACTATGGTTCCATATATGCATGTGGCATGGCTGCTTTGGGATTGCTGCACATCTGACATTCTGTGCTATTGAGGATATGTATGCATGCTGCTGGACATGTACCGGGATTGTGTAAACTATTACTACTAACATATGTTCTATAAAAGTGACACAATAACATGTATATGTTCTATTGGCCAGCAGAACCACCTCTCCAAACCCATCTGCTCATGATACCTGGACACATCACATATGTGGCCAAACCTGGGGCCTTCTCATGTACTGGTCCAGCAATACCATCAGGTGGAACCAACCCAGGGGATGTTGTTCCCCCCCCTCGGGGCACACACAGACATGATCCTGTCCCCTGAGGTCAGGTCTAGGGTCTGTTCCATACCTTGATCCACAGACACATGTGGGATGTGCTACATCAGTCTGAGGGACACAGTACACATTCACAGGGCCAACATGCTCCTCCTGCTCAGCCTCCAGACCAGGCACCTTCAGGATGTGGACTGCTGTTGTGAGTAGCAGTGGGTGGGAGGCATGTTCCCATTGTGCCCATATTGGGGCCCATGAGGCATCCGCATCACAGACCACACACACCATCCAGGGTGTTTACCCACCACATACCACCCTTGTAGACTTTCCTCTATACGTACCAACCCTGACCACCTCCACAAGTGTACCTGCCATACTTCCCCATATTCCCATTGCATACTTCAGAGACGGGAGCAATGTGGTCCCAACAAGGGACTAACATGTGACATACTTATCCATGTTGCACACACTGCCAGCTGTAAAAATCTTTGTGTATTGCTATGTGTGCTGGTGCATCACACATAGCACGCATCACTGTGGTAGTAATATAGGGGACATGTCTTTACGTGTATATATGTAGACGTGTGCATATAGGTATATATCTATATATGTGTAGATATAAGTGATGCATATATGTCCACATATATATGTCTACACATGGGTATCTCTATATTTGGGGGCATACATATGCATACCTATATGTGGGGTACATTCAGACATCAGCTCCACAATCTCACAATACCTTCCTGCACAGCTGCATTGTTCTGTCTTGCTACAACACAGACAGATGCCACATATGGACACAGCCTGACATTAGGGGGGTATATTTAGGACCCAATTGCAGGTAACCCTATTATGCGAAAGCCAAATAACTATGGGCTAGGCTTATAAATGCCCTTGGGCAGATAGCCTAGTATGAACCTATGAACCTATGAACCTATGGCATTTCAGCATGTTACATTACATATTAACCTGAGTATCCTGCCAATGATGGGCTGTGGGTCCCACGTGTCCATCATAATGGCATTACTTCCACCACCAGCTATTGGCCACGTAATATACATACTTCCCATTACAAAACACACACTATGATGGCTTACATCTTGTCAATCAGTGCTGACCTGCACAATTGACAGCTATGGCCCACTACCGACAGGGACAGACACTATTGTCCATAGCAGTTGTTCAGTTGAACATCATCACAACAAAAACCTGATGGCACATATAAATCATTTCACATCATCTATGCCATTATTATTGACCAGGCACTAGATTCTATTAAATGTATATATACTTCACATACCTGTTGTGGGAATGATGTCTTGATGAATGAATGCTGAATAAATGCCTTTGCCTTAGGCTTTCTTTCTTTCTTTCTTTCTTTCTTTCTTTCTTTCTTTCTTTCTTTCTTTCTTTCTTTCTTTCTTTCCTTCTCTCTCTCTCTCCAGTAAATGGAATGAGCTGCTTTGAATAGATTGCAGCATGACTTTAGTAGGTGAAGCACATGATCAAGTGATGGCCTCTGTACCAATCAGTGTCCTCCACTTGCTAACTGCATGCAGCTTGCTGTGTAGTACTTCCAATCACCACTGTCATGGCAACCACTTACTAAAAATACCTACATCATGTGGGCGTGATCCCTTTACCTTTCCTGTGTGATGGACATCCTTCCTGTGTGCGGGAATCAGTGTTACAGACACCAGGTAGCAATACCTCTTACAAGAGAACCTGCACACTCAGGTCAGCTACATATTTGTAGGAGGTTCCAGAACTACAGACCAAGTGTGAGTAGAGTTGTGTTATGCTTTGTATAGTACTGGTGTTACAGGGTTTGTGTGTACATACTAGTTTACCTTAGAATGCAGTCTGCCTGCATAGCTCTCAACTGTGGGTCTATCGTCTTGATGGCCCGAGGTGTGCCTATCATGTTTTGTCTGTCCAACACACAGGTCCTGTATCAAATATTTCACTGGCAGTGTGTGTGTTGAGTGCTATCAGTACATGGCTACATCCATTTATGTTTCTAACCTCAAATCCCTGACTAAGGGTATGTTGCAGACTATCCTGTAACACCAGCAACTTGCATAGTGCATGGCAACAGTTTTCCACATATGGGCCTGTGTTCCAGCCACTATCCTCCACCTACATGCCAAGCTTTGCACATATGACATGCTGTCAGGGGTTGTTCTGTAGTGGGCTGTATTTCACAGTGCCATTCCTGCCATCAATCCACTGCTGTTATATCCCCCACACATAAGATGGGGCTGGGGCCATATATGTGTGGGCTTCACCTACACAATACATGTGCCCTTATGCACTCCAGTGGCCAGTGTATGTAACAATGGTATATGGCCCTGTATTATTGAGACTGGGGGGGGTGCACCATAAATAACCTAGGCTGCTACAAAATGTGGGGGTACCAGGGGTGAGCTGCCTTAAGGTATCTGGATGTACAGTAGCATACACTTCCCATATATTTAACTTAGTTACATAAATTGGGTTAATACTGGCCTACTGCCTCTTGCCATACAGACTGTTCTGTTTGTTGGTGTGCTTGTGATGGCATTGGTTATGCCTTGTTATGTAACAGTTACATCCCATTGTGTCAACTGAAGCTTTTACCACCTTGTGATTGTGTACAGAGTGTAGATAGAGGCTGCTGAACTATACACCTACATTACTTACTGTTGATTGTTTGGTATCCTGTGGCCCCGTCTGTCTTTACTATTGTACTACTTGAAGGGCTTGGCCTAGACAGCAACATTTGTGAACCTATCCAGATTACTGTATTAGTATAACTGTTTCACAGTTGCATTACTCTGTTTATATGGATGTCAGTGTCTGAACAGCTATATGACGTGGCATATAAAACTGTAATAGGGGTGGGAGGTTGTTGTAATGGTTAAGTTGTTTACCTTATAGACATGAGGTGCAGGGATTGATTCTCACATAGGGTAATTGACTAGGCTTACAATGGCTCACAAGGGCAATTAGTCTAGTACTAATCTATGAACCTATGAAGTACACAAACAAAGTTTTTCCATTTATGCAAACCTGTGTGTGGTGTTATATCCTATGACCTTTCTGTGGGTATATGTTGCAGGCAATGATTGTCATTTCTATGGGTGGTTCATACAGTGTCCAGTTGTTTAAGGTGTTAACTGTACGCATAGTGGCTGTTCCATATTGTGTGCACCTTCTACATATGTATCTTACTGTACATATCTCTGCATGTGAATGTATAGTTTTATATATATATATATATATATATATATATATATATATATATATATATATCTTTATCTGCATATATGTGTCTGTGTATATGTATCCTGGGGATGTTGATAGCTTCCACATTGTGCATTTCCTATGGGAGCCAGACTGTACAGCATGATATGTTGCCAATACCAGCCTGACATCATACAGATGGGATGTAGTACTGTTAACATCTTGTGCCCATGTCATGTCAGGTCCTGGTTATGGGATCTGCAACACTTGGTAGTGTATTGCAGGGCGGACGTGTTTGGCTGTGAGGGTGGGTATACCTATTCGTACAAGAAGTATATTGTTTGGGGCCTCTCAATCCCATTAACGGTTGCATGTGGATATATATGTTGTAGTTATTTTCCCATTGTTACCTACAGATGCATGTCCATATATACCTATATAGATATATATATCTGCTTACATAAATATAACTATGTCCGTATATACCTACATAGATATATATATCTATGTAGGTATATACGGACATAGTTATATTTATGTACGTATATACCTACATAGATATATATATATCTGCTTGCATATATGTAACTTGCTGTATATATTTAGACATATAGATGTAGACATATATAGCTATAGATGGCGGCATTTGCATGTATATATGTTCATATATATTTATATATATGTATATATTTATATATATATATATATATATATATATATATATATAGAGAGAGAGAGAGATATGTTGTATCTTTTTAGATATTAATATATTTACACACACACATACATCTAAATGTTGGAATACATTCTCTGTACTGTTTACTTACTGGGCTAGATGATATGTTTGTGAATACATCAGGGTTATGTATATCTGACATAATTTAGTGGTAAATCACTTTGTTTATGGTGTGCAGGGTACTAGGTTTGATCCTTGCGGAGGCTGTTTATTTTGCTGCTGGGCAGAACAAGGGCCGTTGGATACAGAGTAATTAAGGCACTTTTCAGCAGCTGTAAGCGGGTTTGCATGGAGGTAAGCAGTGCTAACTTCTGGTTAGTTTCTTACACTGATTTAGCTTCTAAGTTTCTTAACCTGTGTAAGCATTACTTACCTCCACACAACAGGCTTAAACCCGCTTACTGCTGCTTAAAAGTGCTTACTTCAGCTTACCCCCATATTTATTTCTTTAAAAGAAAACAAAAAGGGGTTGATGGTAAAGTGGTGAAAAAAAAGGTCACAAAGAGGAAAAGACAGTAAGGAAACTAGCCAGGGATGTGCAGGAAGGGTGTAGGGAAGGTCCATAGCTGCCCCTTTCTTCTACAGCAACAGCTGTGCATATACACTGAATTTGGAGGTGAATTTGGATACTCACACCCCTGGAAGGGGGTGAGGACAACAATAATAAGTTGTGATGCCAATTAGACTGGATTACATGTGTCCAGTGGACACATATGTGAAATGAACAGCTATGTATGGAGCAAGGTTTTTTTGTGGGAACAGATTGCTTTTTTTTTTTTTTCCAGGTGAGAGTGGTATGTTGGGGAGGGGTAGTAGATATAGTTGGGGAGGTAGTTTGGGTAGGTTAACAGACAAGACAAACAAAATGCATACAGGGGCAGTATTTGACACATGTGGGGGGCAAACACCTTGATGGGGAAGGGTGTTTGGAAATCAGAAGCCCATGAGCCCCCTAGTGGAAATAGTGGAACTGAGGTCCCACTGATCTGCAGTCACCACTGCACCTTCACAGCCCCAGATGTGGCTGTGCTGGGGGCTGAGTCGCAGAGCCAGGATGACCCTCTAGTTGTGACATGCAGCCCTTGAGCTGGCGTAGCAGTTCACCAAACTGCTTGTTGATTTCTCTACCCACCACGACCCCGACCTGGCGACTGGTGACAGGTGCCTGTCTGTGCCCACTCCCAGAGGGGGGGTGAGCCCCATCCCCTGAGGCAGTTCCACCCGAAGGTAGTGCAGGACCAACAGACAGGGATTTCCTGGGTTGGACCCCAGACATGCTGGTGCCCGGTGCCACGTCCAGCTGAGGTGGGACAGATGGGTCCACTGGGACCTGCCTTCACAAGCGTGCTATAGTGTTTAGATGTCATCATCATATGTGGGTTAGTAATAGTCATCACATTCCAGGGTTTGGTATAACAGCATGCATAGATATTCCCATTAACCCAGACACCAGATACGGAACAGTTGCCATAACAAACAGAACACATGCATATGTGGGACCACAGTGGTAATAAGAACAGCATGCAGGTACATTGATGGCACCATGCCACCAATGTTTGTATAATTCAATATAGCACATGCATGAGAACCATTAAAATACTTATCAAACAATTGGACATTATCAGAACATAGGTTTTATTACATACCAGTTGGGGTGAGAATGCTGATTATTGTTGGAGATATGGTGGGGGGAGATAAAGATGTCACTTAACAACAAGTATATTCCTGTAGTCCACATTACTTTCCTAGTCAGTGCTGTTATCTGTACCTTACACGTCTTACTACACTACCCTATAGCCTTAGTTTGGACAGTGATATGGCTGTCATCATCATTGCACATGACCTGGTTTTACCTGCAGTATCGCCTCTTACCTGGTATACCTGTGGAGGGAATGTTTGTTAACACTAACTGTTTCTACACATACTCCCAGATTCCAGGTTGATGTTGTGCACATAGCTATCCAACTCTGTCTGCATAGACTCTGGCCATGTGTTGACCACATGCTGGTGTGCCTGGACATATCTAGAATATTGCCCTCTTCCACCTTTAGTGACCTGACACACACATATACATGCTTTCCTACACAGTTATATTATGTAGCACAGTGTGGTTGACAGTAATCAATGATACTTTATTACTCAGAGAAACTGCAACACTCACTATTCCTTACAATACCAGAGTGAACAGTACCTGTACAGGTTATAATGGTCTGTATTTCTCAGCACAGTATTCGTATCCGACGTACCTGTGGGAGCAATGTTTGTTAGCACTACCTGAATGTTGCCACACAAAGTTCTAGATTACACATTAGTATTATGCACATACATCTCACTCTGTTACTGTACACACTCTGGTCACAGCTTGACAACATGGGAGTGTAGAAAGGACATACATGAAATATTACTCTCCTAACAGTTTTGGGGGTTGCTACAGTGTTCTCATAGGTGTTTGACAATCACTTGTATTCCCTGTTTGCTGGCTAAACATCTAGGATCATCCCACAGTCTTACCAGGTGGACAAGCAGTAGATATAGGCCCATATACTTGACAGTCTGGCCTCATCTGTACACTTGTGGGATATGATTCTGTATGCAGCCTACATCCACTCCCAGGATTCAGACCATGGCTGTGTCTGCTACAACTTAAACACTGTCTATCACAGTTGTGTCTGCTATATAGATATTGCTGTATATCTCCTATCTGCTTTCTGTCTTATTAATCCCCTGTGTTTTTGCATTCTGACTTCGTATTACAACACTCTTATACAGATTTCTTAGACAGTTATATGTTGTATGACAGTGTGGGTGACAGTGATGTGTGATACCTCATTATTCAGAGCAACTGCATCAGTCGCATTGCCATACAATACCAATGTAAACAGTACCAGTACTGGGTATCATTCTTGTATTTCTGGGCACAGTGTAATACCAATGTAAACAGTACCAGTACCGGGTATTATTCTTGTATTTCTGGGCACAGCGTTGGTATCTGACAGACCTGTGAGAGAAATGTTTATTAGCACTACCTGAATGTTCACACACACAGTGCCAGAGTCCACATTACTATTGTGCACATACATCTCACTTTGTTATTGTACACACTCTGACCACGGCTTGGCAAGTTGGGGTGTAAATGGGACATACGTGGCTTCTTAGTCTCAGAAGGTATTGGGAAGTTGCTACTGTGCCAGCTTTGTTCGCATAGATGTATGTCAAACAATTGTATTTCCTGTTTGCTGCCTATACATCTGGGATCATCCCACTGATTTCCCTGGGGGACAGGATGTTGGCAACAGATATTGGCCACTTTACTGGACATTCTGGACATATCGGTACAGTTGTTGGGTATGATTCTATATGCAGAGTACTACCACTGGCAGGATTTGAACCATGGCTGTTTGTGCTAAAAAAAAACAACAGTTCACATCTCAGTTGCATGTGCTATTCAGGTTTTGTTGTCTGCATTTTCCCTGTTTACTGTCTATGTGTCTCTCAGTTGTACTACATGGCCTCTGGGGATTACACCTGTCATATACAGGCATTCCTACACATTCAGTTTATGGTGCACGGTGTGGGTAACAGTGCTTAATACAACAATACTATTACATGATTGCAAATGTACATTACCATATGATACCAGAGTATACACATGCAGTCCAGCAGTTAGACCTTTATTGCCAGGCTATTACACTTTTATTGACATACAAATGATATGAGATGCTTCCCGCCATATTCTATAGTGTATGCGGTACTTGCCTAGAACAATACAGGTTTTATACAAGCAATTAATTTACTACTACTTTTAGTTTTATTTCCTATGGCAGTAAATGCATGAGCATTACTGACCTGCCTTGCATTGCAACCTTGCCAGGCGACTGACGTGGGCTTCCTGGTTCATGGCCCGCTCCATTGCTGCTGTGGGGGACATAAGAGGAATATTTAGCCATACCTATCTATCCATGATATACCTGAGCTGGCAATTATTACACACATAGTGGGGTGATACTTACACACAAATGGAACATCCCCTGCCTCTCTAGCCTCTTGGATCCACTCCTCCAAGAGGTCCTCCTTACGCCGCTTCAGGTTGGCATAGTGATGCCTGACCTGCTCACTAGGTCAGGGTATGCCAGTGGCACTGGTGAGGTCATGGACGAGACGGTGCTAGGCCTCCACCTTATATTGGGAGCCCTGGTACTGGCCCTGCAGCAGTCTCTGATCATGGTCTTTAACAAGGTGTCCTGCCATGACTTTGGACTCCTGGATGCACCAGCGCTGCACCTGAAAGTGCACCCCTTCTCCCCTTACTGCCATTGTGCCCGCAAGGGGAATCTACAACCAGTTATGAGATGTATTCCTGCCTCTTGGGTTTAAGTAGGGCTGATTTCCCGCACTTTTTCATGATTGGCCGGATTTGAAAAGGTTAGGCTATGGGCAAACCTGCTTACCTAGGGTTGGCATTGTTTAAAGGGATATAACACTGGGCACATTGAGTTAGCTGGCCTACACATTGCTTACACCTCCTAAGCTTACCTGTGCAATGCTTAATGTTGCTGACATTAGACTTTGCATTATAATTCCTTTTTGGCATTGAGTTATTATTCATTACACCTTATACGTATGCTTGGTATCCATGATTCATGTGTACATACACTGTATGGGGTCCTTGTGTTTTATTGGGGACTTCAACACTCTATTACAATTACACCTGACTTATGGCCTTACTGCTGTACTCTGATTCACATATTTATGTTATGTAGCAGGTTAAGGCACATATGTCTGTATACTGATTCCTTTCACAGGTTCAGTTTGGTTTTACTATGGCAAAGACTTGTTTGCTGATACCTCATTCTTCTGTATTTCTGTGATTGCTTGGTGGTTAACTATTGTGACTATGGTGTATAGGGTCCTGGGTTCGACACCTGCATGGCTGTTTATTTTGTTGATGGGCAGAATAAAGGCCATTGGATACAGAGTGATTAAGGCACTTTTGAGCATTTGTAAGCGGGTTTGCATGAAAGGAAGCACTGCTAAGCTGCTGTTACATCTGCTTACAGAGAGTTAGCTTCAGAATTGCTTAACCAGTGTAGGCATTGCTTACTGCCAAGCAAACGGGCTTAAGCTCACTTACTAGTGCTTAAATATGCTTATTACTGCTTATTGGTGCTTAAACCTGCTTACTAGTGTTTTATTCATTATGACACTGACACCTAACATGTGCATTTACTGCAGTACTCCAGTTCATAAAAATATGTTATTTAGTGGGTTATGCAACATAAATTAGTCATAACATGCTTTGCCGTGGAAAATGGAATGTGCTGCAGTGGGACTCGAACTGGGAATGCTTTCTTGTAAGGGGAATGTTATGCCCTTTACACTATTGCTATGCTGCTTCATTTGCATATATTTTCCTTGTTATCCTGTTCAGCCATTTAAGCTGCATTAACCGTAGCTAAGTGATGGGCACACTGGTGCACCTATGGTTAGCTTTAATCAAATTTTTAAATAAAAATAAATACAGGGTTTGTTGATTTTATTTGTAATTACTTGCTGTTGTACATGAGGGGGAATGTTGGTGGGGATATGCAGACACCCGTGAGTGGTCTCGTTCATTTTTTACCCCCTTCTGCTGTTCTTCATTGCGGGAGCGTGTATATTCTGAGAGGTTTGCTCTCAGACAAGCCCCCTGCACTCTTACATGCTCCATGTAAGAATAGGAGCTCAGGCAGTGCACCTCATTACTATGCATGGTGCGCTGCCATCCTGCTCCTAAACGGCCGCCTCCATGCAGGACTAGGGGGATAGTAAATCCAGGGGTAAGTGTATATTATTATGTGAACTGTAGAATGTAATAGCTATACCTATATTGTCTTTTCCTATGCATCTGACAAAACTGTGTGAGATAGTTTCTTCTTCTTCTGCATGTGTTTATGTGTAACAAGCAAACAGCACTGTGATATGTTTAACCCGAGATTGCTGCACATTTCTGTTGTTACATAGTGCCTTTAATTACTATCCCATGCTATCTTTTTCATAAATGCTTCATAAACAGTATAGCAATTTTACTGTTTTTCCACTATAATTAGCCCTTTAAATTTCTTTATATGTTAACATTTCAGTGCTCTTTCATTGTATACTAGAAATGTGCTGCTCACAGTTTAGTTACTCCTTTAAGTTATGCTGCATTTTTACTATACCACTGCTCTTTCTTTATATACAAGAAACATGCTTCTTGTAGTTTAACTATTGCATTACAGTAAGCTGAATTGTAACATTTCACTACTCTTTTACTGTTTACAAGAAAATTTCTGCTTGCAGTATACATTGTCCTCTATGTTACTTTGAAATTTCAATTTTTTTGTTATGTTTTTTATATTGGTTGTGGCATATGTTATGACCTAAAGTTTTGTACATGGTCTCCCTTTCATAGGTTCATAGGTTGGTACTAGGCTATTGACCCTAGGACCTATACAAGCCTAGCCATAACCATTCCCTGGATATTTCTTCCCACAATATTTACTTCCCTGGACCCCTGTCTAGCAGGGTGACTGACATGATCCTTGGGGTGAATTTCCTATCTCCCATCCAATTGTCAAGGTTCCTTTTGAAGAGGGCCAAGGAGGCGCTCTGCTTGGCATGTATGGGCAGTCTATTTCAGAGTATGGGGAGTCTCTCCATCAGCTAACTCTGTTTCTGTTTGTACTTATACTCTGCTGCTCTCCATAACACTGTCTCCATTTTCATTAGATCTGACTCCTTCTCATTGTTTATTTTCAATTACCAGTGTATGTAGAAAACCTAATCTCTTTATTTTAAGCTACTTGATTATTTTAAGTATGAAAAGTCCGCACTTCCAAGAAGCAAATGTTCCAGTGATAAATGGGAAATAAACAAAGATAATAAAAAAGCGGTCCATTCACGGAAACAAACCAAGGCAGTCTATTGTAGACAAAATACCACAAAAAGATTCCACATGTAATAAATCCAAAATACGAAAGATGGCTGGAAATCTTTGTCTATTTATTGATATGAAACGGTAAGCGCTTTCACCAATCTGGCTTCATCAGACCGTGAATCACAAGTGAAAATAAAATCATTTATATAATAAATTAATTATGACATCACATCCTGCCGATAAATCAATTATTCAAATCTTCCTCATATAAAATACAATATTATATAGACGAATACACATCCTAAAACATTACATAACTTAACCAACATATGCAATTTAAAATAAATATCAACTATACTATTAAAAACATTCGGAGAACATCCGAAATTGATCCAACTAATTCAATATATATGAGGAAGATTTGAATAATTGTTTCCGTGAATGGACTGCTTTTTTATTACTTGATTATTTTACTGACTGACCTTGCTGGGTAAAGGCATGTGCACTAACTGGACACTACAGTATAGGTCCCCCACACCACCTTACAGGTAATTTCTTCCCCTGTTACATGTGAATGATACTTATTATTGACATAGAAACAATAGCAAAATGGGACTTGTATGGGCCAATTGCTAAATTTACCTAGTGCAAGCAAGAAAAGTACATTCAATGAAAAGCAAAGGTGAAGCAAAGGTGAAGCAGCCCACAGCAGAAATAGTACATAAAAGGTTCTTTTATTTAAAATTGTTAGCGCTTTCACAGCTATTACTGCCGCTTCATCAGACAATGATACAAAGAATCAATTTCACATTCTCTTTTTAAACAAACTTTAAACCAATGAAATGCATACATTAATTAATCAGCTAATTAAGCCATCAAGTTGCAACTGCAGCACTTGTTCGTCTTTGTCTATAAGAATGCAAACTAATAATTAAAAAAAAAAAAACAGTTATAATATGAGTTGAATAAATAATAATAGATGCATATATAAAAATAATTTTCATCTGAACACTCTGTTCTTAAGTACAGGCTTAATACATATTTTATCATTCAGTCCTTTCACTTTATTTCCTCTCATCCTAATAATCCACTTTAGTTCACTTGCTTCTACCCTATTTTCTATGTCACCTTCCCGTATACTTTCTGTAATAGTTTCAATCACTTGAAATTTAAATTTATGTTCTGGTCCATTCATATGGACATGTTTGGCTAGTGCATTAGAACATATTGAATGGTTGATGTTATATACATGCTCATGTATTCTATCTCGCAATCTACGATCGGTCTTGCCGATGTAGAATGCTGAGCAATTTTGGCATGCAGCCAAATAAACTAAATGACATGTTTCACAATTTGCAAAAACATTGAACTTCATAGCTTTTCCAGTATCTGGGTGTATAAATTTATTATTGGTGTCAATATACTGACACCAATAACTATGGGAACATTTGGATGTACCCTTGGAACAGGGGGGACTGGTATCTTCATTCACTATACGTGGGTAACAAAGCATTCTTTTTAAGTTTTTCTTATTCTTGTATGTAAACCTTGGTTTATTTCCTACAATTGATTGTACATCTATATCAGTACTAAGTATCGACTAATTATTTGTAAAAATGTTTTCTATCTTAGTTATATTATTAGAGTAAGTCAGGGGTACTCTAATATGATTACCCCTAGCTATTTTATGTTTACTCCAATCTCCATCAGAAAAATAGGGTCTCCCTTCACATTCTCTCATTCTAGTCAAACTATTCAGACTCATATCAATTTCTGTTTTGTTATAACCTCTCAGTTGGAATCTTTCTCACAATGTAGAGGTCTCACTCTCAAAATCTGCAAACTTCCTTCAGTCTTTCTTCCCTAGACAACACCATAATTCATGCTGATGCCCCTACCAAACTTCTAACAATTACAACTGATGATCAACTGAAATTTGACCATCATATCCAACAATCCTTCAAAAAGACCAATCAAAAACTCAGTTTACTGCATAGAAACAAAAAATTCTTATCCACCACCTTAAGGACTTCACTTCATAAGTTCATAGGTGTGTACTAGGCTAATGGCCCTGGGGCCTTTACAAGCCTAGCCCATAGGATTACCCTGGCATCGTGCCACCGGACCTTAGTTCCCAGTGCCTCTGTCAAGTAAAGCCACTGGAGTGATCCCAGGGGGGAATTTTCTATTTCCCATTCACTCATCAAGATTTCTCTTTAAGAGGACCAGTGAGATGCTCTGCTTGACATGTATGGGAAGTCTATCCTATAGAATGGGCAGTCTCTGGGTTATGAACCTGTCCCTCCAGCATGTTCTGTTGACTATGGTAATCAGGTTGAGGTCTCTGGAGCATGTGGTGCATTGGGACTGGAATTTCTTTAGATGTAGCATTTCTAACAGAGCTGGGTCAGACATGGCTTTGTAAGTCAAGCAGAGAACACTTCTAAGTAGGCGATATGAGACAGAGAATAGTTGGAGTATTTTTTAGTCTGCCCATATAGGACAAATGTTTAAGGCCTAGGATCCTCTTTGTGAGGTACTTTTGTGGCTTCTCCAGTTGTTGCAGGTGTTTAGTGAGGTACATATCAAATGGGGCATTGTACTCAATGATTGGCCTAATGAGAGAAGAGTAGAGGGAGACAATGACCTATTTCTTCCTGGATGTAAAACCCTTAGTAATGAGATGTGCCACATAGAAGGACTTTCTGACCACAGTGGCAATGTGGGGGTCAAAAGATTGGTTGCTGTCAACCTGTGTTCCCAGATCACTTCTAATGCCTTCTGTGTTCGGTGAACTATCATTGATGTGGTAATTCATCTGAACAGGGTTTTTCGCCAAAGGGGATGACGGCACATCTTTTGGCATTGAGCTTAAGGCCATGGTTCTGACACCAGTGGTTGGTCTCAGTGAGGCCTTTCTGTAGGATATCAGCATCACTTGGGGAGTTAATAATAGTTCCCAACTTGCAATCATCTGCGAACTTTGTCAGCCAGAGTCCCTTCATGTTGGCCTGGACTACAGAGAAGTAAATACCAAACAGGAGAGAACCCAGGACCGAACCCTGTGGGACTTCACTTGTGACTGGTCGGCAGTCTGACTTGGAGTCAGCAACTTTCACACTGTGGGTTCTACCTGTGAACCAGTTTGCAACCCACCTAGTGATATAGAGGTTGATGCCAGCTTAGTAAGTTTTTGGTATCAATGGTATCAAAATCCTTGCCCAGATCAAGGTAGGCTGTATGAACCACCATGCCTTTATCCACAGCTCTGGTGACTGACTCAAAGAAGTTGACCAATTTGAGAAGGCATAATCTACTCTTCACAAAACCAAACTGTGTGGGATCCAGAGTTTGGAGATTTCCTATGTCCTTGTTTATTAGGTCCATGGTGATGGGATCCATATGTTGCATATCAGACTCATCAGGCTAACGATGCAATAGTTCCCAGGGTCTGTAGTCACTCCTCCTTTTTGGAGAGGGATGAATGTAGCAGTGCACTATTTGGTAGGGACAAAGCCTGAGGTGAGGCTGTAATTGAACAGGGCACACAGGTGAGGTGCCAGTTCACTCTGTGTTTCATGTAGATCACAGCCAGGGATATTGTCAGGTCCCATAGAAGCTGTATTATTGGCCTTGGACAGTACTGTGCTAACCTGTGCAGCATTAATAGTGGATACCTGGCAATCTACTGGTATGATGACTGGTCCCTTAGGAGGGAGACGGTAAAGTTGGCACTGAATTTGTTGGCCAGTATATTGGCAATATCTGTTGGCTGGGTGTAGGAGATACCATTGTGCAGTAGTTCAGAGCAAATCTGGAGATTCTTTACATAACTGTAGAAGGCCTTGTATTTGTCTTTACTATCTGCTGCAATTCTGTTTTCATAGCTAGCTTTAGAGGATTTGATGAGGGATCTCAACTTTTTGTTGAGGCTGATAAAGGAGTTTTTCCAGTCTTGGGACCTCACCTTATTCCACATCAGTTTCCTCCTTCTGTTGTAGAGTTTGTTTATGGCAGTGGACCACCAGATTGGCTTCCTTTTTTTGGAGGAGACCGTCTTGGTTCTGTTGGGTATGGCGAGATCCATGCATTTGTGTACGTGTTTGTACAGTGCATTGGTGTATGATTCGGTGGTCATGCAACTGATCTCCATTTGCATGGGTGCCGTGAAGTTAGCCACTTCTGTTTTTAGGAGTCCAAAGTAAGCTTTGGAGAAATTTTTCATGGTGGTTACTTTTGTGGGGGGTTGGGAGGGATGTGGATTTCCAAGGTGATTAGTTTGTGGTCATATCTAACCAGGGAGGAGTTGACTATTGGTGTAGAGCAACAGCTGCCCATGTTAGTAGTGATCATGTCAAGGATGTTGCTACCTCTAGTGAGGGTAAGAACAAGCTTGTCCAGGGCACTGGAATTAATGAATTTCGGGAAACGTTGGTTAAGTGTATTGGTACATGAGTAGTTTTCCCAGTTAATGGCGGGGGAGTTGAAGTCACCCAGTATTAGAGTGTTAGGTTGGGCCCTAATATTCTCCAGGTTGCTTAGGAACTTGCTCAAACCTATCTCCTCTCCTGCCTAATCTATGCTTCCCCTAGATTTACCCACCTCCAAACTAATCTTTTAACCAAACTTAAACAAACTTACAACCAGACAGACAGATTTGCCTGTAACTTCCCTTACATATCCCATCACTGCCATGCCCTTAAATAACTACAGTGGCTTGAATTCCCTCAACTGCTCCAACTATCTCAGCTACAGATGACGCATTCTCTACATTACAAACCTGCAGACTATCTCTTACTGTCCACCCTCCTCTCCCTATACAAACCTTCACAATCTCTCTGTAGTGCTGACCAACTGCTACTTGACACCTACAGGCCTAACAAAGCAATAGGCAGATTACTTTATAAATGCTCCACATCTCAAACTTGGAACAAACTCCCAACTAACATGTTCTATCCAATCTTCATTCCATTTCAAAAGATAATTGAAAAAGTACCTCGCTATCTCTCCCTCCTGTAGCTGTCACCCACAGACCTAATACATATTTTCCCTACTCATCAGACTATAACATCTCTCTTCTCCTTACTTTCATATAACTTTACAATAACTGGTACTTTGGTACCTTAGCCATACTATACTGTACATAATTCTCATCTTTTTCTTTTCCTTAACTACTATACTCTCCCCTCTCTTCTCCTAACAGTTTTCATTCTCTCTTAAGACTTTCCTAAACATTCCTCTCCACCTCCCCACTTCTTCTTCCTCTCTACCAACTTGGTTTAGTCATTACAGGTGTTCCCCGGGCTCATATTTTTCTGTAAATCTCGTTTATACTGTATGTCCTATTGTCAATCACATTTTTACACCAGGTTTCTACCTCCTTTGTTGTTTCAGCTGTTCTTTCTGCCAAATGTTATGGTTTGTTAATCTCCATTATGGCCTGAATATAAGTAGTTATGTATTTATCTTTTTATCCTTATTACTTGTAATGTAATGTAATGTAACTCTGTTATTGTTATTGTTATTTCTTGTTTGTGTGGAACTTTTCTCCTCGGGTCTCCACTGAAAATGGGCCACTAGCCCAGTTGAACTAACGTGGTTAACAAAAGACAAATAAATAAATAAATACATTTACTGATGTGTGTGTATATATATATATATATATATATATATATATATATATATATATATATATATATATTGCACTGTTTTTATATATTTCAAAATGTATTGCCTTACATATTTTTAACATGTGCTTCATGCCATTGCAAACATAAAGTCATAAAAACCATCTGGACAAAAACATTTACAGAGGACCATGCTGATTGTTTGTTAACATTACACATGTTCCGCTACTTATTCTTAACCCATTTGACTCACCATATGACGCATGCATACCATCTACTTTACAGACCTCCTAAATGTAGCAGAAGAAAATGCTCCTACACATATTAACTTAAAATATTCACAATTAAGTATATTACAAGAAAGGATGATATTTACTTCTATTAGATTTTTAATTATTTTTTCCACATTCTTTTCTAATTCAAATTAGAGCTACTGTGGAGGTTGGTATGACGGTTAAGGTCTTTATCTCACAGATACAGCATACAAACTTTATTTCTAGCCTCTGATTATTGACTAGGTTTGTAATAGTCTCCCAACTAATAACCTAGTATTTACCTGTAAATATTGACAAAAGCAGTAAAAAGTACAGTTTTGTACCTACCTTAAATGTAGATGTCCGATAGGTATGCATCTGCAATCATCACATATGGGTTGTCCTGCCTCAGGCATCCCTTCGGTCGGCCGGATTCCAAAGTCTGGGTCCGGCGTCGACTGATGTCACCCTTTCCCCGACGTCAGAGCGCCTGGTGTATAAAAGAGTCAGCCGACGCCATCTTCCTCAGTTTTTCTTGCCCCAGATGCCAGGTGCCCTCTAAGGAAGGCTAAATTTGGAGAAATGCAAAATATTCCAAACATGCACAGTAATAAAAAACAAATACACCATAATAGATAACCCCAGCTAGCTATAAGAGGGAGTATTACCCAAGAAATACCACAGAGGGAAGGAGGGAGGAAACCTGACTGCAGATGCATACCTATCGGACATCTACATTTATGGTAGGTACAAAACTGTACTATGTCCTTCAAGGATGCATCTGCAGTCATCACATATGGGTAGAATACCATAGCCAATCTGGGGGTGGAGGATCTATGTATAGGATGGTGTAGCTAAAATGCCCTGCAGGACTGCCGTAGCAAAGCCTGCTCTGGATCTGAAATATAAAGGTAAATTGTAATGCTTGGAAAATGTATGCACGGAGCTCCATGTAGCAGCTTCTAAAATGTGCTTGGTAGCCACCCCTCTTAAGAAGGCTGTGGAGGTGGCTGTGGCTCTCGTGGAATGAGGTCTAATGTTAGCTGGCACAGTTTTTCCATGAAAGGAGTAACAAAAACGAATGCAATTCCCTATCCATTTTGAGATTGTCTGTTTGGAAATTGCTTTTCCTTGTGCACCAGCAGCATATGCTACCAACAGCTGGTCAGTTTTTCTGTAACTTTTAGTTCTGTCCAAGTAGTAGCGCAACTGTCTGTGTATGTCCAGGGTGTGCAGAAGTTTCTCCCCTTTGTTTTGTGGATTTGGAAAGAAGGTAGGCAAATGAATAGCTTGGTTTAATGAGACCCTGGATACCACCTTTGGCATAAATGTAGGATTGGTTCTCAATGAGACTCTGTCCTGATGAAAAATAATAAATGGCTGTACTGCCATGAGGGCCTGTAACTCAGATACTCTTCTTGCTGAGGTTATTGCCAGAAGGAAGGCAGTCTTCCAAGACAAGAACTGTAGTTCTGCAGATGCTGCTGGTTCAAAGGGAGGCAGTGTTAGTTTTTCCAACACGAAGTTAAGGTCCCAAGTAGGCAGTGGTGGTGTCCTTGGAGGCTTGATGTTTTTTATCCCTCTTAGAAACTGCCTTAGGAGAGGATGTGAGAAGACAGGTGGATCAGTATTGTACTCTGCTGAAATTGCTGAAGCATGAATTTTAATGGAAGAGTACGACAGACCATTGTGGAACATTTCTGCCAAGTATTCCAGGATACGTGCTATGTTCATCACTGTCACATCTAGCCCCTTTGTGGTGTTCCAAATGAGAAATCTTTTCCATTTTGATGAATATGCCTTTCTTGTGGAAGGCCATGAGCTCCATGATAATATCCTTCACTCTCTGGGATAGCTTATCCTGAGGAGGAATCAAGGTATTTTCCAGGCTGTTAGTTGCAAGGTTTTCAGGTTGGAATGCAGAGTTTTGTAATTGTGCTATGTCAGGAGCAGTGGCCATTGAGGAAAAGGCCATGGTTTTGTGCGTGACATGCTCTTTAACAGTGGGTACCAGTGCTGTCTTGGCCAGTCCAGAGCTATCAGAATCACTTTTGGCTGCTCTGTCCTGATCTTCAGTAAGACCTTGGTCATTAATGGGAGAGGTGGAAATGCATACACTGTTAGACTTCTCCAGCTGAAAGAGAGGGCACCCACTTTCCATGCTTGTGGGTGGCATGTCCTTGAGCAGAATTTCTTCAGCTGATGATTGTGGGGGGAGGCAAAAAGATCTATGTCCGGCCTTGCCCATGATTGTGTTATCTGTAGAAAATGTCTGGGTGCAGCATCCATTCGTGTGCATCCATGATATTTCTGCTTAAGCTGTCTGCCAGTATATTGTCTTTCCCTGGCACAAATTGAGATTGCAGCTCTCTGTTGAGTTTCAATGAAAGTTTCCATAGCTTCATTTCCAGTCTGCAAAGAGGATATGAATGGGTGCCTCCTTGCTTGTTTATGTACCACATAACGGTGGTGTTGTCTGTCCTTATTAGTAGGTGGCCTTGATGCAGAAAAGGTTTGAAGGCTTCGACTGCATGTATCACTGCCAGCAGTTCCTTGTGGTTTATGTGCATGCGTAGCTCTTTTTGTGACCATAGACCTTGAATGCATCTGCCCTCCATGTGCACTCCCCATCCGTGGTCTGAAGCATCCATTGTAGTGGTTTGGCTGGCTATTGGTTTGCTGAAGGGCAGACCCCTATTTGACTGGCTTGCTTGAGCCCACCACCAAAATTCCTTTTGAAGGCATGGGATGAGTGGTATCAAAGTTTCCAAGCTGTGACTGTGCTGAGACCATAAACTCCTTAGGTACCATTGTAGTTTCCTCATATGCAGCCTTGCTTGTGGAATCAGAAGGATGCAAGAAGCCATATAACCGAGGGCCTGCAGGATTTTCCTTGCAGTAAGCTGAGTTTTTCTTGTCAGACTTTTGAAGTAATCTGGTAGTTGACTTTGTTTTTCTTCTGTGAGGAAAGCCATTTGGGTGGTTGTATCTAGATTCGCACCCAGAAAGGTTATTCTTTGGGATGGACCAAGTCTTGATTTGTGAATGTTGACTGTATATCCCAGGGCCTGAAGTAGGTGAATGGCGTAATTCAAATGTTTTACCAACGTTTGTTGGCTGTCCGCTTGTATAAGGCAGTCGTCCAGATATGGGTATATTTGAATCCCCTGAAGTCTGCAGTGTGCAATTACTGATGCCAGGCATTTCGTGAATACTCTGGGTGCAGTAGATAAGCCAAAGGGCAATGCTGAGAATTGATAATGCTCTGAACCTGCAAGAAATCTGAGGTGTCTTCTGCAACTTTGTCTGATAGGGACATGCAGGTATGCCTCCTTGAGGTCTAGAGTTACCAGCCAAGAACCCTTGCCCAGCATGGGAAGGAGCTGCTGTAGAGTCAGCATTTTGAACTTTGGTACAATGAGATAAGTATTCAGTGCGACAAGTCGAGAATAGGCCTCATTGTTTTCTTTTCTTGGAACAAGGAATAGTCTAGAATAAAATCCTTGGCCTTGTTCTGAGAGAGGAACCTTTTCTATAGCTTTCATTTGCATTAAGCTGGAGATTTGTTTCAAAGCCTCTGCCCTTTGATTTGGTGGCAGGTCTGGCATGCCTTTTCTTTTTGGTAATGTGTGAAAATGGAACCTGTATCCTTTGTCTATTATTTGTAGTGTCCATTTGTCCCTTGTAATACTGTGCTAATTTTCTGAGAATAAAGAAAGCTTTCTGCCCAAGGGTGCTTCCAATTGAGCCCTGGTTGGCGGTGTCAAAGTAAAGTCATTGAGCCTGTCCTTGTGCAGCAGTTGTAGGTCCTGCATTACCTCTCTGGTTGGGAGGCTGCCATTGACGCCCTCTGTAGGAGCCTCTAGCTTGCCCTCTACCTCTGGCACGCCTGTTCTTGCCTCTCTGAAACCTCTCTGTGTCTGGAAAGGACCTATTTTTGGAAGGCCAATTCCTGCTGAATCTTGGTGGTTGGACTTGGAGAAAATCTTTGACAGTTTGTACAGATTTTGCCTTTTCTTCAACTTTCTTTAGGACCTCCTGAGCCGTGGAGCCAAATAACTTTTGCTTTTCCAGTGGAGTATCCAGAAGTTTTGCTTTGACATGGTCTGGCAGAGATTGTTCCTTCAGCCAAGCATGCCTACGTATGACTGTGCCAGTCATAGCTGACCTACATGAAGCTTCCAATGCATCATAACCACATTGCAAGAAATGGTTGCTAACCTGTTGGGAGTTATGTACCAGATCCTGAAGTGATTTGCGATCTAGGGGTTCAGGTGAAGACAGTTTTTTATGCAATTCATCTAACAAATACTCTTGGTACTGTATCATATGAAATTGACAATTTAATGCCCTCATAGAAAGAGTAGCAGAAGTATACACTTTTTTACCCCATCTCTCTAAAGCTCTAGACTCCCTTTCAGAGGGTAGAGGATTTTTAGTAGTGGCAGTTGCAACCCCTTTAGGGCCCTGGGAAATAGTTTCTGGATCAGCAGAGTGGGCCTTGTAAAGGTGAATATGTGAGTCCGAGACCCTGTAGTACCTATTGGGTTTGACAGGAGCCAGAGGTAGAGAATCAGGGGTTGAGCTAGACTCAGAGTACACATCATCAATGACATTTAAAACAAGAGGAATAGCCAAAGGTCTATGCTGAGGCAAATGCAAGAATGTCCTTAATCTCTTCCTGGAATCAGAGAATTCCTGGCCCTGCCATTGGAAATGCTCTCTCATAGTGTGAAGTGTCTCCCCAAAGGAAAACTCTTCAGGAGGGGAGGCCGAAGGAATAGATTCCTCTGCATCAGAATCCTCAGTCAAAAAGCCTCCTCCTGGTGGTCCGAGAGAGTAGAACCATTTGAGGCCTCATCTGAGGAGTGGGGATCAGCGGGCTCAACCCTGGGCCTTTTGTCTGGAAGAGGTTGAGAGCCCCTGTCCGGATAAGGTTGAGAGCCCCTAATTAAGGAGATAAGGTCCTCTGCTAAGCTTAGAATCTGTGAACCAGTAGTGGGTCCCTGAGGGATAACCTTGGGAGGCAAAGCTTTGGAGAGTTTAGCAGCTTTAGCCCTAGAGAATGCCTTAATGGACATGGATGCAGGAGGCTTGGCTGCACCATGTGCTGGTGTAGTTTTGTCTAAAGGTATGGTGTCGGAAGGTTCCAGGACACCAGTTTCTGTAGGAAATTCAATAACCGATTCAGCCGGGGCCTCCGGGACCGAGGTAGTCAGCTGAACGGTTTCGGTGGTAGGAAGTACCAAGGACTCGGTTTCAGCCGAGACCGAGTCACTCACGGTAGGCCTGGCCGTGGTTTCACCTGAAACTGCGGCCCACGTGTGTCAGTCCTTGTCCTTCCGTTTCTTAATCAAATGTGAAGTTGGAGTCTCCGACGGCATATTGTACGAAAAACTAGCCCCAAAAAATTCCTCTGCAAACTCCACCCGATGTCTAAGAGTGCGTCAGTTGAAGGAAGCACAGGCTGAACAGGCTGAGACGTCGTGGTCTGGGCCTAGGCAGGGGAGGCAGTAAGAGTGGAAATCCTTATGAGGTATTTGTTTCCCACAAGTTAAACAATTATTAACTTTATCTGACATCGGCTGAGGCAAGAAAGAGTCCCCAATGGGGTACTTAGCTTTTTGAAGTCTTCGGTAGCTGAATTACAGGAGCTGGCCGACCGGCACTTGTGAACTGCTTCTGCTTCGGGCACCACGCGGCAAGAAAGACTGAGGAAGATGGCGTCGGCTGACTCTTTTATACCCCAGGCGCTCTGACGTCGGGGAAAGGGCGACATCAGCGGACCCAGACTTAGAAATCCGGCCGACCGAAGGGCTGCCTGAGGCAGGACAACCCATATGTGATGACTGCAGATGCATCCTTGAAGGACATCTCTACAATACCGCAGATATTCCTACGAATACATTAATGTTTAAACTTAAAAAAAATATGGAACATTCTCTTAAAATTTAAATGTTTATTACTGCATTGCACAAATTGCTGTATAATCAAATGAAGATGCTTCTTAAAGGTCCACTCAAAAATACCTTTGAAATTAAACAGACAAAAGCTGGTATTCATAGTCAGTTACACTGTCAGAGGCATGCACAAACGAGACAGGACTTTT
>NC_056727.1:792799662-792818582 GCF_019279795.1 Protopterus annectens
TTTTTTGGAGGCTTAAAATGTTGCCAGGTTATCACTTAATAGTAGAAAATTTGCCGTATAATAGTTCCTAAATGTTCCAGGGTTAGCAAGGGGTCCTGGGTTTCATTGTTATTTCAGAGGAGACAGATTTATAGTTTAACCTGATCAGAGAGGACAATACGAAAGGGGGAGTGGGTGCAGCATTCTCCCATATTAGTGAGGAGAAAATCCACTATGTTGTCAACCCTAGTGGGAAATGAACTAGCATCTCCAGGGTGTTTGTGTTGATAAAGTCCAGGAATACCTGGTCTGCACATTTGGGTTTTTATATTGGGGTATTTAAAGTCATCCATGAACATGATATTTGTTAGAAAAACTTCTTCTGGTCACAGCAAATAGATGCGTACAGCCTGATTGCAGTCTAAACCGAGGTACATTTCTTTCTTTCCTTTTTTGTTATGAAATACACTGCACAAGGAACAGGAAATTACATCAGGCATATTACCTTAAGTAGACCCAATACAAACACAAACAGCAGCAACTCAAGAACTGAAAAGATGGGAGGAATATGGAAACTGCTCGTACAACAGGACTATAGTCACCAAAGATTTATTGAAAAAACACACACACGACTCCTGGTTAAGCGCTTTCGACTGTATCCCAGTCTTCATCAGATACAGATTCTTAGTTTTAGCACTTAAATTTGCTTGTTCATGCTCAGCACTTGTTCAGAACTTGTAAGCACTAAAAAAGCTACTAATTACTATAGCACTCTATCTTTCTCATTACCTAGAGGAAAACAGTTTCTGTACTTACTTTTCTCATTTGCTTAGAGAAAAACAGCTCTTGTACTCACTTTCCTCACTTATCTAGAGGAAAAACCCTGCAACTATCTTTTTCCGTGGTCTTGCGCACAGAGCAGTGTCGGGCAGCGCCAGTTAGTTGGGGTATACTATTCCTGGCCCCACAAAGTCTGCACTGTAAATTTTCCCTTAGAACTAGGCAAGCCTCAACTCAAGTGCTTCAGATCAGCTGCTCTTATTGCAGCACTTGCAAAACATAAATCAGCACTTGTCCTAATCTCCTAGACAGCACTATTATTCTCCAAATTTCCTAGACAGCACTATTATAATATAGCATAAGACCCTCGATCGTCCGCAGGACTTAAGTTCAATTTACTCTTCAAAGCATGTCCAGAGGTCAGCTTCAGGTGTACTCTCCAGTTCATCTGGTGGAATTGGGCACCCTGAGGCAGTGTCACAACTGCCTCATGTATACAGACAACCCTCTCCTCTTACTTCTAGACACAAACACTTGTGAAAGATGCAAATACACAGCCAGACTGGAGGCTACCATCCTCAACCCATGACTGTAACAGACAGTCAAGAGGATAAGGGACACACTTGCATCACACCACCTGTCACACATGAATCTACAAAACAAGCACCGGCAAAACATACGCATAAATACACAAAAACATATCCGGAGGCACTAGGTACCAATCTGTAAAAGAAACAATGCCCTCCAAAGCAGACAAGCAAGCAACCTGCACCCCCAAACACAAGCCGGAAAACACATAATTCACCTCAGCAGTGTCCCTCACAACAGCCCTTAAGGCAAAACACCATACCTAACACGCTAGTAATAGGAGACTCTATAGTAAGGCACATGGATGTTCCACTCACCAGGCTGAACAAGGAGAAGGTTACTGTCAGCTGCCTGTCGGGTGCTCGGATCTGCCACATAACACAGGCACTTGGGTAACTCAAGAACAAGTACAAGTATGACGCTGTCATTGTACATGTTGGTGTGAATGATCTAAGACATACCTCCATGGACTACATGAAAGAGACATTGAGGAGCTCTCTGATCATGTAGCCCAAGCTAGTATGACCCTGACCTTGAGTAGCATACTACCTTCACCTAGAATGATACCACAATACAAAGACAGAATGATCAATTTCAACAATTGGCTAAGCTTCTGGTGTCATTCTATGGGGATCCAGTGTCTGTCTGCCTGGGATGACATGCTAGACAAGCCTCACTGTTTTGCCAGAGATGGGTTGCACCTGTCACCCCTAGGTTTTCGAATACTGGCAAAGGCTCTTGCCGTCCCCATAGTGCCTTTTTTAGGCAAGGCTCAAAGGACAAACCAACCACCGTAACCAGCACAGGTAACCAAAAACTAAGGGTAATGCTATTCAACGCCAGAAGTCTCAACCTCAAAATGCACACACTCGAGGCTCTCCTCAGCATGGAGAAAATCGATGTTTGTCCAGTGATGGAAACTGGTTCAAGGCTCAAGAGAGCACCCCAGCACTGCCAGGTTACAATTCATATCATACCTTCCGGCCTCAGTTACCGGATCGCAGTACAAAGGGCGGAGGTGTATCCATATTCATCAAGGATACCCATATCTCCAGGTTAGTAGTGCAGCATGATGCCCCAGAGATCATCCATGCGCAACTATCAGCAGGCAAAACCACATTTCAAGTCGTAGCCGGTTATAGATCGCTCACCATGTCCCAAGATGCTCACTCTGCATTCCTTGAGACATTGGAAAATATAAAGGTCCTATCCAACACCATAATCTTGGGTGATTTCAACTACCCTGGTATAGACTGGATGAACTACCAATGTTCCAACTCCTATGCTCAGTGATTCATAGAATTTATAAATTCAAATGCCCTTGAACAACTAGTATGTTCCTCCACTAGAGGGGACGACATATTGGATTTAATCATCACAAATATGGGCACCCATTGTACCACACCCGTTATCACCCACTCCTTGGTCAGATCCAACCAGAAACTGATAACCCTGGACATCCTTACTCCTCCACCTCCCCCAATCAAAGAAACCATAGTCAAAAACCTTTCCAAAGCAAACTTCAAACTACTTGCATCCAAAGTGGAAAGCTTCACTACTCCCTTGCAGAAGGATAATGATATCCAGGATGCGGAATCCTACACCAAGGCACTCTATACGCATCTTCAGGATTGCATGGACTGTGCTATCCCAAATAAAGCCAAGACTCCTTCCTCAAGCAAGAAGAAACCAGTCTGGTGGACCCCGGCCATAAGCAAACTTTACAATAAAAGGAGGAGACTTATACAAAAAAAGGCCAAATCTCAAGTAGAAAAATCATCCCTGATCAGCATTAGTAAGAAACTGAGGGCCCTCATCAAGTCAACTAAAGCTAATTTTGAAAAGAAAGTTGCCAAGGGTGCCAAGGATAACCATAAGGCCTTCTATGGCTATGTCAAAAACCTAAATGGCAATGCTCAGGTCTGTCCTGAGCTAGTACAAAATGGAACAAAATACACTGACCCTTCTGACATTGCCAACATCTTGGCTGACAGATTCAGTGCAAATTCCACCCCCTCACCACCTACATGGCCTATTACCATTCTAGGGGATTGTGTAAGTCCAATTATTACTGATTCATTGGTTAATAAGGCTCTATCTAAAGCTAAAAACACTGCCTCCATGGGACCAGATGGTGTCCCTGGCTGTGTCATACGCGAGCTCCAAAAGGAATTAACCCCACATCTTAATACCCTGTTCAGTCTCAGCCTCTCCACAGGATATGTGCCCATAGAATGGCACACGGCAATGCTGGTCCCGCTACACAAGGGTGGGGCCACAACTGACCCTGTGAACTACTGACCAATAATCCTGACCAGTCTGATTTGTAAGGCTATGGAGCGAATCATTATGGAACTCATAAATGGAGAGATTAGGAACCTCCAGTAACTGGACCCCACACAGTTCGGCTTTGTCAAGGGCAGATCATGCCTCCTGAACCTGGTGGATTTCTTTGAGACAGTTACTCAGGTTATAGATAAGGGAAAGGAGGTACACATGGCTTACCTTGACCGTGCTAAAGCATTTGACACCATTCCCCATTCAGGTATTATTGATAAGCTCACCAGCCTGGGCATAAACCCTTATGTCACAAGATGGATCGCAAACTGGCTCTCAGACAAATCCCATAAAGTAAGAGTAGCGGGATCTATGTCCGAATCCAGACCAGTAACAAGTGGTGTGCCTCAGGGCTCTGTCCTGGGGCCCCTCCTATTTGGCATATACTTCTCAGAAGTACAGGCAAGCACGGAAGGGCTGTGGCTGACTAAGTTTGCGGATGACTGCAAACTGGGTGCTATAATAGAGTCTCTGGCTGACATGGAGATCCTCCAGAAGGGCCTAAATGAGACTGATGCATGGTGTCAAAGCCATGGTCTCAAGCTAAATGCAAAAAAATGCGTAGTAATCCCTTTGGAAAAACAGAGTACCCACAAATTACAACATAGGAGGTAATCCCCTGAAATCTGAAGAAGAAATAAGGGATCTAGGGACCCAAGTAGATAGTCAGCTTTCCTTTGATAACCATGTTGGCAAAGTGGTTAGAAAATCCTTCTATGTGACCCATCTGATCACAAAAGGGTTCGCATCAAGATCTAAGAATGTAATGGTGCCCCTCTACTCTTCCCTCATCAGACCCATTATTGAGTACAATGCACCAATTGGAATGTACCTGGCTAGACATCTCCAGCAGCTGGAGAGACCACAAAGGTACCTAACCAAGAGGATTACTGGCCTCAAACAGTTGCCCTATGCAGCACAATTGAAAAAGCTAAGACTGTTCTCTGTTGCATACTGCTTTCTCAGAGGCGATCTCTGTCTAACGTACAGAGCCATGTCCAACCCAGAATTGTTGAACATGCTCCATCTTAGCAAAACCAAATCTACTCGAGCTACATGCTCTAGGGATATAAACCTCAACACAACAATGAATAAAACATGCTGGAGGGATAGATTCCATTCGCAGAGACTTCCCTTACTATGGAACAGGGTCCCGATCTACATAAGACAGAGCCCCTCACTATCACTCTTCAAGAGGAACCTTGATGAGTGGATGGGTAACAGAAAGTTTACACCGGGGATCACACCAACAGCACAACTAGATAGGGGCCAAGGGTACTAGCTGCTAGTACAAGGGTCTAGGGAACTACTAAAGGGGTGGTGAATACCACACAACGTGGCTGGGCTAATATATGCCTTCGGGCAGATAGCCCAGTACCAACCTATGAACCTATGAACCTATGAACTACTAGTATACATTTGCCCCATAGGTTATGCATTCACACACCCCTGTCTATCCTGACACATAATAACTGCTGGTACAGAGGTGCCATGGCCACATACTAACCACTAGCTAGTGACATACATCTGTACAACATCCCACTGCTTTGTCCGACATACTTGACTGTTATGGTGGCCAGGCAGCAGTACATCTGGCAAGTATCTGGACATGACATCACACTGGGTAAGTACACTAAGCTGCTAGGCATGTAACAAAGCACTGTGCAGGCTACAGGCAGACTCGCTCAACAATGGCCTACATTTTCTATGGGGGAATACACATGTACCTGAATATATAGCAGGCTCTACAGGCATGTCACAGCACAGAGTAACAGACACCTGTGTGAATGTGCATAACCATAACCAATGTGAACACAGCCACAGCCACATATGTTAAGCTAGCGTAATATTACAGTATATGGAATATCTGTTCAACACCATCCTCATATGTGCCCCCCACACACTAACCCTACATATACTGGGCTACTGCACAGTGTGGTCTGATGCCTGTCTGTGGTATGGGACATGTGTGTGTTTGGCCTTACAAACATGTAAGCCTATAGGGTAATATGCAGTTGAGCAGCATGTAACACGAGTTAGAACAGGACCAAGAACAATGACATCTACCACAGTCTGTACACAGGCCAAGATACATATTAACAATACACACACTGTCAACAATCACCATAAGTACACAGACCTCAGTACTGTACACACAACCACAGAATGTCTAGGTTATGTCATCAAATTTAACCCCTACTATACATAACATGTGTAGCAGTCTGATATCTCACTGGCTTGTTATCAGATATGATGTCAATAAATATGGTGTACAGCACATATGCACCCCTTACTGCATGACATATGTACAAAGGTCGACAGGACCAATATTGACATGTTGCTGTGATAACCTCATACATTTACTGTTGTAACAGGGTTTGTTGCAACATATGCCCTATGAGGGATATGAAGTCAGTAACTCTCAGGGCTGTCACCATCTACTGACTGCAATCCTCGCACTACCTTCTGTAGTTCACAGATAGGTGCTCTTTGGGTAACGCAAGAAACAAAATGTACAACACACTGCCCAGTCTGCAGATGACCCTACAGATGGGCTTTCTTCATAAACATAGCAATGACATGACAGGTATTAAAACATGTAGGACAGCCATATCCACACACACCCTGTTAAACCAACATTACTCCAAATTCAGTATAGCAGCACTTACAGTTTGTAGTCAAGTCAGGCACATCCCCCTCCTGTGTGTTGGCCTGTTTCCACAGTGTATGTTGTTAGATGTAAATCCCCAATCCATCTGTGATGCTGTTTGCCAAACAACAGATCTAGTTCCTGCTCACAGTGAATGAAAAAGCCCAACACCAACATGATGTTCCTAGATACTGGAGTGTGTTTCCATGCAATTGGCTATGGGAATGTTACCACAGCTGTTCCACATGCAATCAGCTAGCGGAGGGCTGCAATTCGTGCAGACACCATCAGCTGATCATGAGCATCACTTACAATACACATGCTGCTGCATAAGCAAAGCAGGTGTAAGTCTCCACATCCACCACAGAGGGAGTGAGTGAGGCAGACAGAGGCAAAGACAAGTCAGGGAGGGGTGGGAGAGTAAAACTTAAGCATGTTTGTGTCACACACCTACCAGTACAGGGTATCAAACCCCTGACTGACTATGTATTACTATCACATGTCGATGCAGTTATTAGATGCACCACATAGGTTACATGTTGAGGAGCCCTCCAAACATATATGTGATGGTGAGTGACATCTGCAACACTGATATGGTAGCTATACACTAGGTGTAGTACATGTGCCTGTCTGCATGAACAGGTGTCAGTGTCAACACAGCCACACTCTCAAAGGGACCCACACACAATGACACACTTGGCAGGGTGAGGAATACAACTCATCACTAGTTAGATTGTCACAACACAGTACTGTGCAGGTATCACATGCACCACAGGAGTTATAAGGAGGTTATATGGGCAAAGGATATGTGGAGATGTCTGACATCAGACAGCATGCTTCAGTATGCCAATGGGGGTTGTAGTGAGTGTGAATGTGGTCATAAGCATCATACACCACACACACAGACACAGGGTGCCAGTACTGATATGAATGGGTGCATTGCTTCATGGGTGTGTAGTGGTCGACTGTGCCAGATGGCTATCCAAGGCTATGGGGTGGGTATACCTTGGCATCAGGCCATATGACAATAGTCTGTAGTGTGGCTCAGGGGTGTAATGTCTGGATTTGCCCACACAGGTGGGTATTGTATTCACCATCCAGTCACCCGGGTAACTATTGCGTGTGGCCATTGCTGTGCATTGCTTGCCATGTATGTGTTCCTTAGTCCATGACATGGACGGTGTCTGGGATGTACACATCTCCCACATGCATGTACAGTGACATGTGGAACTGTACCTGGGTTGTCTGGCCCATGTTGTGTACACAGATTGTTATCATCAGATGTGCCAGTCCTGGCCTCATGTGGCGGGAACTGTTAATGGACAGCAGGTTGACCCTGCACCTACATTGATAGCATGATACAGGTATTCCCAGGTGTCAGTGGCATCTGTCCATACAGGACATGTGTTTCAGGCATGGTATGTCCTTTGTGGGTCACATTTGATGGCACCACAGGTATTGCAGGTGTCCAGTGGGGAACATAGAGAAGGTGCACTGTCTGCATGTACATGCCTATTGGACTGATGGACAGGGTGCCATGCCCTCTGTAGCTCACTGGAATCACACCATGGTTACTATCAGTGGGCAATATGCAGGGTACTACCAACATAGCGATTGTTGCGTAGGCAAGTGTGTGTGTGTGTGTGTGTGTGTGTGTGTGTGTGTGTGTGTGTGTGTGTGTGTGTGTGTGTGTGTGTGTGTGTGTGTGTATGAGACATGGGCTGAGAGTGTTCTCTGGGTAATACATGGGTTGCTAACTTTGTTCACCTGGCCTTGAATTTGCATGTTGGGGTATAGATTTGCACCCTAGCCTCTCAGCTATTTCACATCTGTTATCCCTGTACGGTGGACATTATGACATATACTAGGGCCACCATATAAGACATTTGCAAAACTTGCTCCACAATGAGTCCAGTTGTTACACACTCACAACCACCTCCACACAGGATACGAATGGCAAACACACAGAGACACAGACACACTCACACACCTGCCATGTCTGGGATTAGAACTCCTACCTAAATAGTTTATTGCACTACAGCAGTACACAGTTAGAGGATGTGCCACAAAGATTACTGGAGTCATCCTTCCCTAAAGTTGCATTTCACAGTGAATGACATCAGCAGGATTGCTAAAGTAGGGCATTTGAATTGTAATGAGTGTGACTAGCCTATAAAGCATTGCTCCCTACACAGACATAGAAACACACACACAAACTCCACACCTGCCCTGTGTGGGAATAGAATCCCTACCAGATTCTATATCACACTACAGCATTACGCTGTTATAGGACATGCCAGTGAGATTACTGGGCTACACCTTTCCCAAAGGTGTATTTCACATTGAATTTCAAAAACACATTCCATCCATTCTCAAACAATATTTCTTCTCCCAACTACCTTCTTGCAAAATTTCATAGCAATTTCCACATTTCTTACACTAATCACATATACAGAAAATCTTTACACACCTTCACCAAACCCGTTAACCTAAAAGTAAGATTACTTCTCTCCCTCCTAGCAGGTGACATTCATCCCAACCCTGGCCCAAATAACACTGCTACTATAAACCCCCTCTGTCCTCCACCCGCATACTCAAACTTATCCTCCAAACCCCCAAACCCCCTCTCTATAGCTCACCTTAACATCTGTAGCATTAATAATAAAATTGCCCACCTCCATGCACTGCTAGACATACACTCATTTGACATCCTTTGCCTGTCTGAAACCTGGCTCAAACCAACAACCCAAAACAGGGAGATTACCCCCCCTGGCTATAACATCTTCAGACTAGATCGCAAAGCCAAAAATGGTAATGGGATAGCAATTCTTTATAAAACCGGATTGCAAATTACTGTCATCCATGAAAAACCTCCCTCTGTAAGTAATGCCGAAATCCTTATCTCCAAACTCCAGCTTAATTTCCAAAATCCATCTATATAATCTGCACCTACCTCCCCCCTGGAAATAACATTAGTACCCTAGAAGAGATCCTTAGCTGGCTCACTATTCAATTCCCACAAGAAAACATAGTCCTGGGCGATGTCAATATAGACTGGAAAACCTGCACCTCTCTACACCCCCCCCTCCTAAATCTTCATGGTTTTTCTCAAACCTTTCATGACCCAACTATAACTAACAAATCTAACAATAAAGAAAGCATATTGGATTCTGATAAATAGTCACCGACATACTTATACAGTAGGGACACTACCAGATGATCTAAGTGACCATGCTCTTACTTACCTAATCAGACATAAAACTGCTACCCCTAACCTAACTAAATACAAAATGGTCAGAACAAATGAAAACTTTAACCCTGAAAGCTTGCTAGCAGAACTCAATGCTTGCAACTGGTCCCCTCTTAAACTACTGCCTCTTGATGATGCTGTAGCTTAATTCAACTCCAAGTTCCTTTCTATTCTAGACTCTCATGCTCCCTTAAGATCTATTAGAATAAGCTCAAAACCTGCCCATTGGCTCTCAAAAGATACATGGCATAAAATTAGCCTGAAAAATAAACTCTGGACCAAGTACCATAGCACTAAAGATCCCACCGACCAACTTAACTTTAGACAAATCAGAAACTCCACCAAAAAAGCAGTACTTCTAGATAAAAGAAACTACTACTGCCATTTACAACAAACTAACCAACAAAATCCACAAAAGTGCTGGGCAGGAATAATTTGTCTCTTAAAACCTGGCCACTCTGACATCCCTTGCCCCATAGGCACTTCCCAAAACAACCCTAAACAAACCGCTGATGCCTTCAATACATTCTTTACTGAAACTGTCCAATCTCTTGCTACTCAATTATCCCCAATATCACCTCTCAGTCCACCTCCCCTAACACTTCTATTCCCACATTTCAATTGCAACCAGTATCTACATCACTTATCTATTCTCTTCTCCACAAACACAAAGCCTCCTCTCCATCTGCTGACCTTCTGCCTACTCAGTATCTAAAAGCTGTAGCCAAACCACTAGCCTATCCCATTTCCATTCTGATTAACAGAACCATTGTCGAAGGCTATATTCCTTCTGTCTGGAAAATTTCACATATCATTCCCCTGCATAAAGGTGGAAATTCAACAGAACTCTCAAACTACCAACCCATAGCCCTACTCTCCCCCTGGCTAAAATCATGGAAAAATGCATACAAAAACAAATTCTTAATCACCTGTTGAATAGCAACCTACTTGTTGACTATCAACATGGCTTCAGACCTTTCCACAGCACCACTTCAGCCCTCCTTTCCTTTACTGACTGTATCAACAAAAATCAAAATAATAATATCCTTACCTCTGCTCTCTTTATTGACCTATCCAAAGCCTTCAATATCGTCAATCACCAGATACTGTTAAATTTTCTTAAAACATTCTCACTAGACTCAAGAGCTATAATGTGGTTCCACTCCTATCTTCATAACAGACAACAGGCAGTGCTCTGGCACAGTAACTTATCCAACCACCTGCCTGTTACCCTTGGAGTACCACAAGGTTCTATACTTGGTCCCCTTCTGTTTTCTATTTTCATTAATGATCTTCATACCAGTATTTCCTCTGCAACCTGTATACAATATGCTGATGATTCTGCTTTGATTTGTTCTGCTTCATTCCCCTCTGAACTGCACTCTGTCACCCAGCAGACTTTCCAAACTATTGAAACTTGATTCCTAAAACGATGCTTAATCCTAAACCCCAAGAAAACCAAACTGTTACTGGTCTCCCCACCCGAAAATCCTCTCCTCTCAACTTCTCTGTCTTGTCTAGTAATGGCACTAACATATCACCTGACCACACTACCAGGCTCCTCAGAGTAGAGATAGACAATAACCTATGCTTTGACTATCACATCAACAACACCATAAAATTAGTTAACAGAAAACTAGGCTCCCTGTATAGAATTAAACCATTCCTTACTCCACTTACCAGAACTTCCATTGCCCAGTCCCATCTTATTTCTTCCCTCCTTTATGCCTCCCCTATTTGCACATACCTGTCCAAATCTAACCTTTGCAAACTGGCTGTTGCCTATAACAGTATTGCCAGATTTGCCTCTGGCTCTACTTTTAGAACCCATCACTGCATAAACTTAAAGCAATTAGGATGGCTTGAGCTGCAAAATCTGATCTTATATCACCAGCTCTCCTTAGCCCATAAAATCCTCTACAAACCCACTAACACCCCTATACTCACCTCCCTTATCACTCCTTACTGCAACCTTAAAAGCCTATGTTCTTCTCACAAACTTCTTATATCAACTTGCAAATCCAATAACTTGGCAGGCAAATCCTTGTTCTCAAACACAATAGGTAAAGCCTGGAATTCTCTTCCTGACAACCTCACTGCTATCTCTTCTTTTCCCTGTTTCAAATCCCAACTCAGAACTCACCTCAAAACTCACTGGCTCTGCCGCTGCACTAACCCTGACTAGCTTTCAATGTGCTACTAGTACTTTCTATTCTCCTTCATACAAATCTTACACTAAATATTTTCTACTGTCATGCGTAATTTGTATACCCTTAGCCTGTAATTAATTTCTAATTGTTGCTTCTGTAAGAACATGCTAATACTAATACTATTATATATATTTTTCTCATTGAACTAAATTTGTAAATTCCGATATTAATGTCTGTATCTGGAGCTTTTCTCCCCGGGCCTCTGCTGAAAATGGACATATATCCAGCTGGACCAGCCCGGTAAACAAATGTAAAATAAAATAAAATAAAATAAAAATGACATCATCAGGATTGCCAAAGTAGGGCATTTGAATTGTAGTGAGTGTGACTAGCCTAAAAAGCATTCCACTCGACACAGACAGGGACATACACACACACATGCACACACACATAGTTGCCATGTCTGGGGTTAGAACTCCTACCTAACTAACTTATCACACTACAGCAGTACATAGTACTAGGACGTGCCAAGGAGTTTGCTGGGCTACACTTTTCTCAAAGGTGTATTTCACAGTGAATGACATCAGCAGCCTTGTCAAAGTAGGGCATTTGAATTGTAGTGACTATGACTAGCCTAAAAAGCATTGCTCTCTACACAGAGACACATGCACACAGTTGCCATGTCTGCAATTAGATCTCTTACCTAACTAGTTTATCACACTACAGCACTACACAGTTATAGGATGTGCCACGGAGATTACTGGGCTGCACCTTTCCCAAAGGTGTAATTCAAAGTGGATGACCTCAGCAGGCTTGTCATAGTAAGGATATGGGAAGGGCAGTGTGTGTGCATGGGCCATAACCTGTTCATCTAGAGGTTGACACACCACATGCTGGCACACGCAGGGTTATATTCGACATGTACATGTATACAGCTGCAAGAAAGTGTATAGAACAGAAAATAGTACCAAAAGGTCTAAGACTGAACAAATTTCCAAATAATACAGTCAACGATACGGAATTTTTTAAAACCATTATGAACATATTGAATGACTGTGGCATTTCTATTTTAAAGGCTATGATTAATAAAAATGAATTGTTAATGGAACAATGTAAAAACATTATTGACAAGCTCAATAATGAGATTAGTGCAGACCTGTTATTTAAGGTAGTGGAATATAAGAATGTGTACTTGAGGGTTTTGCAGGATGTGGGTGGTATAATATTTAAGAACCATAAAAGAAAGATGTCCAAGTTGGAGAGGGGCATCCATGATTATGAGCACGGTAGGGCTTACCATTGTGATAGTAAGAAGGTTGTTACTAGAAATAGGGATTACATCAACCCCCCACAATGGGAAGATGAAGAATATATAGGACAAAGGGGGAATAATACACACAAAAGGTACTATAATAACAATTATCAAGAATATCAGGACAATTACCATGGAACGAGCAACCCTTTAGGGGGGAAGAGCCAAGGAGGTCTGAGAGAATTTGGAACCTGGTACTTCAACCCTCATATACAACCCACAACAATATGGGAAAATGGGATACAGAAGATAATTTGTCTTTCCCTCAAGGAAATTACATTAACAAGCAATAATGGGAGTTACATTAGGGATGCTATGGAATTGACCCAGAATACAGATAATATAAATTTTGAGTTTGGGACTACAAGGAAAGTTACAGTTTATACCCAAAATAATTTTAACATTTACAATTATACTGATTTGTTGACGGAAGTTATTTTTCTTTATTTTAGAAAGGTTTTACATTTTTGCCAGTAAAAAACCCAACATAGAAGAATTAATACTTGACATAAAACTGTTTACAAAAAAAACTAAATCTGGCACAGTTATTTAAATGTGATTTGGGCTTTACCCAGGGTACTACGTTAAAGAGGAGAAATACATATAACCCATCTCTACATCAGGACTTACAGAATTTTGAAATGTGTGTAACCAGTTTAATAAAAAATGAATATGGGAAGGTGAAGGAAGTTAGGTCTAATCTATCCCTTGAAGAGAAAGAAATTGCTTAAAGAATTAAGTGCAATTGAAAAGATCCGGGTAATGAAACCAGATAAGGGGAGGGGTTGTGTTGATAGACCAATGGGAATATACTATGAAGATGCTGGAAATATTAAATATTGACAATATATATGCTATGGTATCAAGAAATGAACTTAACATTTCATATAGAAGGATTAATTTGATACTGGAAGACAATTTGATGCAGGGATTGATTGACATACATTTATATCAATTCCTCAAGGTACCGAAACCCGTTATTCCTGCTATTTTTGGTATCTCCAAGATACATAAGGGGATGGACAATCCACCCCTCAGACCAATGGTTACATCACAGGGATCCAAAACACAACCCCTAGCTATATATGTAGATACAAAACTTAAAAAGTATTATTCAAAATACCCACATATACTGGTGGATTCATGGGATTTTTTAAACAAAATTGGCACCGCCTGCTTTAAAGATAGTGTTATCTTCCTCACCATCGATGTAAAGGACTTGTTTTCAGTAATATCCCACAATGAAGGTTTAATATGGTTTGAGAAAATGTTGGTTGATTTTGCTTTTTTGTCATCTGATGAATTTAAACCTGTTTTGGAAAATATGGAGTTGGTATTGAGATATAACTACATTTATTTCCAAGGAGATTTATACCATCAAATAGATGGGGTTGCCATGGGGTCTGCCTGTGCCCCCATATATGTCAACATTATTATGCTATATTTGGAACAACAATTTGTTTTTAATTCTGATTATTATACACATATGTTGGGGTACTACCGATTTTTGGATGACATATTTATTTTATGGGATGGAACACAGGATTTGATCCCAGATTTCATGGAATACCTGAACCAAAGTACTGGGCTCTTGCACTTTACTCATGAATTAGGGATGGATGAAACACACTATTTAGCTTTGAAGTTACAAAAGGACTATAAAAACAAAATCTATAAGTCCAGTATATACAGAAAAGAATGCTATTCTAACTCATATTTACACCATGAGAGTGATCACCCATACAGTCTTAAAAAAGAAGATTATTAAGGGGCAAATGGCTAGAATAGCAAGAATGACTTCGGACAGAATGGATTTTATGAAAGAAATTGAGGTTGTGCATGATATGTTTGGGGAAAGGGGATAACCCCGCAAAATGATTGAACCCATAAAAACATGTGTGGTGGAAGGATGGGGAATAACGTATTTGCCATTATTGACCAGTGGGGAAATAACTGGAATTAAGAAAATTCTGGGTAATATAGAACAAATTACAACTCAACTACCATATTGACATTGACATATTACAACGACATAGGACGGGTTAAAAATGTATAAATGATACATAGGGTATGTTCGGTAAGATGCCAACTAAAGTGGATATTTTTTAAAAACCTGAGATATAGTTTTAAAAGGAATTTTAATTTAAAGAACATACTGGAGAAGAAAAAGGAGGATCATAGAGGGAGGACATGTCAAAAAATTGGGACTTTTAAGTGTGGTAGGTGTTCTCAGTGCCCCTTCATAGCTGGAATAAAGGATTTGGATATACCCAGTATTGGTTATAAAATTAGGGGTAAAGCTTATTCCAGTTGTTATACCAAAGGAGTGGTATACTTAGTATATTGTAAGGTGTGCTGGGCATATTATATTGGAAAAATAGAACGCAATCTGAGGTTACGTATATACGAGCACACATATGATATTAATAGAAAGAATGAGAACAATGTCCTATATAGACAGCTACTGACTTGTAAGGAAGTAGATTTTAAGTTTTGGGTACTGGAGGAAGTTAGACAAAATGAGAGAGGGGGTGATTGGGTGACCCGACTGGAATTTTGGGAAATGATTTGGCAATTAAGACTTGATACATATAATAATTTGGGCTTGAATGACCATATCTCTATCACCCCAGCCCTAAAATTATTATCAGCTAACCCCAAAAGATTGAACCCATAAGAAAACAAGTAAAAACACCTATAGCCCCAATATAAACTATAACATAATGTTAATGTAATAATGTTTATATATAATGATTTTTAATATGCTTTTAACATTTTACATTTTTATATTCTATTATATAATGTACATATTTACTATTAATACTGCTTATTTATTATATGTAATAACATTTCATATTTATATTTTTAGGAATTCTTTAGAAGTGTATTTTTTCCCCATAGTAATGTATGGTATTACAACATTTCTTGTTTATACCTTATACAGAATGCATTCTTGTCTGCACTAAGGAGTCTTGTTCTATTTATTTATTATATATGTTTTTATAGTTGTACAATTCTTCTATATGTTTATGACTAATTTAGACATACGTTGACACTTACGTTTTATACTTTAAAGGTGGTATTTATTATTTTATTATGTAATTATTATGTAATATTGCTTATGCACTTGACTTTAGTACACATTTGATCTGACATATGTCAATTTATTAGTTTATTGCTTTATTTGATTACTTAATTGATTGACCAATGACAGTCAATGATTATGTATAATGGAGAGAGGTTACTTTTAGCAGATGATTCTGATGAAGTCTCCCAAGTGGAGATGAAAGCGCTCAATCTGCTGCTTATTTTATAGTGTTGTTTTGCCTAATAAAATGTGTGGATTTTGCCTGTGGAGTTATCTATACTCTTCTTAACCGAAGGGTTTGAAAGAGGGGAAGCCTTTATCGGTACCGGCAGAGTCTGTGTGTTTCTTGGTTAATCAGAGTCTCTTTAACTGATGGCAGGTGTGTAACAAGAAGACTGAATTCTGTAATTAAATCAAAAGGTGCTTTAACAAAGTATTAGTTTAAGGGTGTGCACACTTATGCAATCATCTTACTGTGCGTTTTTTTATTTTTTATATTTTTCCCCTAACACATTTGTTTGTTTTTCAATTGAATTGCACAGGTTATAGGTCACATTAAAGGTGGGAAAAGTTTTGAAATTATTTATTTTGGTCTCATTTTTGTATATCACAAAAACCTGGCATTTTAACAGGGGTGTGTAAACTTTTTATATCCACTGTACATATGGATCAGTTTTTTTCTTGTGACATGGTTTCTGTTAATAAACAAATGTACATATTGCAGGTTTGTTGGGTACAGTACTTCTTAAGTCTGCTTTTTATGAGTGCTAAATGGTTTATATCTTATCTTATTTTCATTTTTGTTCATTAGAGAGATTAAATATGTTAAATATCTGTATTGCATCATTTCCAACTAAGTGAGTAAATATGGCTGCTGCTTGGACTTCTTTGCTTTTTTCCTAAGTTCCTAGGTGTATATATATATATATATATATATATATATATATATATATATATATATATATATATATATATATATATATATATATATATATATATATATATATATATATTTACTATCACAATGCCGATGTGCAATTGCACGGCTATGAAGTGTTCGGCAGGTGATGTGAGCGAACGTTATCATTGCGAATGGACTGTGCATTCGCAATTATAATGTTCGCTCATGTGAGGGGATCGCGGTACAGTGCGGTTAGGGAAATACATCCCTTTCCTCACTGTAGTGCGATCTCGGAGTTGGAATATTAAGTTGGGGGGTGTGGGGGGTGCAGGGGAGCTTACCCTCCTGCATAACTGTGTGTTTAGGCTAGTTAGGTAGGGAGTTACGGGAAGGGTGGGAGTGCTGTGTATTGTAGAAAATGTCGCAAGCGATATTTTCGACAATACACAGCTGTTTTCGACATTAGGGACATACGGAAATGTTCATTTCCGATGTATAAATTAGAAAATTCAGACACGTTTTGTTCAGATTTTCAAATTTATGATATATATATATATATATATATATATATATATATATATATATATTAGGCTAATGACCACAGAGGCCTTTTTAAACTTAGCAATCATCCCAAACATATCTGAAAATCTGGAAGACTAAGATTATTCTAAGGGGTATATATAGGCTAGGGATTGAGTGGTCAGGCAATTACAGGCTGCCTCTATCCATTAGGGACAGAGGTGCCAGACCCGGAGTGAATTTCCAGTTCACCATCCACTGGTCCAAATTACACTTGAATTTGTTTAGGGAAGAACTCTGCTTCACATGGATGGAAAGCCTGTTCCAGAGAAGGTTGTTCTCTGAGACACATACTGATCCCTCTATTATATCCTCTTTATATCCTTAGATTAGGTATTTCTGATGCTATTTGTTTTGCATGCATGCAGAAGGTCCATTAAAGTGGGATCCAGGGATGGTATGCATGCTTGACTTTTATTATACATCAACAGACTGTAGTACAGAGATAGGACTATAAGATGATCTGCTTAAGACATGTTGTTTATGCCCTGTATCCTTTTTTGTGAGGATCATTTGTGGATGTTCCAGTTGTTGTATGTGCTTAGTCAGGTCCATACTTTTGGAGGCATTATATTCACTGATTGGTCTGTAGTTTTGTGTATAAATTACACAACATAGAATGATTTCCTTACTATCCTAGACACATGATGGTGGAAGGCCAGATCACTGTTTACATGTGTCCTCAATTCCTAATTACTGGACCCACTCTTAGAGGGGTGTTATCAATGACGAAGTTTCCAGGGCTGGCTTCCTTCTCAAAGGGTACTATTATGTATTTCTTGGCACTGAGTTTCAGACCATGGCTCTGACACCAGTTATTTGTCTGAGTCAGTCCTTCTTGGAGGATATTTGTATATTAGGGATTCTAAGACTACATCTAATTTGCAATCATCAGCAAACTTTACCAGCAAGAGGCCCTTGAGGTTAGCCTTGACTTAAAAAGGAATGGTCCCAGCACAAAACCCTGAGGGACTCTGCTAGTCATAGGTCTCTTTGTGGAAGTGGATTCCTCTGTTCTAATACCTTGGGCCTATCTGAGAGACATCCGGCAATCTATTGAGTGATATAGGCATTTAAACCTAATTCAATGAGTTTGCCTACAATGCCTGAGTCAGGTATTGAATCTAATGCTTTAGTCAGATCAAGGTAGGCAGTATGCACAGTTTTGTCCTAGTCCATTGCCTTGCTGACCTTCTCAAAGAAGTCCACCAGTTTGAACAGGCTTGATCTGTCCTTGACAAAACCACACTGGGTTGGGTCCAGTGTCTGAAGATTTTCAATGTCATTGTTAATCATTTCCATGAAT
>NC_056727.1:792819082-792834082 GCF_019279795.1 Protopterus annectens
GTCAGCAAAATTGAAATCCTTTGGTTTGTCCTTCCCTCGTTTGGTTCTAGTGAGGTTGGAGGACCTGGTACTGGGAGCGTTGTTGTGAGCGTCCGTATCAGCATTAGTTGTAATGTCCGAAATGTTTTTTGCTGTGTAGATCTAGTGTGTACGCTTTTGTTAGCAAGAGTACCAGCTGAAGGTGCAGAGTTGTTAGAAACATTGTCGGCGCGTTGTGCATGCAGCAGCCCTTTCAGCTCAGCTAGCATGCTAAGAACCTCATTGAACTCCGTGCGTGAAACTGGAAGTGAATTGTCAGCATCTTGAAGCAAGAGCGGTGTAGCCGCAGGATCGAACGCTCCACAGCAGCGGTCATGGTACAAAAGGACCGTTGAAGAAAAATAAGAGCAAAACTGATAACACCAAGAAGAGTAGTTCCAGAACCGCAAAGTGAAGACAATAGTTCGTAAAAAGGTAAGTCCTTTATTAGTTGCCAAGTGATAAAAATCCAAAGACAGTTGGTACAAAGCAGCAAAATCAGACCAAATGGTAAAATCCAAAGTCAGTAGGTACAGAACAGCAAAGTCAGACAAGCGCTTTCGCTTGGAGAATGCCAAGCTTTTTCAAGTCAAAAACAGTTGCCTGCAGTGAGGCAACTGTTTAAATGAGGATGTTAATTAGTCACATGTTTGGTTAGAGCTGAGTTGCATTAAGAAACAATTGAGACTGTTTTGAGCAAAAGAACAGCCAAATAATAAAATGAAACATTAAATGTGCATAGGTTAAATTGACATTGCATTGTTTATACATGACTGGTAAACCAAGTGAGTGTTATGATGAAATTAAAAACTTTGCTTGTCCAAAAGGTTTGGATAGAAATACAAATACAAATACAAGTGGAAGTTTAAAAAAAGCTGTGTGTGATCCAAGTGAGTTTGAGGTCAGCAGTCCTGTGTAATATGAGAATCAGTGTAGTACTGTTATGTTAGCCTTAAAATAGATGTTATGATGCATATGAATTTGCACTACTTGGTGACTTGGGGCAAGTGTGTTCAATGGGCAAAGAAACAGTGTTGGAAAAATAGTGAAAATAGGATGAGACATGCTATAATCTAGCCCTTCTGAGCTTCAGAACCGAGCCTATACTAAGTGTGCCATTTAACCCCGGGGGCCTGCCTGCATCTAGCTTGAGTTGCCAGACAAGCTCCCTGTATTCCAAGGTCGATTCCCAGTCCCCTCCTCTAATGTTAGGGTTCACTTGTTCAAGGATCATGAAAGACAACTTGTAGTTGGGACATGTAAGTGAGTGTTTGAAAAAAGCGTTGCTTTCCTTTTTCTTTTCAATGTCGTAAGTGTGTTCGTATAGCCTTTTCCTGAATTCCCTCTGTTTTGCCCATAAAAGGCACCACAGGTGGTGCAGAGCCGATATAAACAACCCTTTTGTTCCACATGAAAAGTGACAGGGGGATCTGATACAGGTGTGTCTGGATGCAAGGTAGATGTGGGATTTGTTTGCAATGAGAGGACATTGCTTGCAGGCACCACATTTGAAGGTGTACAGCATTGCATAACAGTCACACATATACACATGCACACACACACACACACACACACACACGCACACATGCACACACACACACACAGACACACACACACACACACACACACACACACACACACACACACACACACACACACACACACACACACACACACACACACATTCCTCCTTAATACCTACCTGTCTGTGAATTTACAGACAGTCCCACTTTCATTCCCATAAGTTCCCCATCCTGCATTATACTTGGTAACATACACTCATTAATACTACTCATTAAAGTATCATTCCTCTAAATGCCAAGACAAGTGATCACAACACAAGACCTGTTACTCCATTACCTCCTTAATCTGAGTGGAGTGGTTTTACATGGCTTCACTGCTGTCATTCAGTGTTCACCCTGTGTATGTCCAGACATCGTGAGCATGGCCCCTATATGTGAGGGGCTACTACGTTCAATCCATAATGTCACGCACTGGAGTGTCATGTGTACGCATTGCTCAGTACATGCCAAATATGTTGCTCAATCAACCTATCATGTGACAACTGTAATATATGGACCCCAATCCCTGGTGTTGTCTAGTAATTTCCCAATGCATCTGTAGTGCTGCATATGTGGGTTGTCAGTCACCTCTCTGCTGAATGCAATATTAAGGGTATACCTAGTGTCTACTTTCACTCCCAATGCATGTTCTATGCTACAGACCTTATTATACTGTCATCTGTCCTGTGATTACGTATCAGACAAGTATTCCTGGTGTGTCATATGTCAGTCCATGTCCATGTACTGCACAATCCGAAAGGGAAGTACTGCCATATGAACGACCCCACAATCACACATGTGCAGACATGAACACCCACACAAACACACACACACACCCACACATCCTACATGCATCAACCTCCCTCCACTTCACCAGAGTAAACCTACAGACCAAATAACGACACACACACACAAACACACACACACACACACACACACACACACACACACACACACACACACACACACACATACACACACACGTGAGGTTGTACAAAGATAGTACACACAGTCCTCCCATTACCCATCTGTGAACATGCATAACATATGGTACACAACAGCATGCAGTGCAGCTATAGTCAGTCCATGCTAGCAACAGTATACATTTGTGTGATGCATGGGCTGTGTTATTATGTGATGCCCCTTCCCCTGGATACCACTGCACCCATGTACACAGTATTGCTGTGCACCTGTTATGCACCCTGCCACATACTGTGCACTAAACCTCACAGGTGTACAACCCATTGCTGAATGTGTAATACTGTGTCAGTTATTTTCAGCTCTAATGCTCACAGCCCCTATGTTTTTCAGCAACACATACCTGGGATGATATGTGGACAGATGACATTTGTGAATGCCTGATGACTGGTTTACAGATCTCAAGATCAGCGGACCATGTATGACCAATCCAATACTATTAGACTGACAACCGTCAGACCATATCGTGGCTATGGGGAGCGTAAACACCCTTATTGATATGATGCACCCTTCCTTGAACTGCCATATGACCACATCACCATGTCTATTAACAGTACATGAGCCTGATATGTGACATATGCCCTGTACATTCACATGCAGTGTCCACGAAATGTGTTAGGTGTGCAGATGCTGACCTCAATGCATACACTCTGTGTGTGCATATGTGTGCACACCCTTATCATGACAGTTTGTTGCACCTATTGTTATGTGTACTACAGCAGTCACTATTCCTGGCAGGGGTATATTAGCATGGGCAATCTGCATTTGCCAGTGTATGGTTAGTCTGCCCTACACATGTCCCCCAAATCTGCATGATTGCAAGGTCTACTCGTGCACATCCCTTGGTGTTCACACACTGCCATCACTATTGCTGTGGGGATAGGGTTATGTCTACCACAGTTCCTGAGCCTGACTGTGTGTAGATACAGACATTCTTAGCATCCTTAGGATCCCTGCTGCAGTGCACTGGTGTGTCATGCTGACACCCGCTCCCCACCTTCAGCCTTTTTGCAAATGCTTGACAAGTATGGCCTACACATATCTACACATGTGTGTCAGTTTGCAGTGTCCCATACACTGAACACCATGTGTTACAGCCTAGTTCCAGCTAATAATATGGACCACAGTAATACGTTATGACATAGTGTACATCTGTAACAGTTGACATTGTAATACTGTTATAAACACTGTTGCTGCACTGTATAAGGGTGATGTTTCACACATGTCCCTACTGTAGGCCAAGTGTCCCACCATTATGTTAATCCCTGTGGACACATTTTGCACTGACAGGATGTTAGTTATCTTGCAGGTGTCTGACATACCCTTCCAATACACCATCATAGTCACCACTGCGATGCAGTGCATTTAACAGCAACAATATGTGAACATGTACAGCATGCATTATAGGTAGGTGTGTTAGATATGTGCATGGAATATACCATAGCTATTACATGCCCAGTGTATTGGCAAGCATCAACATAAACCATATTCACCAGCTACAGGCTGCTGCCTTTGTGGTATACCGGAGGGACATACATAAGAGTGTGAGAGATGCAATGTCAGTGGCCACAGCTTTCGCATTGCTACAGAGTGGGTGCAGCATTACAGTACATCAACAGTACAAGTCCACAATACTACCACTTAGGCACATCTGTTTATTACTACTATGCAGCAACAAACTATATATATGACATGTCAGATATGCATGAGCTACCTGTACAGATGCAGATGCATATGCAACAGTGGTCTACTGATGTGCCCTGTGGACTTAGTGCATGGTCCTCAGCCAGTGTGTGGGTAGCACCCACCTCCACAATGGTGTCTGGCAGTTGTTGGATGTGCGGACGGACAGGCGCCATGAGGCTGGCGAGGAGCTCCTCAACACGTCAGGGGTGATGGATGGCATGACCCCCCACTGTTGTCAGGTGATCCCTTTGGACTGCAGCAGCACACTGACAGACATTGTGAAGCAGGTCAGGACAATGATGCCAGACCTGCTCATAACTGCGGTAATGCAGTCTGACATCATTGACCCTGTGGACTATGTCGTTCCACAGAGCAGTCCACTCTTGCTGCTCATGGACGGCCTGGCCAAACAGGACAGAGTAGTGCTGGATGAGTAGTTCAGAACTATGTCATTTTCATCAGCTGAATAAGCAGGTAGGTGTCCATGTGGCATCTTGCCTGAAATACATAAAGATGGAAACAGGTCTGAGCAACTCATACAGCAAGGTTAACATAGTTCTTAATGCACATTGCTGCCATCCCCCCACCATATCAGCAACAAAAAACTGTTCACACAACTCAATAGGCATAGCTCAGCTTACATACTAGTGGGACATATTTTGTATTGTACCACACTTTGTGCTATGTGTTTGCAGCCATGTTCCCTTTGTGGACACTATCATTGCTAGCCTGTTACAAACTATTCACCTGCATGCCAGTGTAAGGGCCACTATGGTTCCATATATGCATGTGGTATGCTTGCTATGTGATTGCAGCACATCTGACATTCTGTGGTAATGGGGATATCTATGCATGCTGTTGAACATGTTCTGGGATTGTGTAGACTATTACTACCCACATATGTTCTACATATGTTCTATAACAGTGACACAATAGCATGTTTAGGGAATATTTGCCAGCAGAACCACCTCTCCAACCTCATCTGGCCATGTTAGCCGGCCACATCACATGTGGGACCCACCCTGGGGTCTCCTCATGTACTACTCCAGCACTACCTTCATGTGGAACTACCACAGGGGATATTGTCTCCCCCTGGGGGCACATACAGACATGATCCTGTCACCCGAGGTCAGGTCCAGGGTCTGTTCCATAGCGGGTTCCACAGACACATGTGGGATGTATTACATCACCTTGAGACACCCAGTAAACAATCACAGGGTCCACATGCTCCTCCTGCTCATCCTCCAGGCCAGGCACCTTCAGGGCCGTGGACTGCTGTTGTGAGTAGAAATGGGTGGGAGGCTTGTTCCCATTGTTTCTATATGGGGGCCTATAGGGCTTCCCCATCACAGACCACACACACCATCCAGGGTGTTTACCCACCACATGTGTCATATACCACCCCTGTAGGCTGTCCTCTATATCTACCAACCTGAACCACCTCCACAAATATACCTGCTATACTTCCCCATATTCCCATTCCCTACTTCACAGACAAAGGCAATGTGGTCCCAACATGGGGTTCACATGTGACATACCCGTCCATGTTGCACACACGTACAGCTATATATATCTGTGCGTATTGCTATGTGTGCTGTTCGCTCACACATAGCATGCAGCACTGTGGTGGTAATATAGGGGACATGCATTTACATACATATATGTGTGTGTGTTTGTATATATGTTGACAAGCATATATAGATATATATCTATATATGTGTAGATATATATTATGTTGTATATATGTGTTTATATATATGTCTACATATGGGTATCTGTATATCTATGGACATACATATATATATATATATATATATATATATATATATATATATATATATATATATATATATATACACATATACATACCTATATATGGGGTACATTCAGACATCAGGTCCACAATCTCAAAACTCCTTCCTGCACAGCTGCACTGTTCTGCCTTGCTGCAACACAGACAGGTGCCACATATGGACACAGCCTAACATTAGGGGGGTATATATAGGTCCAGATTGCAGGTAACCCTATTACACACCTATGGCATTTCAGCATGCTACAATACATGCTAACATGAGTGCCCTGCAAGTGGTGGGCTCTGGAACCCATGTGTCCATCATTATGGCATTACTTCCACCACTAGCTATTGGCCACAGTAATATACACCCCTTCCATTACACACCACACACTATATTGACGCTCATCTTGTCAGTCAGTGCTGCTCTACACAGTTGACGGGTATAGCCCACTAACCACAGGGACAGACTCTAATGTCCATAGCAGTTGTTCAGCTGAATATCATCACAACAGCAATACCTGATGGCACATGTATATCATTCCACATCATCTACCCCGGTATTATGGACCAAGTACTACAGTCAATTACATGCATATATTCTTCACATACCTGCTGTGGGCATGAGTTCTGTTATCGATAGTATCCTTGTAGGAGGTATTTTTTTTCACTCCTTAGCCTGCTTCCTTTGTTGTCTTTTTTGGTGTTGTTGTGGTTCAGGATCTGTTGTATGTTTTCTGTTTGTTTTTGTTAGAAAAATATGTATTTAAATATATGTGAAATGCTAGTTTAAAAGCAAGGTAGTTTATAATGCATTTTATTCTATTAATCATATAACAGAAGGGATAAATTCATGTGTAAATGCAAGTAGCTTCTGAAACTGCAGTGTGCTTTGACCCCTGACCCTGGCAGCTGCCAGCTCAGCAAGCTTAATGTTTATGCTTTTCATAAGTGATTATCTGCTGGGTCAGGAAATTAAATGTGTAAATCTGCTCCTTCCTGAAGAGATAACTTGTCCTTGTAAATAATGAAATCTTCTGCTCTTCCTGATGAAGTAACTTGTCCTTGTGAGATAAACACACAGCTGGTGGGAAAATGAAACAGTGAACAAAGATGTATGTTAAAGACTGAATCTGCTATTGTATTCGAACTGATATGAGACCTTTAAGAAGTAACTTTACAGAAAGACTTTGTGCCTGACCGGATGAAACAGCAAGGTTGTATTATTATCAAAAAGAAGTTTTTGAAAAATATACAACTACAGCTGTTGCATGAATAAAGGCCTGTAAGCTAAAGTGATGTAAATGCCCTGTGACTTGCAACGTCAGTAAGGTGGGAACAACTTGAATGTTAAACCTATATAAACTTGTGACCTTCCTGTATCATGTTAGACAAAATTCTGTACTTGTATGGTTTTTTGCCTCCTGGTGTACACTAGTAAACCTTTGAATCTGAACCTCCTGTGTATTGAATTCTGAATTTTATTTAACAGTTTGATCCTTTTGAGACGAATTCCTTTGGTAAGCTGCAGATCAGAGCGTATCGGTGGTCGAATACTGCGCAGGAGAAGTTACTGAAATGGTTCTTCTTGAGTGAAAAGACCTCCGACTGAATTGTCGTGTGTAAAGAGGCTGGCCACTTTCTGATCTGTGGCGAAGCGGAATTTGAACGATTTTCAAAACCAGGAGGCTCAGGTAGGAAGAATTTGCCTTTTTTTCTGTTTTAGATCAGGGACTAGGTTACAGTATATTATTGTCAAGATTTGTTTTGCAGATCAGGGACAAAAGGAAGTACTATATATTTGGTCATAGATCAGAGTAACAGAATAAGGTAGACAGTTATTCTAGATAAACTGTAAACAGGAACTAAGAAATTGACATCACGTGATAAAAAAGGGTTACGTAACATTTTCTTTGACATGGGTAATCAGTGCAGTAAAACATCGTGAGATCCGCCCCTAACCGAAGATGCAAAATATATGCAATCACAACGGTCCGATAACGTTAGGTATAATACGAAATGGGTTTACAAATATGAATTTGATGGCAAACTAGATAAAGCTTCACTAGTTAAACTCCTTAAACAGCTTAAATCTGATGCAGGAGGTCAGGCAAAAAAGCAACGCCAACTAGGCATTCCTCAAGCACACAGGTGGATTGAGGAAGCAAATCGTAGAGAACAGAAGCTTAAAAATTCAAAAACATTATTTTTAGACAAAGAGGATAATAACTTGGTAATAGCTACAGTTCCTCCTCCTCCTCCCTTGCCCCCTCCCTTACCCTTTTCAGGATATGAAGCGAGTGGACAGGCTGGTCTGCCTCCGCGTTATCCTGAAGTTTCAGTAAGACCACAACCATTTGTTAGAGATCCTATTGAGACTAGGTCCCAGCGTAAAACACATAGGGACACAGAATCATACCAAATAGAGAGAAATCTACAGGATGAGAGTGAGGAAGAAATATGCCCACTTATAGAAGTTCCAAATCCTCAGGCAGGACAGGAAGGGCAGGATCCAACACTCTTAGTATATAGACCATGGACACCGGAAGACATCCGGAAGGCCACTGAGGGAATCCCCCATCCGAAAGTTAATTTTACGAAATTTTTAGAAGATTTACAAGGCATGAGGTTAAGTTACCACTTGAATGGGGAAGAAGTAGAAAAAGTAGTAAGACAAATTATAGGTCCAGATTGGCACATGATTTGTGGCACCTGGAATCCTCGTAATGCAGAGCTCAGACCACTCCCACGTAGTGACGCAGAGTTAGACAACAGAGTGAAAGGCCTGACAGACAGAATCTCTGAGAAATGGAAACCTAGAGCAGACTGGACTTGCATTAATCAATGCATACAACAGGAAAATGAGACAATAGATGGATATTATGCTAGATTATTAGAATGTTTTAATAATCATAGCGGTATGTCAGTTCCTGAGAACCAAACAAATGATTCCCCATATGAACAGCAATTAAAAAATGCATTTTTGAAAGGTTGCATTGCACCTATTAGTAGCTTCATTACAAAGCATATGATAGATCATTGAACAGGGAGGCTACAAGCCTTACTCGAATACGCTAAACATGCTGAGAGACATTTTAATAGTAAAAAGAAAAAGAAGGCACAAATCTTCACTGCTGAAGACGGAGCTGAAGTATTTGTATTACAGTCAGGTAAAAAGGGCAAGAAGAATGCCCAGGGAAACAAACAGTCTGATAAATGATCAGAAGATTTTGAAGAGAGGAAAAAGAAAGGTGAATGCTTCAAGTGCGGGTTGGACTTAGCATTATTGAGCTTAGAGCTCTACTTAGCGGATCTGAAACCGAAGTTACACTTCTGGTGGAGGAAGGAAGTCAAATTCCTGTGTGACTCAGGAGCGTCACGGACTTTGATACACCCCTCCAAGTTACCAGAACATTCAGAATCACCTGATTATATACTAGTAAAAAGCCAGAAATGGACAGCTATACAGGGAACCACTTTCCCATGATATAGCAATAACTGACCCTGTTTCAGGTATGACCCAGAGAAGTAAAATAGTTGTTTCTGCAAAGTGTCCAGTAAACCTATTGGGCAGGGACCTTATGCAGATATTTGGCATAGCAGTAGTTCCAACTGTACAAGGTATGGAGGCACAGAGACAAATGGATACTTTTGTAGTGCGATCGGAGGGTGAAACCTTTTATTGGTACAGCCAGGACCTAGTCACGACTGGTCCAGGGGCAGTGACCGAGGAGCTGATGAACGTAGCCATCAGTAAAGCCCCCTCCCTTGACACTGATCGACAGCATTTGTTACACTGTACTTTATATTACTGTACTACACCAGGACCTGATAGAGAATATGAGCAAGAATTGTTTAAAAAGCGTGCAACTAGATTGGTTTTGCGTACTTTGTACTGGGATACTGAGGGGAACAGTGTAGTTAGCTGTTCATTACCTCAAGAATTCCTTGCATTGTATAAATCGAATCGGTTGCCACATGTCAGCTTGACAAAGAACAAAAGTGTTAAATGGGCAGATTTAGGAGAAAAAGTAACAAGATGGGAGAAACAGACTGATTTAGAAGTATCAGAACAAGGGATACAAAAACAAAAACTGAATTGGTTGACACAGACACATCCAGCTGTACACTTGCAATCTAGCGAGGACAGCTGATTAGCATTTTTATTAGAAGAAGAAGACCTTATGTGAAATTCCGACAACTCTCTGGTCAACAGGCAAGTCAGATGTAGGACTTATTTGAACAGCAGGACCAGTTACAATAACCCCAAAGTCAGCTTTCAGACCACAGAAAAGACAATACCCTTTGAGAAAGGATGCAGAAATAGGAATTAAGCCTATAATAGCAGCATTACTCAAAGAAGGAGTACTGGTAGAATCTCCTGATTCACCATGCAATACACCCCTACTTCCTGTTAAAAAAGTAAACGGGGAATGGCGGATGGTACAAGATTTACAAGCTGTAAATAATGCAGTAATACCCAGAGCACCTACGGTGCCAGACCCACATACCTTGTTAAACAATTTAGAACCACAACAGAAGTATTTCTCTGTGGTAGATATTAGCAATGCTTTCTTTTCAATACCTATACATCCTGATAGTCAATATTGGTTTGCATTTACATTTCAGGGTAAGAGGTATACGTATACTCGACTACCACAGGGATATTGTGAGAGCCCAACAATATTTGCACAAGAAATGGCTAGCAACCTGGCAGGGTTTACCCCACTGGGAGGAAGTCAAATTCTACTTTACGTAGATGACATCTTGCTAGCAGCCCCCACCCAGCAACAGTGCAGGGAGGATACAGTAGCATTATTGAAATTTTTAGCAATACAAGGACACAAAGTAAACAAAAGTAAGTTACAACTTTGGAGAAAACAAGTTAGATACCTAGGGTATGTAATATCCAATGAAGGTAGAATACTAGATGAGGAAAGAAAAACAGCAATTTTGCAAGCACCCAAACCAACAACCAAGAAAGAAATAATGTCTTTCTTAGGTACAACTAATTTTTGTCGGAGCTGGATACCAAATTATGCTTTGGAATCTGCTCCACTAACTGACTTGATATATAAGACACCAATGGCAGCACAAGATATTTTACAATGGACAACTGACGCAGAAACGGCTTTCTGCAGGTTGAAGCAGTTGATAGCTTCTTCATTAGTTTTAGGACTTCCAAATTATCACAAACAGTTCTTTCAGACCATAGATTGTAAGCAAGGATATATGACGTCAGTATTGACGCAACAACATGGGGACAAGCAACGCCCCATAGCCTACTATTCATCACAGTTAGACCCAGTGGCGTGATCTTTGCCTCACTGTGTACAAGCAGTAGTTGCAGCCCCAATGGCAGTACAGGCTTCAGCCTCAGTGGGGTTATTCCACCCTCTCACATTGAGAGTGCCTCATGCAGTTGCAATAATTTTACTGCAAGAGAAAGTGGCATACCTTTCTCCTGCTAGACATCTTTCATGTATGACTATACTGCTGAGCCAACCTCATATGACAATTGAACGATGTATGACTTTAAATCCGTCGACATTACTTCCAACTCCTGCGGAGGGCACACCACATAGCTGCCTGCAGGAAATTGAACAGTTAGCTTTACCTAGACAAGATCTTACAGATATGCCCTTGGATAATGCCGAGGTGACATATTATGTGGACGGCTCATGCAGGAGGGGTCCTACGGGAAAGAATCTAGTAGGGTATGCAGTAGTTACAGACACTGAAATTCTAGAAGCCCAATCTTTACCACATAACTTATCTGCACAGGCAGCAGAGTTGATAGCTTTGACACGGGCATGTACTTTAGCAAAAAACAAGTGTGTAAACATATATACTGATAGTCAGTATGCTTTTTCTACAGTACATGTATTTGCACAGCAATGGAAAAATATAAGAATGATAACATCTAGTGGAAAACCTATTAATCATGCGCAATTTATTTTGGAGTTATTAGAATCTATTCAGTTACTTACCAAAGTAGCTATTTGTAAATGTGTAGCTCATACAAAACAACAGGATAAGATTTCAAAAGGCAATGCACGAGCTGATGCAGCTGCAAAGCAAGCAGCCTCAGACTCAGAAACTTTATTTTTGAACGAGGAATTACAACCCTCTGAGATTTTAGATTTAGACATGTTAAAAACAATGCAGACGCTTACTACGAAAGCAGAAAAACAAAAATGGGTAAAACAAGGTGCAATTCTTGAAAATGGACTGTACATTTCCAAAGAGAAAAAAACAGTATTGCCGTCTAATTTATTTAGGTATGCAGCTTTGTTGAGCCATGGGCAGAGCCATGTCTCAACAGGGGGGATGGTACAGTTAGTAAATCGAATATTCCAAACATACGGATACACAAATTACACAAAAAAATTTGTGCAGCTTGTCATACTTGTAACAAGCATCATGCACAAGGAGCATTTAAAACCAAGCAAGGAAGTTTTCCTATATCACCATACCCGTTCCATACTATTTGTATGGATTTCATAGAATTGAATAAATGTGAAGGGAAAAAGTTTTGTTTAGTTATTATAGAAATGTTTTCTAAATGGGTAGAAGCTTTTCCAACCAAAAACCCGTATGCAGCAACAGTGGCGAAAGCCCTGATAAAAGAAGTAATCCCTAGATTTGGCATTCCGGAGAGGATTTATAGTGACAATGGCACACATTTTGTGAATCAGACGATTCACCAGCTTGGGAGATTTTTTGGTATCTCCTTGAAGAACCATTGTGCTTACAACCCACAGTCAGCAGGACTGGTGGAAAGGTACAATGGTACCCTTAAGAACAAGTTAAGGAAGTTAGTTGAGGAGACCCAAAAGAACTGGATACACTGTCTGCCTTTGGCACTGCTGAGTATGAGAACGGTTCCAAATGTAAAGGGTCTGACTCCCTTTGAAATGTTTTTTGGGAGAGCATACTATGTGCCTCAGTGGAAAGCATTCATGCCTGCAGAACAAGAGGCTGACAGTTCGTTAGCAGAATATATGAAGAAATTGTTAAGGAATAAGTCTGTTTTGCATTTTAACTCTCTTTCAGATAAGGAACAGACCAGACCGGTGGAAGCAGTCGTGGGCCCTGGAAGTTGGGTGTGGTGAAAGTGATGAAAAGGAAAAACTGGGTGAGTCCAAAGTGGGAAGGTCCGTACCAGGTTTTGTTGGCAACGCCTACTGCAGTTAGAGTGGCTGAGAGGACGTCCTGGGTTCATTTAACGCATTGTAAACTGGTAAAGAACTTTCAACTTGATAAAAACTTTGAGACTGATACACAACCAGACCAAGATGGCCAAAAACAAAGCGAATAAGAACTTAGAACAACCCCAGAGATGTTGCATAATCATTTTGTTGTGTGTACATTTATTAACTGTAATTGTGACAATTTTCCTCTTGTTGTGGTTTATCCTACAAACAACCACGCAAGTGAAAGTGAAAAGGTGTGATAAAATGTCTATAGACTGGCATCCAAATTTTAACACATACCTAGCCATGAAACGTGTATATGCAGAGACTATGAACATTTCAAATTGCTGGGTTTGTACCGCCATACCTACATATGGAGGACTGTTAATGTCCGCTATCCCTTTGGGGATAAATGAGACTTGGGAAAATTTGCTTTTTGACACTGGAACTGTAAGATCACAAGACAAAATAGCATTATTTTTACCTGTTACACAAAAGGGAATTGTGTGCTTTTTTAAAAACGATACTCTCCAAGTAGGATGGAGTAATTGTAATATTACGATATCCTACAAGTGTTACATTAAAGTTAAAAGTGGAGGTACTGTTTGTAATACTAACTATGATTCATATTTGAACACAATGAAAACAACATTGAATGAAGTACGACAAAACCCTGTTTTGTTTAAACAATTGTCAATAATAGATCAGAAAATGTTTCATGCAGGGCTAATGCGTATTAGTACTAAAGTAGAAAACTGTTATTTTATTTGTGGGAAAAAGGCATATAAATGGTTACCTGAGAATTGGTCCGGCAGTTGTTTTTTGGGTTATCTGGTTCCAGCAATAAGACATACTGAAGAATTGCCTTTGGGTAAGATATAAAATGTGAGAGATGTAGCCTGAAAACCTGAATGTCCAGTCGAGAAACCTGTAAATCCAGTCGGAAAGATCGAAGCTGACTGGAAAGACCATAATTCCGTGAAGGATAAAGACAAATTAACTCATTATGGACTTGAGTGACAGTGTTATATCTTGGGCAGGGATACTCCCAGCATATGGAGCAGCCAAATCGATCTGGGAGTTGAGAAAACTGTCAAAACATCTCGAAGTAATGAGCAACGCAACTTTTTCTGCCCTTGAATTAGTGACTGATGAACTGAATGCAATGCGAACTGTAGTGCTACAAAACCGAATGGCTCTTGACATCACCCTAGCGGCGAGAGGTGGTACGTGCGTGCTTATCAAAGAAGAATGCTGTGCATATATTCCTGATAATCGTCATGAGATAAATAATCACCTTGAGGTAATTCAGCAATTATCAGCCATGACTGAACCAGGCCCAAACCCACTGATGGACTTTTTCCAGAATCTATTTGGGGGGTGGGGTTCCATCCTAATGAATATTTTGATCGCCATTTGTGTGGGTATACTCCTGATAGGAGCATGTGTTTGCTGTGAAATTCCCTGCATGAAAAGATTAATCAAAGATTTTATTGATGTATCTGTTACTGAAACCATGTATCAAGATATTGAGATTGAAAAATTGATCTCAGACGACATCTTTTCTGAAGTATAAATTAAATGACTCACTTAGCTGAAAATCCTAAGTGGAAAAGGTTAGGAGATGAAATAACACTATGTATACTTCAAAAAATAGAATAAAAAGTATTAATAAAGAGAAATGTTAGAAAATATGTATTTAAATATATGTGAAATGCTAGTTTAAAAGCAAGGTAGTTTATAATGCATTCTATTCTATTAATCATAT
>NC_056727.1:792838924-792983924 GCF_019279795.1 Protopterus annectens
TTTTATGAATTTTCTGAGGTGTTCAGTGCAATAGATTATGTTGCAATCAGGGCCCTTCCTGATCTATAGTAGGAATGGTACTGCAATAGAAAAGGTCAGGTAGCGTTGGATGCATGGGGGTGCATCAACAACATCTCTGCCCATCATCCTGGCAGTGCACATGACTCCCATATCTGGCACCTTAGCTCACTGTACCATCTTTTCCTCATGGCCATTTTGTTGGTGAGCTGAATTTAGTTTTTTATGTTATTTAAGTAGTTATTCATATTAAACTTTATTGCAGTATAGTAATGTTTATTTTTATGCCCCCTCTTTTTTCAAGTGATGATGGATATTCTGGCTCCAAGGCTCATGACTCCAGTGAGAAACCATTCTGGAGCTGCAGAGTAGAGACATATAACACATCCATGCCCCAGATCATACTGCCATTGAAAGGATGTTTGGCTTCTTGAAGAGCTGTTTCAGGTGCCTGGATGAGTCTTGGGGGGGGGTGCTCTTCTGTAAACCCTGTTACTGTGTGGTTTACTGCCTATAACATACTACTTAATATGATTATGTGCCAGTCTGGTCATGAAGTAATTCATGCTGTCGCTGCAAATCCCAGTTCTAGTCTAACTATGACTAACAAAAACATGAAATGTGTTGTGGTCACTATGAGTACTGACATTACTGTCTTGAAAAACAGTGGTAGTATCATGTGATCACCCCCCCCATATGTCCAGACAATAACTCAACCTTGTAAGACTGAGTTCAGCTTGACTCTGGTATGTCGTAACTAGTGTATGAATGTTGCTGCACCTGATCGCTCGTGTGCCACCACACTACACATCAGTGACACCATTGCATTACCCTTGTTGTTGGATAATTCAAATTAGTGCTTACAATCATCACACATACCCTGGAGGACTTTGACCATTTCCATCTTACTCTCTGTGGCAGTACTTTGAGCTCTAACAATGTCATAGCACATTTCCTATTGGGCAGCCAATGTTTTGTTTCCTGGGGTTGTTATAAATAATTCCTGTATCTAGGATTGTCACCTTTCATTGTGGCTAAAACCAGAGTAAAGCCACACCCTTTCATCACCAATAACCCCACCTACCCACCCCTTCTCCCGCCCATATTCTACCCAGTTTGTGACACCACAATGACATCACATGGCAAGGAATGCCCTCTTTTTCTGTTCCTGCTGCATGTTTTTGGCTGATTTACTATGCTTTTCTGTAAAAAAGCATACGAAATAAGCCAATTTACAAACTCTGATAGTCTGTTTCCTTTTTTGAAACAGAATACCAGAGTTTGGACAGTGTTTTCCAGACTACTGGAGAATCAGTTTGATTTCTGGATAGTCCAGAAAAACAATGGAGGGGTGGCAACCCTACCTGTATCTGACACCCCTTTGTAATGGTGTCATTGTTGACACTGTGGCCGCCAAACCTCTGCTATCATAAGTGTTTGTCTGTGTGTGTGGAGATAATGGTGACAAGGTGCAAGGGTGTTCCTGCTGTACAATCATGAGTGCAATGTCAGCTTGTGTTTGACTTTGTGATGCAGTGTTATGTTCTGCAGAGTTACTAATATGTTATGAGGTGAGACAATCTGCCATTAAACGTAAGGGCTGCCTGCCACTCCCCTCAGGCTGCCTCATGAAAATAAGTCTGTTATCATCATCATCATCATCAGCAGCAACACCAATTCTGCTGCTGACTTCATTCATATTTAATGGTATGGTTGAAGTGTTTGTTTCTGATGCTGACTCTGTAAACAATAATTACAAAACATTAATAACAATTAACAACATACAGTACAGCATGCTTACACATGGGGAGTGAGACTCTTAACAAGCAGACTGCCTTCATTTTCATTAATTGCTAATGTACAAGGCTCACCTAATAATAATGAATTGTGATGTGTTTAATTAAATCATTATTTGGCAGCATTCAATTTTGTCTGTAATGTGTAAATTTTAAACCAAACCTCATGAGCTGATGTATGTAACTGCTGCTGCTAGAGACATTGGTTAGATGGAACAGTGTCCACACCACCCCTAATTATTCCTGTTGCACCATCTTCTGCATCAGAACCATCCCCACAGATGGACAGAAGGTATTCATCAACTGGAGTTAACTTAATAAGACTTGCACCCCCCCCCCCATAGTGGCCCACAAAAGTGGATTTTGCCTGGCCTTACATCTAGCATGTGCTACCATATCGTTTGCCCTTTTCTTGCACTGTGCCAGTGCTCAGTTTATGCTTCCAACTGCATTGATTTCAACAACTACTTGACTCCAGGCTTTGTTCCTCTCTGCTTGTCTCTGCTCGACTTTACCAAAAAGAAGTTTTCCATATAACCCAGGTGCTGCCATGAGGACATGGTTTTCCTCATGCTTAAAGTTAGCCTTTCAGTGCTTTAATCCCTTGTAGTCCATGAGTTGTTGTTGTGTCTTTCAGCTTTTCCCGGCACTACATAAAAAAATAAAAATAGAAAAGGGGAAAAAAGAGCTTTAATCAGACACCTGTGTCATTACTCTTTGGATGACATTAGCTGTTAAAGTACAAACCACTGGCCGGCTATTCCTGCCACCCACTTTAACTCCTAAGTTAAATAAACTCATACAAATATATATGTCTATATATATATATATATATATATATATATATATATATATATATATATAAAGAGAGAGAGAGAGAGAGAGATCTGTGAGTAAGTATCTTAATACATCTATGCAAACTGCAATGTTATGTTAACTACAGTTCATTTAATGACAGTACTCACACACACAAAAAACTTGCAACAATTCTCTGCCATTGTTATATATTTTCTTCACTGTCAGTACCAAAACATCACATTCATCACACATGCCTATTCCTGTCCTTTGAACCCTGAAATCTCTCAAGTAAAGTAAGTATTTTTTCCCACATGCACAATCACTGTACTTCTGTAAGGCTCATTTTCTGTAATTACTAGTCATGAGATGCAACTTCAAAATGACCAAAAGTACCACTTGTTCAATCGCATCAACACATGCATCAATGGCAGCAGTACATCTATCTACATATATCATGCATAAAAAGTCATTGCAAGTCACCTTTGGATCAATATTAAATAAATTGCTAAAGTATTTCTTCCTAAATTAAATATTTTTTTCTAAGTTTTTCTTACTTTGATATTTCTACTCAATCTGTCTTGCCTATTTGTGAATTACTATGGTGACACCAACCTAATGGCAAAAATTCAGGGCCATTTACATGGGTTATAAGCAAATTAGGCTAATTTATATACATGACTATGTATTGCAGTGGTATGCAAACATGTCCCAAAGTGTACTGGCAAAATTCAGCATTTCGTTGATTGTGAACATGCATCGTACAATACATTCATTTATTTCAAAGAGACATAGACATGCTGCAGATGCTTCCAAACTCTGCAGCTATCTCAAACTTTTCACGGAACCATGCAGATTGTCCTAAACTAACCAAAATAAAAATATAGCTGGAAAATTAAAAATTGGAGTAATCTGAATGTCAGTTTGACAGTAATCTCAAGGTTAATCCCTGCCCGTCCTGCACTATTTGTCACACCCTAGCAAATGAAACATATCATAAAGTCATAAAATTAAAACAATTACATTTATATTAACATTTATCCTCCACTTATTAAAAAAGTAAACATTTCCACTTCATTAGATGAGACATACTGCTGTTAGGATACAAAAAATTACTTTTATGAGTAAGCATTATTAATGACAGTTAATAGACAAATATTTATAAAAAATGACACATGGAAAGGACAGGTGTTTTCCTTTATGAAAAATCAGTATGTGACAAAGCAGTTTTGTTTACAACAAGCTTGTCAATAGTATCAATACCTGATCTAATGACACACTAGCAAAAGGGGTTGTCAAGGTGATATCATACCTAGCAGCGAGTGGTTCTAACCCTGCTTAATACACCCCCTACCATACTTTCCTTATTTTTGTTTCAGCTTTTCTACCAATGGCAACACCTGTGAAGGCATGAGGCCGCGCTCCTGGATGGTCTGAGAAAGAGACCTTAATCATGCTCGACATTTTGCATGATTTGTACCTGAAAGATTGGAATGTGCATGCATCACACCACATGGAAAAAATCGATATCTGGCAGGAGTTGGGTGACCTGTCACCCCTAACAGGCATAACTCACTCCATTCAGCAGTGTCATCACAGGTATTATGATTTGCAGAAGTGTAGTGCTGACCAGTTGGCCAAGTAGGTAGACCAGGTTATAGTGAGAAGGCCAGAGTTTTAAATTAAGTAAAATACTTTTCTTAATTGATCTATATATATATATATATATATATATATATATATATATATATATATATATATATTGATATATATATATATATATATATATTGATATATATATATATATATATATATATATATATATATATATATAGATAGATAAACAGATAGGTATCAAAAATTAAAAAATAAAATAAAAAAGATGGCTAAAAATGCATAAAAATATGTATTTGCAAAGACAGATATCTATACTTGAAAATAATAGTTGTACTTCTATTGTGAAGTTCATGGGAAATGAGCAGCATATATGTAATCAGACATGCATCTTTTGATCAAAGAGGAATATTAGTACTGTGTTAGCAGACTACAATAATAAACAGAAATGTCAGGTAAAACTGTAAATAATAACCTGTACAGGCAACTGTACAAATCATCTACTGCTGTGCAGGTATCAGTAATGATGACTGGATATATAAAGTTATGAAGTAATGAAGTAAGAATTGCAATTACAGACTTATAATTCTTTACCATTACAGGAGAGGAGTTGTAATAGATAACATTACATGAAACTAGTTTTGTGTGGGCCACACACATATAAGAAAAACAATTGCTTAACTCAGTTGTTTGCTCAGAAGTATTTCCAGCTACATGTACAACATAGCTGAAATCTTACACACCACACCTGACTTAAACTGCAGGTTGGGGGCGCATTACTGTGCTAAATGAATGACCAGCACAAAAGTTTTCTGAGAACACATTGTTTTACTTCCTTATTACTTATTAAATTAGATGCAGTTTTGCAGAAAAGGAAATGTACACTTCCTTGTATTAATATGTCAGCATTTGCAGTTCAGCCATACCAGAACAAAAGATAATATAAATTATAAACCACAGCAGGACTACAATGGCATTGTGTATAAATTTAATAAAACACTCTGAAACACAACAAACTTCATTGCAGAAGACTGGATCCACATGCAGACTGAACTCAAAACCCAGTCACTTCTTTTCAAACCGGTTTGGACCCTTTTTGGCAGTCACCGGGCCATTGGCAGAAAGGCAGTCTTTTTTGACTTGCTCAGACCTGGCACCAGGCTTTCCATACAAAGGCAGGCAGTCCATACAGCCTACCTAGACTCATCAACTTAAATGCTACTTCATACACTTACAAGATGGTTGAATAAACTGGCCACTGGGATGCAACCACAGGGTCAGACAAGCTGGCGCCATGTCAGACTCAAACCTGTCACAGTAATTGTCCCCACGGGAATCAGTCAAAGCCCCTCTCTTATTGTCTGGAGCCTTTTTGTCCCACATCTACTTTTCATGGAGGTTATAGCTGACAAAGTTTGCATGACTGACAAAGTACAAGCGTAGTTGAAGGGTTAAGCTTGCACAGATTTGATTTTGCAAAACTATCCCAGAAAACATCCAACATCCAACACAGCCATCAGTGCCAAGTTAAAATGCCAAAGAATGCATAGTCATACCGCCGGGCCAAACCAAAGTTAAAAAGCTACCATCAGATACCCAATCAAAAATAAGGTTACCCCTAGCTACTATAAAGGTGGCAATCCTGAACAGTAAGAAGAAGTGTGAACACTCATGGACACCAATTATGACTCATTCGACACTCATATTACACATATCAGTTAGGATTCACATCTAGATCATCAAGTCATAGTTCACCTATACATCAGGATCACATCTAGATCTATAGAAGTCATCACTCCATTATCATCACGACAATCCGACACTTGCCCCAGCTATCGAATGTATCACACTGTTCCTCACCAAAAGCTTAAAAGAGGTCTCAAAATCTATCAAATGCTGCAAAAAAGGAAAAGATCTCTGCTGCCCGACTGAAAGAACCAGTTATATAACTCATTGCTTAGACCACTCAGGTGCTTACAACTGCATGTACATACCAAGATTTGATAATTTGACATCATCTCTCAAAATCTAATCTAAAAATCTAGATCACCAGAGCCACAAGACTTGAACACCGAACTTCGAAACTTATTAATATAGGGTGCTGGGGGATAGATTTCATCAGGAAATTCTCCCAAAGACTCCAAAATCGATTTATGTGAAAATGAGCACCTCACTAGCCTTGTTCATTGTTCAAGGAATCTTGACCAATGGATGGGAGATGATGAGATACCAGGAGAGGGTTACAGGGTCACCTTCTACTCACAGCCTCAACAGAGGCACAGCAAAATAATTTCTTCTGTTTCCTCCAAAAAGGGGCGTAAGCCACAAAAACTAAGGCTAGGCTTATACCGCTTCCGGGCAGATAGCCTAGTATGAACCTATGAACCTATGAACCTAATAAAAACAGGACAAGCACTTTCGGATAAAATTCCTTCCTCAGATCTATTACTTAACCATACAAAAAGATTTACATATCATAACAATGTCCGATCACAAAACATTACCATTCTTGAGAGCTTGTTAAATAACAGCCAATCAAATACAAACCCATACACATAAAATTTAAAACCTCCGTGCCTTCAAAATAGGCTTCAATGGATTAACCCCATTCAAGCCAGGTGCAAGATCAGCTCTTAAATATGTGATCCAATGTAATTCTTTGACCTCTGTTGCATTAAAAACATCCCCAACTCTTGGTGTAATCTTACAGCTCTTATAGATGTCAAGCACTATAAAAGTAAAATTATGTCCTCTAAAATTAAGTATATGCTGAGATAAAGAGGTCTATATTATAAAGACGAAAGCTGTAAACAACAAATACAACTACATCGACCCAAAAAGAGCAAAATACGTAATCGGTGAAAATGAAAACACAGAACGTATTTCATCAACCAATAGCACCATGCAGGTAAGCTCAAACTAACTAAATAAAATTAAATTAAAACACTTTTGCAGGGGGGGAAACCTTCTCTGCACCACCCATGTGGGGGGTTGTGCCCCCCACATCTGCACTACTTAAATATACCAACTCTGAGACCACACTACAGTGGGGAAAAGAATATATTTCCTCATCCCCACGATCACCCTGCTGGCCAAGCAAATATGTTCGGCATTTTCATTTTCGCCGAGTATGTCTTTACCTGTTTTTTTACATCGACCTCTATGTGTCGATGTAGATGTATTTGCTATTTTGGGCTTTTGTACTTATATTATAGACCCCAAGATAAAGTACTTCTTTGTGTCTCTTTATGGATGTCACTAATATGCTGTAGGATGTGTTCCTTTAGCATCCTGTTGGTCTTGCCAACATAATAAAATGGACAGTGGGCGCATGTGGCAATATAAATGACATGTTTAGTAATGCAAAAAGCATAATTGTAGTAGGAATATTGTCTAGCAGTTACAGGGTGCAGAAATATATAAGAACTATTGATATATTTACAAGCTTTACATCTTCTACATGGATACGTACCAACCTTAGTACTATTAAAAATGTTCACTCAATCTGTATCAGTCTATGGCAAAGTAAACTCTTTAAATTACAACTTCTCTTATAGCAGAAATGGGTACTTCACCAGCAATTCCTCTGATCTTATTATCTACCATCAATATCTCCAGTTATTACAAATAATTCCCCATATATGTTTTAAATCACTGCTAATATAAGTGGTAATCTAACAGAACAAAAGTGTTACATACATTTTAAAAACAACATTCAGGACCCAATTCATATTTGAAAACAACATTCAAGACTTGTTTCATATCTTTATACTATCCTCTTGAAAGAAAGTAAATATTAGTACAGTATTGGCTTAATTCATACAGGTGTGCATTTGCAAGTGAAAATGAAAAAGAACATAAAACGAATTAATATTTAGACAGGATTATACACATCTATATTTATATGTAGAAGAAATTCAAATACAGGTAAACAAGATTGGCTGTCTCTCTTTTAATCATAGCTGAGGAAGAAATTAGATACAACAGTCAGCAGCAAATGAGAAGAAAAAAGTGGCTTGTTATGTCTTCTGGTATGTATAAGACGTGTCCAAGAGACTTTCTTTTTTAACAGTTCATACTGTTGTGTATGAAAATATTATACAACTGTAATGGTAACAGGAAAAGTGATAAATGTTTTTGCATTTGATTTCTGTAATACTCCTAAAGCTTATATGTCATATGAAGTTGTAAATTGCTAGAGCTTCAAAGATGAAAGAAATGCAACTGAAGACTTAACACATCAAGAGAAATGTTTTGTAATCTGTTTGTTTGACCTGGTTAACTGCAATAATTGCTGAGTTTTTTTTCCTTGGGTACTGTATCTTCTGTATTGAAAGTACATAATTTAAACATATAAAACCTTCAGAAAGTCTAAAGCCTTTGCCATTTCAATTAATCACAAGTATGCATAAGCACTACCCTTACATTCTTCCCAACTACAAAACCACATCCCAAATCACTTCCCCTACTGTGAGTATAGGCACTTCTCATACACAAGTTTTACTTCAATAAAGATTTTACTTCAGTATTTCAATATTGTGTTAAATTGAATTTAAACAGTATCATCTGAGTTTATTGTGCTTTGAGTGTTTTGTCTCTTCTCAGTCTTTTTTTTTTTCCTTATTTTGGTTATTGCTTAAGTATTCTCTCTCTCTCTCTCTCTCTCTCTCTCTCTCTCTCTTTTTTTTTTTTTTTTTTTGCTGTTTCCCATTTATTTTATTTTCTTTATGGGTTGAAATATTTCAGGAGCAGACCAGGCATGTACCACTCTCCTCAAAATGCTAGGGACAGATCATCCTCTACCCATCCAGGGACGTCCACACAAGGTCAGGATGGAGGCGCCAGTCCAGAAGATATTCTGGCAGATGGCAGCTTGGCAAGCATCACAGAAAAGGAGCTTTGGAGTTTGCTTGAGGACATACTTGTAAAGGTAGTGGATGGGAAAATTCAACCAGTCAAAGCCTCCCTTCCGAGTGTAGAAGATGTTCTATCCCAATTGGGATAAAAATTATAAACCCTTTTTATTTTTCAAAAAAATCAGGCTTGACTGCTGCGCAGTCTGTAGCTTTCCTAAAACTATTTGAGCAGGACTGTGCTCAGCCATACGTGCCCACAATATGTGAAAAAAATAGAAACAGTAGCAACTCACGATTTTGCAAAGTCAACTACAATTTCATAATACAGAACTTTAAAGAAGTTACTCTTTTGTGAAAAGTGGGCATGTTTTTAAATAAATTCTTTGCTTTTCCATATTTATCACACCAATGTTCTGATTTTAAATAATGCTTATATAACCACAGCACAGCTCAACCTCTTAGCACAATAAATCTGGACAGAGTCTGTATGTCAAAGGCTGTTATTAATGGTTTATTTATCCTGCTGTGGATCTTGTATTGAATATCTTTTTTTAAATTGAAATGTTATACTGTTGTTCTTGTTATCCTTCCAGTGTATTCTCTGGTGAGTTGATACTTAGAATTTCATTTAGGCTGTACTTGCGTAGTCCTAAATGACAATAAAGTTTACTTTGACTTTGACATAATGGAGGGGCGAAGGCCCAAAAATAGCAACACCTTTTAAATAGTGCTCTTATAAACTTAGAAAGTTGCAAGAATAAAAGGATTTGTGTTAGCATACATTTTCTGAAAGACATGAAGACTGAAACTCAAATGCATGTCATTATTTACTGATGTTAATCCTTAGATCAATCCAGTGATTTCTCAAAAACACAATTTTTATGAGGAACAGACCAAAAATATGAGGCAAAAATCTGGACATTCTGCAAAAATTTGTACAGTTGAAATGTATGCACTCCAGCAAAAATATCCTCATATTTTCCCTAACACTCACCTAAATGTGTTGCCTGACAAGCCAATTATGCTGATTTAATGCATGTCATATGAAGTTGTAAATCATTTGGGATAAAACTCTGGAGCTATTCTGAAAATATTATATCTAGAAATTTTGCTGTTTTACATATCCCAACCAAGGACATGCAACTTAAAGATTCTTCTATGTTAATAACCTTATTCATGTTCATCAAATTGTATATCACTCAAATCTGGATTTTAAAGAAACTGCCATCAAATATATTATAGATTATACAAAACTACATTAAATAATAAACAACTTCTTTCATATTAGATTGTTGGGCCAAAATTTATAAATAAATATCTCCAATTTCAAAATCTTTTATTACCCTGCAAACTATATTGTCTCCCAGTTGTGCACCTGGAGCTATGTCTTAACTCAGTATCACATGACTCACACTGTTTGACAATGTGTTGAAAGAATAGAAAATAGTGGCATTTTTCTATCTTTACATATTGAGTAGTATAAGCAGAAAAATGTCTGAAATTATTCTTACTGAAAATCCCATCATACTAAATAATTGTGTAAGAAATCCTTCCAACAACAAACACTTGCCTGCACTCATGGATCCAGATCAGATGAATGAGTTTTCAGATATTCGAAATGCATATGGTCCAGACTATATAATCGAGTTTCCAAAAACTTGACGTTTTTGAATGGAGATCACTGTACAGTTCAGAATGGGACATCTACTCTTTTCCTCACTGTGGTGCAATCACGAAGTTGGTATATTTAATTGCCAGGGGATGTAGGGGTGCATGGGGTCATTAGCTAACCACTTGAGCCAGCCATTTTAAGCCTAGCCAATTATCTCCTGTGAGATTCAAACCCTGTACCTTGTGTTTGTAAGGCAAATACCTTGACTATTAGCCCACCCCCCTGAAAAAATGTAAAAGAAAGTTAGCATTTTGTGTTTTTTTTAGATGTTCGAGTTTTTAGAAACTTGATCATATTGTCTTGCCCACATTTATTTCGAGTTTCTGAAAACTTGATCATCTGATAGGGATCTGCACACACATATCTTCCTCTACTTAGTTCATTACAAATGTGTGTATGTATATATATATATATATATATATATATATATATAGACACACACACACACACACACACACACACACACTCACACACACACACACACACACAAACACACTCATGCCACATATAATGAAAATGAAACACACCATAAATTATAAAAATATCAAAGGTTTACTAAGGGCAGACGTGTTTTTGCAAGGAGGTCATTCTACCTTGAAGAAGGAGGAATACTCTATGTATGCGTATAGTAAATCACTCTCAAATCATGTAACAGAGACCAAATTAGCAGAACTATAATGTAAACCATATGCTGTCCCAAAAATGTGAATTTTGCTTTACCTAAAATTAAATTTTAACCATTACTTAAGTTGAGAAACCATTAAAAATAAATTGTAGTTTCAGGCTTTTTTAAGTAACTCCTGAAAAAAAATATGACAGACACTAGGAGTGCAACCATAATAAAAGCATTACAAAACCAAGGATGACATTGGAAGAATAACACAGCGAACGTTTTAGCTCTGAGAAGGAAGTAACTCTACAAAAACCCTGCTGCTGACTTATCAGGAAGATACCATGTAAACTTTACATGAACAGCATTGTCTGTTCAGTGACTTTATTTTATATGACGGTTTTTCATTCACGGAGCAGAGGTTCAGTCCCTGCTGGAAAGTAGATGCTGCACATATTTGTTTGGAAAACAATAGGAAAAGTCACATGCCTCACAAGTGGCAGTGATTTTACATCATAATTTTGCACTGTCCATCCTAAAATTATTGATTTTCTGGTAAATCAGTGAGGATTACGGAACATAAATGGTGCTACACATTCTTCAGAAAATTCATTTTGCAAAATGTGCTGTTTTATTAACTTTTTACATGAACTAAAGTAATAATTAAAAAAAAAAAATTGTCCACCCATTATTTTTGGCTTTGTCCAGAATTCTTGAGCAAAGAAGCCAAGAAGTAAGATAATAATTGAAAAGAAACTCCAGTATCCCCCTTTCCAGGCTGAAGGACTGAAATATGCAAAATAAGCAATAACCAGTTATTTTCTGTGTTTTAACAGAAAAAAACTATGATGTTCTCCATTGCTGTGCTTTTCTTCATGTCTCTATGAAAGGAGGTAATGCTTGATAAACTAATCTGACAGTTCTATAATCAGTCACACAGACATCTGAACTATTGCCCAATTGGACTGTGAACATTTTGTTGTCTGGAGATATGTCAGAAGGATCAACCGATTAGACTGCAAGCCATTCAAGCATTTGTGCAGCTCACGATGAAATGCACAGAAACATGACAGAAAGCACAGTGTTGGAGAAGAAGGCAGGTCTTTCTGTAAATAAAAACAGGAAGAAAGCAATATGAGACAATGCTAATTTTGGATTTTTTTCTTTTGCAACTTCAAAAGGTGCATACTGGAGTTTCTATCACTTGTAAAACCAAAAAACAAAAGGGTCCACCAAGTGACATTCTAATTTTATTGAAGAAATTAAGTGTTTTCCGCTGTGAAAATGGACTTCATCAGAATAACTTATCACACAACCAGCCCAGTATAAATACTTAAAGAAAATCTCATAACAAATTCAATAAAACAAATTAGCACATCTTAATTGATTAACTCTGGCTAGCCAGCTACCATTAAAAAACTAGTTTCCCATAAAAATGTAAAACATCATAAACTGATTTGCGCCTTTAACTTTAAGACACAGCTAATGGAAGTTATCTCATTAAGCCCAGGGGGATACAGTTGTCCTTGTATAAATCATTAGTAACTCTTGATAAAAAATCCCAGGAATCCCAATAGAGGTATTTGTGTTCTAATAACACCACTTTTAAGTGAAGGGAGGACATTCATGGAAAGGATATACCACCATGTTTATGATATTCAGTGAGGGGATGAAACCAATGCCTTAGCTAAACATATCAACAACAACCCCCTTCATTATTTTAAGTTTGTTGCCATCAATCAAGTAGACTTGAAACCTAGGGGTGGGCCAGCTGATTTATAGCTTGAGTATAAGGAGCTGAGGTGGCAGCAGAGAGATAATGCCACTGCCCCCCTCCCCTGGGCTTAATGAGATGACTTCCATTAGTTGTGTCTTAAAGGCACAATTCAGTTTATGATATTTCTTGATGGCACAGACCTAATTAGGTCCTGAACAAACTTTGTTATGTTGTTATTTTATAAATATATATATATATATATATATATATATATATATATACAGATTTTTATGTTTATATATATGTTTATATTGTTCTTTCTCTTTTCATCTTCATCATTATATTTTAAAATTATTACACAATTTTTATCCCGGTGCATCCTTTTGTGTGTTTTACATTTCTATGTGTAACTAGTGTTTTTAATGTTAGCTGGCTAGACTCAGTTAATCAATTAAGATGTGTTAATTTGTTTTATTGAACCTGTCATGTGACTTTCTTTTAGTATTTATACGTTGCATGGGCATTCGAAAGACATGCGTAAATGGACATGCCTTCGTTGAAGGTCGAACGTTGAGCTGGCACCTCAGCGTTCGTGAAAATCTACTGCGAATCATTAGCGGACCAGAGTTCCGCTGTGGCGACCCCTAACCGGGAAAAGACGAAAGACAACAACAACAACAACTGGGTTGGTTGTGTGATACATTATTCTGATGAAATCCATTTTCAAAGCAGATTAAAGCACTTAATTTCTTCAATAAAATTAGAGCTTCACTCGGTGGTCCCTTTTTTTTATTTTATAAGTTTGTTTATTCTTTTTCCTCTGTTTTTGTTTATTCTAAGTTTCTCTTACTTATCTTCTTTCAACATGCTGTCAGAAGAGCGCTGATGGATCAATCAGACATGTTTTTTGAAAAGGTAAAAAAAAGATTTTTTGTAGTTTTTCTTCCAAAAAGACTGGTGTTTTTTATGTGCAGTAAAAGATGCACAATCCTGGAACTTACTGTCTATGACTGTGCATTGGAACTGCTCACCGGAGGGGGTATATATTTACATATATATATGTATATATATATATATATATATATATATATATATATATATATATATCTATGTATATATATATATATATATATGTATAGAGAGAGAGAGAGAGAGATAAAGATATAGATAGATATAGATACAGATAGATAGCTATAGATAGATATTTAAACTGAAGACCACACCCATAATCTGCAGGCATGAGAGGGGGACTTGTTTTTACTTGAGTCTACCATGAAGAAGTGCACCAAATGCACAAGAGTTAAAAGCACCATACAATATTGTAGTCTGAATATGGCAGTGCTATTAGAATGTTATTGCACATTGTTAAATTACATTTAATTTATATAAAGGCTAGAATGTTAGTGTTGTAATGCATTATTCAATATTTAATTTAAGTACAGTTGTTTGGAAAAAATATAAGTATTTAGCTAAGATTAATCCAATAAAGGAAGCCATTTTAATGAATCATTTATAAATATAGTAATTTTATCTTGATGAAAAATGAGTATTTGTCAGGTTCCTAAACTTTCTAAAGAGCAACACCACATATGACCAGATCTTTACTCACACAAATTGATAGGTATATACTTGTTTAATATATTTCATTTGTATTCATAATACGAATGATTGATCTTCAGCCATATTTCTCATGTATAGCAGTTTTGATGATTAATGTAAACATTTATTTTTTTAGTTAACATTTAGCTCACCTTTCTAATTCCATATATTCATCATTTATCTTGATTCAATTCAAACTCAACCAATTTCCTTTTTTCAGAAGACCATCCCAAATACTACATAATATCTACTGATACAGCCTTTGAATCATAACTAGGCCTCTGCCATAACAACCAGGCATTAAAACTAGCCTGACCATACAATTGCCAGATTTCAATAATCATATACTTTATATAATTTATCAATCCTTACTATCCCTAATAAGTTGGCATACCAATTTTATAAAGCCATGAAAAGTGACGGATATGCGTATCAGTAAACATATCAGTGGGAGTACAAATCTACTTTGAACTCACTCACATTTCTCTGTGATTATTGACTAATCATGCCTATTAAAATGAATAAGCATCTCAAACTGCTTTGTAACCTCTGTGCATATGATGCATCTTCTGGAGCATTTTTGTTTATCTCAAATAATGTCATCATGAACACTGTTTGGATGTCTACTATCCCATTTTTGGAAGCAATAAAAACAAACTTTCACTTAATTTCAAAGATTTAGGATGCATCCAAAGAGGTGTGGGTTCAACCCACACCTTAAATGAGTCTTCAGCTTTTTTGTAACAGGTCATATTCCACATATTCCATACTGTGCATAAAAGGTGGCCTGTTTCCTCCAAAAAACTAGGGAAATTAACATAATATAAATGCCTTACCTGTACCAAATATTTCCCCATTCCTGTACTCTCATGCCTATTTATTTTTATTTGTTAATTGGGTAAAACCATTAGATGGAAGTTGTCCAGTTTCTTTGGTGGCACAGGAGCCTTATCCGGTTAAGTGTCAAGCAGCAAGCAAATGGAATATGATGAAATCAAACTCTGGATCTCGATAACAGGTCATGCCCTTAACCACTGTGTTAACTGTCAACTCTCATAAAAATGTATATAACGTGTGTGTGTATGTGTGTGTGTGTGTGTGTGTGTGTGTGTGTGTGTGTGTGTGTGTGTATGTACAGGGACTCTAATAAATTATCATTCTGCACTACATTGAACTGCAATACATTGAATTAACTGGGACACACAAAACAATGTCAGATCCAGTGCATAATTGAAAATGGTGTTTTTGCAAGGTGGCAAGTCCTATTGTGCCCCATACTGTTTTAAACATACTATATGCAATATAATAGATATAGATATGAATAGGATAGAGTAATGTGCGCAAAGACTAATCCCAACCGTAAACTTGCTCCTAATCCTAACCCAACACCTTACCTAAAAATAACTTTCCATAACACTACCACTGCACATAACAGGCTCAGATATACAGCATGCACTAGCGCACCTTCAGAACACTTGATTTATCCCTTAAATTCTTACCCCAAGCATAACCCATGTGCACTTGCTCGTCCTTGCACAAATACACACACAGAATGAACTTATGCCCTTATCCAACTCTTACCTTAACCCTACACTATCACATAGCCACACGAAAACTATGCTATTAATTAACCCTACTTTTAACCCTAAACCCCATACATGTACACAGGCACTCGCACCCTTACCCAAACATTACTCACATTTTTTAGTCAAGCAGACATTTAAAATTCTGAATGTCTGACAATTCGAACATTCTTCAATTAGCAGCACCTCTTTCATTTATCAAACATACGTGCATCAGTTGATCGAGTTTTCAGAAACTCGAACTCCATATGGTCGAGACCATATGACTGAGGTTTTGAAAACTTGAAGCTTTTGAATGGAGATTGCAGTACAGCAAGGATCAGGAAATTTACCCTTTTCCTCACTGTAGTGCAATCTTGGAGTTGGTATATACAATGTGCAGGGAGTGTGCCCCCCACATGTGGGGTGCTGGGAAGCTTGCCCCCTGAAAAACTGTAAAAAAGGCAGTTTGTGGGGTGTTTTTCTATTTGGATGTTCAAGTTTTTGGAAACTCGATCATATAGTCTCTTCGATATTTTTTTTTGAGTGTCTACAAAGTCAATCATCTGACATAGATCTATATATATATATATATATATATATATATATATATATATATATATATATATATATATATATATATATATATATATATATATATATATATATATATATATATATATATATATATATATATATATATATATATATATATATACATATATGTGTGTATTACCGTCAGTTTTCCAACAAACGACTTTACCGACATGCATTACACCGACATGTCAATTCACAAGACATTTCCAAACCTGATGTTAACCGCTCGGTTAGTAAACACTTGGCCATCCCAACAAACTACACTACCCAAAAGAAATTTGCCCACCAATGTGGGGGGCTTCGCCCCCCCACACCACCCTTACTAAATATACCAACTCTGAGAATGCACTACCACAGGGGTAAGGGGCAAAGTTCAAGTTGATGGCCGAATGTATATTAACCGTGAGGTTAACGTCAGGTTTGGAAATGTCGGTAAATTGACGTGTCAGTGTAATGCATGTTGGTAAAGTCATCTGTCGGGAAACTGAAGATAGATATATAAATATATAGATATATAGATATAGATATAGATGTTCACCAAGGGGAACTACCAGTTTACCTTCCTTCTGATGTTTTCTTTTAAACATGATTAAGTCATCCTGCATAATGTCCTGTAACAGCAAATGTACATGCAAATTAAACAAATCCAATCATATATGTGTCCAAAGGGCTCAGTCATATCTCCACCATGCAGAGTCCCCTTTCTTAAATCCTAATTCCTGAGTGTCATAATATCATCCAGTTGTGTCTTTTTACATCTGCCCACAGCAGCAGCCTAATAAGCATACCTCTCAATCTCTTAATGCAAGAAATCTGGACAAAGCCAGACAAAATGGGAGGACAATGGCCCAAAAATTGGGACATATTTTAAATATTGCTTTTATAAACATAGATAGTTGCTAGAGTAACAGGGTTTATTTTAACGTACATTTTCTGAAAGATTTGAAGTCTGAAACTTAAATGTATGTCTTTATTTAGTGACTTAAAGTCTCTGATCAGCCCAGTGATTTTTCCTGAAAACCACAAATTATATGAGGAGCAGACCAAAAATATGAGCCAAAAATCTTGACATCCTGTGAACATCTGGACAGTTGAGAGGTGTGCTAATAAGTCATCTGAATAAGTTTATCATGAATGCAGTAAAGCTTCTTATTTTTCCCATACCACTAACACTGCTTGCATGCTTTCACCCTAATCTAAACAATGATGACATTTACATGTGGCCTACTACCTTTGCAGACTCATTTTACATTAATGTACCTGCTATGACCTTAAAATTGGGTTAAGGTACAAGTTTCTAGCCTGATCGATTACCTTCACTTATACTTACCAGCTTAATGTTAGCTGTGTCAGCTCTGAGGGGCTGAGCCATGTACCCTCTCTCTTTTCTGAACTGTTTTATACTATGTCTAATCAGTACAAGATAAATTATTTGTACGCATGAACTAGATTAGCCTTAGAATACCAAATATCTCCCATATTTGTTATATAAACCCAACATCACTCGAGTTTAACAACTCCTGCTTGTTTTTCAGCATCAAAATAATCAGTTAATTCCATAATTACATGGTTATCATCCTGCCACTATATACCAATCATCATTAAGTTTCCTGGCTATATGCTTATAGCCATTTTATACCCATCCAAAATCAGTTATTTCTCTATATATATGTTTATAACTATCCATCTCCTAATTATCATAGTATCCATCTGGACAGTAATTCTCAGCCTTTTTACCCAACTTAACATAGCTGTCTCTATATCCTTCGACATATATACTGCCAGATTCTGGTGTTCTCTGGATCTACACTGATAGTCTTATTATTTGTTCAAATACAGCCATCACTGTATTTATTGTTTATTTTTATTTGACATTTGTTGACCAGGTTAGTCCAGCTAAGCTGATGTCCTTTTACAGTGAAGACCCTAGGAGAAGAGCTCCACAGATAGCATATGTGATAATTACAATATAATATTATAAAAATTAATACAGATCTATAATTGACATCTAATGATGTAAAAAGCACAAAAGGTTATATACAAACTTATACAGTCATATCAAGAAAGCAGTCACAAGGTTATAGCTACATAGGAAATATTAAATAAACATATTAGAGTAGACAAATTGCTTAGGAATTCCAAGCTAGTAACAAATAGGATTCACACTTACAGATATAAACTAAGCATAAGAAAAAGGAGGGCGAGTAAGGTAGAACAGCCAAGGAGATGAGTTAACTGTTAAGGAGGATGTGTACAGTGGCAGGTCCAGGTACTTTTTAAAAAGTTTTTGGTAGCAGTTTTGAATAGTTTTGGTTGCTTAATACATCTAATATCCAGTTAACATTTGTTTCAAGAGAGGGCAGGAGAGTAGCTATAAAGTTTTGTCCTATTTTGCTATTAAGTTTGTAGATTTGAAGTAATTTTTTTGGTCTGTGCTTTGGAGAGTCCTAGGAGGAGTGTAGAGGGAGACAATTTAGATGTTGGGACAGAAGGAGGGGAGATACAGGATGAAATTAATAATCTGAAGCTGAGAGAACTGGTGGGGGAATTCTAGCCATCTCAAGCTCTTTAGAGAAAGACGGTGATGAGATTTATAGGTTTGATTTGCAGCAAATCCGGCAACTTTATTATAGGGAGCTTCTAATTTTGTTAAAAGAGAGTTTTGAAGGTTAGTGAGAATAAGCTTGTAAACCAAGCTGGAAAGTATGCTTGGGATGAGGTAGGCATGGGAGAGGGAGATTTTAGCTTTGTTTGACAGGATTTTTTTGTTTCTGTAAAGAAAACCAAGTTTTTGGTGTTTTTTATGTAGTTATGGATGTGGAGATCAAATTTGAGTTAGTCATCTAATATGACCCCAAGAAGCTTAGTGTTAGATTCAGCTGTGATAGGTGTGTTGTTGAGAGATGTAATAGACAAAGTAGATTTGTTGTGGTTTTGTCTTGTTGGTAAAAAAGCAAGAGTTTAGTCTTTTTGGGATTTAGGATTAACTGATTCTTAGAAAGCCAGTTTTCAATGGATATGAAGGATTTTTGTGTAATAGTGTTTAGATCAGAGAGAGAATCAGCAATTATGATGACTGTAGAATCATCTGCTTATTGCACAAGTGATGACTGTGGACAGGAAGTACAGAGTAGATTAGTAAAGATATTGAAAAGTATTGGACCAAAAATAGATCCTTAGGGAGCTCCCATCTAGATAGGTAGAGGAGGGGAGAGTATAGAGAGACATTTTACAGATTGCTGTTGATCATGGAGGTAGCTAGCATAGCTAGCAAACCAGGAAATGATTGAAGTAAAACGTTAAGATCAGAGAGACTGGCCAACAACAGGGGGTGAGAGACCGTGTCAAAATGCTTTAGAGAGATCAAGGAACAGGCATGACACTAACTTGTTAGTGTCTCAAACTAGAGAAATGGTATTGATAAAGGATAGAAGAGCTGTGGATGTGCTATGTTTTGGGTGAAAGGTATATTGTGTAGGTGTGAATAGCTTAGATAAACCAGGATTTGTTTGCACGTGCATTTTACTAATATTTTAGAGAGAGGTGATAAAATTGCTATTGGCCTGAAATTGGCAGTTTCTGTGAAATTGCCTACTTTATGTATGGGTAAGAAAAATAATTGTTTCCAGATAGAGGGAACTTTGGATTCAGTGATAGAGTGATTAATAAGTATGGAGACAGGAAGGGCTAGAGAGTTTGCTGCTATCTGAATAAAGAGTGGCGGTAAGTTATCAACAGGGGGAAGCAGGGTTTCAATTTGAGAAGTAACGACTTTATATAGCTTGTAGATACCAGTTTAAGGGAGAATTTCTTTGAGAATTTAGAGGTGGTGGGAGATTCAGAAGGGTTAACAGCACATCTAATAGAACAAAACAACCAGTACCATTCCATAATTTGGCCTCCTGCCATAGTCTCTTTTTTCGTTGTCTTCATTGTATTCGTTTATCTGTCTGTTTATTTATTGCTGATGAGAACATTATTCTTATATTATAACTGCATATTTATGCATTCTCTACCTCATTGTTGACCTGAATTAGCTAACATAGGAGAAATTGCCTATGATTACTACTTGAAAGACCACTTTGTTGCTAAGGGTGAGCCACACCCTAAGGCAGCATCATTGCCATGGACATTTTCCCATACACTCAGCAATTTTAATGGGTGCAGAATGTCCTGGACAACATATTTGTCCCTTATCCATCCATCCATCCATCCATCCATCCATCCATCCATCCATCCATCCATCCATCCTTCTATCCATCCATCCATCCATCCATCCATCTACAACCCTTATCTTTCCATTTTTTGTACATGGGTTGGGGTGTCTCTCCAGCAATGACAATTATCTAGAACCAAGATTTACACTGCTGGTTGGCTACCCTACCACAGTAGTTCTTCTACACCACACACTCGCATGCACACTCAGTCCAGTGGACAATTTAGTGTATCCATTCCACCTACTGCATGTCTTTAGAATGTGGAAGGAAACAGGAGCACCCAGAGGAAACCCATGTGAACACAGGGAGGACATGCAAACTCCTCACAGAAGGCACCCCAGCTGAAAATCGAACTGGTTAACCTTTGCTGTAAGGTGACAATACTATCCATTGTGTCACAGCACCATCCCAATATTTATCATTAAGTAATATATTGGCTGCAATACAGAGAAATTAATCTCACTGTAAACATTTATTTCATGAAAAAGACCAGCCACATGAACGTTTTTACCTTAAAGCCTAAGTCTTCATAAAATATGTAAAAAAGCTTCTCTCACACAATGAATTATCAGCTAATGTAATATATGCTCTTGTATTATAGCCATTCCTCGCAAAAAGTTACAGTGACACTTCACTAGGCATGAGTTGCTGATCATCATAATTCTTTTTCCTTGACAATTATAATGTCTAAACCAACTCCCTCTAATTTGTTTCTGTAGAAATTAAACAGACTCATGACAATTATATGATTCTATCAGGGATTAAACAGGCTAAAGCATCCTATAACCCAATAAGTAGAATTTGGAATGTAATAGTCTTGCAGGGGGAAGAAAAATATATTTTAAGTCTCCATTCAGTGGCAGTATGTATTCCCCCCTTACCACTATTGTAATAAAGCTCCATGTATGGTCTGATCAGCTAGGAGGCATGTAGCATGCCACAAGCTTCCTGCAAAGAAGTACACGTGAAGCATCATTAAGTAGTAACTTGCCATGACAGTTTGTCTGATGTTAAGTTAACCTGTGCGACCTTGCCATCTGCCTTCCACCACATGGTATAGCTAATTCCTTCCATCATGCTACATCTAATTCCTTCTTCCATTGTAAAGCTGATGGTGCAGATCCCTAAGTTACTAATTGTGAAAAATAATATGTACCAGTATCAAGTGTCGCTGATAGGTTGCCATAGTTCTCCCTGTCTTGCGGTTCCAATAATCCAGGAGCTGCATGTTTATATGAGCCATTACCTAGCATGCTTGATACCAGTGCATGTCCCCAGACCAAAAATATTTGTGGTCTGGATAGTAAATCTTTAAACCTGTACTTTCATACAATGGTAATTGCATGTTGTAGGTTCAGAATATAATTTTCAACAAAGGGGTCCCTAAGGGCCCCTCCTACTCGATATCCCAAGCAGTCCTACTTCTACACAATACAGCTTTTTCTGCCTTTTTTAAATTCATGACTTCAAAGTATAACTATGCTCTTTGACCACGAAGTACAGATCTATGGTGCAGAGGGGTGTAACCTAAAAATTCCACTGACAGCTTGGCCACTTGGAAACAGTCCAAGGACAGCTTGGCAACCTACCATAGATTTCAACACTGATGTTTGACAGAGACTGATCCTCTACTGATGCGATACCCAACCAGCAACTTATGACATCACACTGGCATGTAATATTTCTTAAGTTAGCATCATAGAACTCTGCCAGCAGCTCAGCATCATACTAGGACAAATTCAGTCAGCAGCCTGTAACCAGCTGGACATTCTGTTAGCAAGGCCTCCTCCTTGTCCATGTCTCCTGTTAGGAAGCCCTACCCTTTGTAACATTCTCAAAAAATCATGATATTTTGCTAGTACAATAATTCTACCAACCAAATAATTACCCAACAGCTTTCCATTAAAATCAACAGGGAATCTAATGCCCTATTTGCATGACTTCTTACCTGTAAAATGTAAAATTATTATTAAATTATCATAGTAAAATATATGAGCAGCCAACCCACATCATGTTACTATCCCCTCTATGCACAGACAGATCACAGTTCTTTCCTAGGAATTTTGAGTTATATGATTACAGACTTTCCTGTTGCAGACATGTGATTTTTTTAGATTTTTTACATGAAACAAGATATAGCTATGTGTAGTGGCAATAGTCAATCCTGAACCGCGGTGGTGGGGCTGCGGTAGCATTGTTGCCTCACAGTAAGACGTTTTCCGGTTCAATTCTCATCTAGAGCATCTTCTGTGTGAAGACATGGGCGAATGGGCGTACTTTCGTTGAAGGTTGTGCATCATGGCTGGTAACTCGGCACGTAAAAAATCAGCTACCAATCATTAGTGGACCGGAGTTCCGCTGTGGCAACCCCTAACTGGGAAAAGCCGAAAGACACAACAAAAAAAGTGGCAATAGTAAATCCTACCCAAAGCACAACTCATTCATTTTGTTTCCTTTTTTATATTATGGCAATTATAATTAGGTTGTGTGTCTATAACAGCAAATTAAAATATATTGTTACAGTCATTTTTATTTCATTTCTCATGATCAGTCATCACAGATGATCATCAGAACTGTCTGCTTCCTTTGGGGGGCAGTCCATGCATGAAAGTGAATGGCATTTAGTCATCACAATAAACCGATTATTGTTGTGACTTGGTGGGGCAGTTGGGATAGTGTATAGTGTCTAACAGGTACAAGATGCAAAATGTTACTGCAGTCATTTGTTATTTCACTTTCATTACAACCTAACAGAATAGTGATAGAAGGTAGCTATGATTTTGGAGGATAGTGAGGTAGGATATGTGTGAAAGCTCATAGGTTCATAGGTTCATAGGTTGGTACTAGGCTATCGGCCCTAGGGCCTATACAAGCCTAGCCATAACAATTCCCTGGCTATTTCTTCCCACACTATTTACTTCCCTGGACCCCTGTCTAGCAGGGCGACTGATGTGATCCCCGGGGTGAATTTCAGGTAAATTCCAAGATCAGGCTTGTCTATGGGTGGTGTATGTATCTATGGACAACAAATGGAAATTCATTATTGAGGTTACTATGACATTCAATTACTTTGTATTCACATCAGAAATATACATATAATGTGGCTATCTTGTTTTGTGAGGAGAATATATGTAAAAGAGAAAGGCATTTACACAACTGAGTCATTGCTCTTCGTGAATAGTTTGGGGTAGAGCATACACATATCTGAGATCAACAGGTCAAAATGCATTACTGTAGTCTTTGTTGCTTTCACTTTCCTCAAATCAGATAACAAAAATATAAACAAAGTGGCTACCTTTACAGCAAGATGAAATGCAATACTGTGGCCATTATGCCTTTTCACTTTCTTATCAATGAAACAACACAGGTATACAGACTATCAGCTTTTGTACAGGTGATGCATGGAAGCACAGGGTAGTCAAAGAATCACTTATGAATGATTACTAATATGGTTTATGTGGGAGAGACTACTGGATACAGATTAGCATTGTCATTATTTTATGTGACAACTGCACATTCAAAGGTGGAATACTCTTTCAGAAAGGAAATACTTTACTGGGACTGTGGACAACAAGAGCTGCACATAGTGGCTGCATTTTTAGAAACAGTGTGAAGCCACACCCCATGACCTGGTTTTCAAGTTCTTATTCTATAATTATAATTTGACAGTCTCACTAACAAAAATGTTATTCAAATTTGTTACACAATAATTGTGATCCTTTTTACATTTTCTCACAGGATACAAATACTTAATGTATGTAATTGTAAATCTATTTTACATTTACAACATAAAATGGAAACAAATATTTCTTTTTCTTGAAAGTGATGTTTTCTAGTCCTTAAAATGTTATTACAGAAAAAATGGAAAGAGAAATATTATTGCAATCTGTCACTTGGCGCTCAAAAATTCAAGGTCCAGTTATTTAGTTACCTTTGTATCTAAAAGCATAATCTAATTAGAGTCTATAACTATATATATATATATATATATATATATATATATATATTTTTTTTTAATCCAAAAGATTTCCGAGAAAATATCAAGTGTTTCGGAAACAAAACCCTGTAGATAGTCTTTCTTCATATCCCAACATGGACTTTACTATATGCTGGACTGCCAAGCTGCATTATACTCAGTGTCCATTAGCTGAGAATAAACATTTATTTTCTGCTTAAGGTGGCAATATTGTAGCTACTATGCAAAACTTGTCTTTATTGTATTATGATTACATAAAAAAATATTTTTTAATTCAAAGCAAATGGTAAAAATGTCACACAGACAAACTAGTAAAACTTGCAGGAAACACCCAGCCAAGCTAGAGTCTTTATTGTGTAATACCTTAAACCTGCTGTAGTGGAGACACATGGGATACATGTAAATGATCCCTTAAGGACATACCAGTGTTTCAGCTAGATGGCTTATGAATGTCAATGACTTTTTACTTTTTTAAGTCTTTACTGGTGCACTCAGGCCATTAAAATCCAAACTTCACTTACGAAAACATTTGTATTAGGGAGACTGTCAAATGATATAGAGAATGGCAGTGTGCTACACTGCACATCAAAACGTAGATGCAGTGCATATAGGATAATGTCTATATTCTGTATATGGGCAATGGCAGTGTACTACTATGTAAATCAGAAATAACCTGCACTGCATAGGGGATGATACTTATATTTTGTATATGGATAATGCTGTACATCAGAACTGACAGTCAGGCCCTATTTCCCTTCTGAATGTGGACTACAAGATTTTTACCTATATTCTAGAAGATAGATTAAATCAGTTTTTACCAAAAATAATAAAAGATGATCAAACAGGATTTATTTCACACAGGAAGGTCCAAGACAATTTAATCAGGCAATTAGCATTAATGGACTATGCAAACAAAAAAGAGAATTAATTATTATTAGCCTGGACTTGGACAGAGCATGAGTTCTTTGAGTTGGCCCTATTTATTTAAAGTTTTAGAAATGTATAACGTTTCCTCATATTTTTTTTAAAATTGCTGAAGAAATTTTACACTACTTCTATATTAGACATTAAAATTGGAGCTTTCTTATCAGGACCACTTAAAACAATGAAAGGCACCAAGCAAGAGTGCCCTATATCACTCTTATTATTTGCTATATCAGTGGAGCCCTTAGCTAATTACATAAGAACTAATGATAAAATAAGCAGCTTCTATGTCAATTCAAAATACAATTCCAAAATCCAGCTTTTCGCTGATGATATCTTATTAACAATTGGGAACATAGATACCTCAATTGAACATCTTATAGAATCTCTTCAAAACTTTGAAATGATATCTGGCCTAAGTTTTAATCAAATTAAAACTGAAACTATTTTGTTAAACAAAAAAATAAACCCCATTCTAGACAGATACAGAGGCTTTAATTGGGCTAACAATACTATTAAATATCTAGGTATAACCATTAAAGCAAACTGAAAAGACACTAGGCAAACAAATTTCATAATGTTAGTAGACACCATTAAAGATTACTTAAACAAATGGAATAAAATTTTATTCACCACTGAGGAAAGTTATCATTATATAAAATTATCATACTACCCAAAATTCTATCTGTTTTTCAAGCCATCCTAGCACCCCCTTCCAAAAAACTAATGAAACAACTTAACTTTCTATTAATAAAGTTCTTATGGTTTCCAAAAATGCCAAGGATTAGCCATTCATGGCATTACAGAAGTTGGGAAGAGGGTGGAATCTCATTTCTACATTTAGAACTATATACTGAATCAATCATTTTTAACATTATAAGTCATTGGCTAACTGGAAAAATCTACATAAAGCAATATTACTAGACAATTGTGAGGAAACAATAAACAATGATATGTTTTCTGAAGTGGAAAAAGTTTACCTTGTCATAAAAAACATTTGCTTTAATACAAATAACAAAAAATTCTCCCCATTTGTTAATTATATAGTAAACAATTTCAAGCAGCTAATGTTCAAAGATTTTAAGATGATAAATCTTTTATTTATTATGTTTCCCATAGCTTTAACAAATTAATGTTTGGACTCTCATAACATGAAAAAATAGAAGAAATGAAAGGAAATGGGCTAGTTTTCCGGTATCAGATTCTTGATCACAATTATATAGAAGACGCAACCTCTCTCATAGCAAAATATAACATAAATCAAAACAACTGGCTAAACATACACACTTTTAGAGAACGTATAGTTAATGAGTTTAAAATAAATCAAATAGTGAAATCCACACCTAGGCCCTAAATTCTAACACTGTTTTTGTGAAATCAATACACTATGCATAAATGATGGACTATCAGTGTCAAGGTTATATAGGACATTGCAAATGGGTTTACCAGCTCCAGATGAGTCCCTATGAAGCTATGCAGAAAAAAAATAATAAATCTAGCTTTTCAGAAAAAGTAAAATCAGTAATACTATAATCAGTCAGTAAAACTACATCTTCTCCCTTTTGGACAATTTACACATGGAAATTTATTCATAGAAGTTTTTTCACACCCCCCAAAACAGCATTAATATCAGGTAATGAGACATCATTATGTTGGAGATGCGAAGAAGCAGAATATGCAGACTGGGTACATATGTTTATAAAATGTAATACTGTAATTCCCTTTTGGTCGGAATTCAAATCCTTTATTAAAGCAGTGTGGTCGGATAAATGTGAAGTCACTGACTCATTGTTATTATTTAGTGCTCCGATTCCAGTGTGTGTTCCAAGTACACAAGTGTGCCTCCTCTGGTCCCTCCTTGCAACAGCAAGAAAAAACATTACCTCAAACTGGAAAAGTAAGAAAATTACATGTTTTGTGGAATTTATATCACTGGACAAAATAGTTTGTAATAGAGAATTAATGACTATGTTTAAGAACTACAAGAATGACACATAAAAACTAGCTTGGTTAAAACTTAAAAATTGTTAGATAAAATGTGAATGTATTGACAAAGTTACTTCTATTATGGACATTGTATATAGTTAAGATTTGTTTATATTGTTTAACATTTTTGATGCATTTGTATTTATGAAAACTCAATAAAAATTATGTGAAAAAAAAGAACTGAAAGTCAGGGAAATCCTGGGGGGTGTGGGAGGTGCAGAATGGAATTCTTGAGTAGGGTTGGTATCCAAGCATTATAACAGAATTCATAGGTTCACAGGTAAATACAAGGCTATCAGTCTGCAGACTATTACAAGCCTAACCAACAACCAGAAGTCAGTCTCAATCCCTGTATTCTGTGAGGTAGAGACCTTAACCATTATGCCAACCTCTCCTTACTTTTTTAATTGTTTTATTTTGAACTGTTATAGAGGAACTAATGGATGACCTCTTACAACTAGAAAACAAAATAAAAATCATTTTAAACAGGCATTTGCAGTCAGTCTGGCACTACTCCCCAGTTTCCACCTGGGGCAGTGGACTACTAGACCTCTGCTTGCAAGGCTGGGTGAAACTAATGTCAAAGAAAACATGTAAATGAAGTTATCATTTGAAGAGAAGTTAACAACCACATTTGCTTCACCAGCCAATAACTGGACAAGGCTACATTAATGCTACTGCATAATCTGTTGCCTATATTTTGTACACAGACAATGAAAGTGCACTACCATGTACTACCATTGAAGTCAGAAATGAGATGCAATGCAATCCTGCAATATTTTTACCATAGCATCTTATATTTCCTTTTTTTAATTGTGAAATGACTTAGCAAAAATGACACATGATAATTTGCATGCACCTGGCACAGCTCACTTTGAGATTGCAGTTCAGCGGGAGTTGGGGAATTGATCCTTTCTCCACTGTATTATAATCTTGGAATTGGTATATGACTGACAAGTTGTATTTGATCACTTGTCTTCGATAAGTTGAATTTTCACTGAATGTTTATATAATGTATACATATATATATATATATATATATATATATATATATATATATATATATCAAAACTGATTTAGCCAAGACAATGATACTGAAACTAAAAATGCCGAACACTATATTTTTTTCCCAGGGCAAGTTAACACTTGCCCAAAACTACATTATAACAAACTGAACTATTTGAAACCCACCCTCACACCCCCCTTAACTATATATACTAACTTTTTCTAGTTGAAAATCATTATCATCACTACAGATACATCTGAGCCTTAGGAATTGGGCTTTCAGAATATTCAGAACTGTATATCTAGCATGGCAACTATCAGCTATAAGTAAGGAATTCTTCATGAAGGGTTTATGATAAAGTACAGTAGCCATGGTGCCATCAATAAGCTTTGTGACATTGGTATCCAGAAATTCAATATTCTAGTTTTTCTACAAAATGGACGTCAAATTCATTAGCATTCAAATAGTCTACAAAGAAGTTCCACTGATATGTATTACAAGACCAAATGCACCAATAATCATCCAAAAATCTCCCCCACATAACTAATTCTCTCTTGAAGGGTTTAGAAGCATCATAAATCAGGGCCTGTTCTAAATAACCCATGAAGAGGTCAGCATAAATAGGTGCAAATGTTGTACCCATGGCTGTGCCTTTAGTTTGCAAATAACACTCATTGCCAAAATAAAACACATTACTTTTTAATACCAGTCTAATCAGCCTTAATATAAACTCAATCTTTTCAAGAGAGTATACACCTGATATCTGTAAACAGTATTTAACTGCTGCAAGATCACTCTCAAGGGGTATACTTGTATATAGGGTCTGTACCTCATGAAGGCACGATTAGAAACCTGAATGTCATTAATAATTTTAAGGAACTCAGTAGAATCCTTAAGATGTGCTCTTAGTAAACCTAATAAAGGCTTCAATACAGACTCCAGATATATAGATAGTGGTTCTGTCAACGAACCCTGATGGGAAACTATGGGTCTACCAAGGGTGTTAACCACAGTCTTGTGTATGTTGGGTAAGATGTAAAAATATTGTTTGGGGTCATCCACCTTTAATTCACCCTGCAGATGCTCAACAATCAAGCCCTTTTTACTAGTTCCATAATAAAACCATCAATATTTTTTTTAAATTGTAGCATGGGGTCCAGCAGTAACTTAAAATAAAATTGTCTGTCATTAAGCTGTCACCTATCCTCAGTCTCATAACTGGGAGAATACCAGTCCCACCTTTATCAGCTGAAGTAATGACTAAATCAGCATTATTTCTCAACTTTTTAAGGGCTTCTTTCTCATTAATTAAAGGAATTATACTTGAAACTTTGTGTTTGGAATGCTGGAGGTTTTTGTGTTTGATATATATATATATATATATATATATATATATATATATATATATTGAGAGAGATATGTTATATACAAAAAAAATCATTGAAAGGTACCAGATGATTATTGCCATAATTTGACATCTTTATTATATTTAGTTTCCATTTAAGATGTTGTGTTGTAATTCTTCTCAGTATGCCCAGTACTAAAATAGCTTAGAATACTTCTTTACTGATATGCCATTATATCAGGAGTAAAAAAAAAAACTTTGTATGTTATGAAAATATATCCTTATTCCTTTGCCACATGCCATTAATGACATGCCAAAGACTAGTGAAAGTAAAGCCGTGTGGTTAAATACTTCATAGGGCTGCACTGAAACCCCTTTGGGTAGGGGTATAGATTTTCCGTTTGTCTGAGAACAATACCAATAGATCATGAACTTGGACTGACTAAAAACATGGAATTTCATGTAATTTTGCATTTATAGTGCATGAATTTATTCATTACAGCTTGTATTTTTACTCATTTGTATTATTTATAATACTGTCAGCTTGCTAGCTTTATTGAGAGTTCTGTGGCTAAAATACATTTAGATTTTCATTATGTATGTATGCGTGTGCATATATATGCTTTTGAGAATGCTGACACTCAGCAGGGCCCTGAATAGTGACAGTTTGGAATGTCAACAGAAGTAAGTGGATTGATATTAGGGTAGGTGACTGTGCGCGAGTTGGTGGGTTATGGTTAAGTAAGGAGACAACTTTAGTGCTGCACATGTTTGTTGATACAAGATTCAATGTTTGAGCTTGTCTTGTGTAGCGCTAGTGTTACAGAAAGGATTTTTCTAAGATAAGATGAAGGGTTAGGGGCAAGGGCAGGTCTAGGGTTGGGGTTAGGGTCAGTATGCATTACCAAGGTTGTGTACTGGAGTGATAATATGAGAAGGTTTCATGAAAAAATCTGTAAAGGAGAATGAGATGTGACCTTTTCTCTGTAGGAAGCATATTGATTGCTTCAGAGGAGTTCACTGACACAGTCTGATATTATTTCATTTCCCATTGAGGATATTTTTTTGACCTTCTGTTCTATATACCTATACAATAATTCTACATAAAACTTCACCACTAAGTTGTCTTGTTTTTTCGCTTACACAGTGAGGTGGGCGAGAGCCAGAATGGGGCTCTCGCTTCTGGCTCCAAGCACCAGGAAGTCTGGGCTTGACCCACTCTAGGGCCAGTGTCAGGTGAGGAGTTTGACTAGGGTGGTACTCCAGTCAAAGAGTAATGCAGGTGTACTAAAGTGCACTCAGGGAGGACAGAAACCTCCTGTGGAACAAAAGGACAAAAGCTCGCTTGAACTTGATTTTCAGTATGAATACAGACCGTGAAAGCAGGGCCTCACAATCCTTCTGGCTTTTGAGGTTTTAAGCAGGAGGTGTCTGAAAAGTAATAAATAATCCTGTGTATTGACACCTCTACCCCATATGCAAACATTTTGAAAAAAGGGTTCTGGAGAGATATATTTTACCATATAGATAGAAAGATAGATAGATATGGGTGTGTGTCAGAACATGAAATGTTCACAACATTGACATTAACATCGACCCCACAGAAGTTCAAAATGGCAAAATATCAAAGTGCCATGACACCAAACTCCAAGAGGTCATATTTTTGGCAAGCATCCCTGCACCTACCCACTCACTGGTAATTATATAGACCAACACTTAGATCACACTACAGCTGGGAATGGCCAAAACCAAAACTCCAGCTGCACTGTGATCTCACATAGTCACCAACTTGCACTGTGTGCCTTTTCAAAGTTCTAGGCACAATTTTGTGAATGTCAGTGCTGTCAGCAATGGGTGTTCTAACAGGGACTACTTTGTTTGGTCGAAAACTGATTTGGTCGAAACTGACTTCACTAACCCCACTTGACTTAAAGTTTACTTCATTGAAATCTCATTTGATCGAAACTCATTTCATCAAAAGTTATATATATATATACAGCCATTTCCCACTGTAGTGCAATCCTGGAGTTAGAATATAAAATAAGGGGGGTGTGGAGGGTGTAGCACCCCACATAGTTTAATTATAAGTTGTCTTTTGGAAAGAGTTATTTATTTAACTTAGAAGTATACATGTCTATGGTTTCAAATGTTTAACATAGGTGGGGGCTATGCCCCCCACACCCCCCTTGCTTAATATTCTAACTCCAGGGTCACACTACAGTGTGAAAAAAGCCATGGATAACTTTTGACGAAATGAGTTTCAGTGAAATGAGTTTTTGTTGAAGTGAGCTTCCAGTGAAGTGTGCTGGGGAAACTGACTTTTGACCAAATGTGTTTTTGACCAAACAAAGTAGACACACACACACACACACACACATATATATATATATATATATATATATATATATATATATATATATATATATATATATATATATATGGTTCCCATTCAGAAGCCTGAAACATCATAAGCCTGAAAATCAAAATCCTGAAACCAAAAGCCTGAAAATTCAGAATCCTGAAAACTCAAAATCCTGAAAGCCCAAAATCCTGAAAGACCAAAATCCTGAAACTCAAAATCCTGAAAACACAAATAATGCTAATATGTCACTATAAAGACACTAATATCTACCAACTGACCCTGACCTAACCCTAACCCTAAGGTCCCACTCACCTGACCCTAACCCTAACTCAAATATTTGTCACTATTGCATACATGCCTAACCTGCACCCTAACCCTAACTCCCTAACATAAAACCAACATACACACTTACCACCCCCCAGCATGACCTAACACCACAGGGCTAACAATAGCAAAGCCACAATGACATCAGTATGTCTATTTTGTGTTTTCAGGATTTTGAGTTTCAGGATTTTGGTCTTTCAGGATTTTGGGCTTTCAGGATTTTGAGTTTTCAGGATTCTGAATTTTCAGGCTTTTGGTTTCAGGATTTTGATTTTCAGGCTTATGATGTTTCAGGCTTCTGAATGGGAACCATATACATATATATATATATATATATATATATATATATCGGTCCTGGACGTTTGCTCGAATGAGCAAATGTCCGAAACCCAAACGGCCGAGCATACTTACCCAAAGATGCTTTTCACCAAAGAAGCACTTTCGTGTAAGTATGCCTGTTGACGAGCCCGTACAATAGTGCGGGTAAGGGAAAATTCCCTTTTCCCCACTGTAGTGCGGTCTCAGAGGGAGAATATTAAAGTAGAGGGGGCCCAGCCCCCCAATGTGGGGGTGCAGGGGGGGGAAAGCCCCCCTGCTAAAATGTTAAAGAAGTGTTTTTTTTTTTTTTTTGTAACACGCTTTAACGAAAATGCTTTTTCAATAAAAGCGCTTTCGTTAAAGTGTGTTCGGGTGTTATGGATCGGATGTTTACTTATTCGAGCAAATATCCTAGATCCATATATATATATATATATATATATATATATATATATATATATATATATATATATATATATAAAACTGTGTGTGTGTGTTTGTATATATATATATATATATATATATATATATATATATATATATATATATATATATATATATATATATATATATATATATTTATATATATATATATATATATATATATATATATACAAACACACACACACACACACACACACACACACACACACACACACACATATATATATATATATATATATATATATATATATATATAGATAGATAGATAGATATCCATCCACACTCTTTTTCCCATTTTCGCTCATAGGGTCATGGTGTCAGTTCAACAATGGAAAATCATCTACTGCCAAGGTTCACACACACACACACACACACACACACACACACACACACACACACACACACACACACACACACACACAGGCACAGACACACAGACATGTCTGTGTGTATGTGTGGTGAAGCTGCTTCTCGTGCTTTTAGCTTGGTGATATGTACACATTTTTGTATATCTTGTTTCACCAATGCTAGAACACCAAATTCACAAAAAATTATTCTATGTCAATCACAAAAAGGAAACCACAAATCTGCCTTTTTTGACTGGTCACACATAGAACCAAACTGATCCTACCAACAACATATCCCTATATTTGCAAAGCAAAACCAACACAACACAAAAGTGCTTTACCTGTGGACTTTGCCTCCTTACTACCTAGTATGTGAGCTCTGACCTTACAAATCCTTACTTATATATGCTAACTCCATGGTCACACTACCTTGACCAAACTGTTTCTCACTAAACTGTTATAGTTGACCAAACTTATGTGCACTTTAACAGGAATCGCTAAAATGTGTGTTTCTCCACCTATGCCATGTGAACAAGCTGTGTAGTTGGCAAATGTCATGATAACCCCCACCCCACCTAGATAGATTGATAGATTACATAGATAGATAGATAGATAGATAGATAGATAGATAGATAGATAGATAGATAGATAGATAGATAGATAATAACATGTCATAGGAAGACATGTCTTAGACTGGAGCATTTGAAGTGATATAATTAAATTTAGACTAGCCCTACTCTGAAAGTCCTATTAGGAGAATAGTAAGCTTAGGTCACGTTTATGTCTGCAATATCAGTTTTTGCTTCCAGCATGTGTTGCAAGTAAATCTCAAAGTAGTAAATAGTTATGTGCTTTTATAAATAGGAAACATAATTCTTTGTTAGATGTGTTCACTACCACAGTCCTATATTTTGCATTGTACTCCATTTTCATTACTGGTGTTATATTCACAGCTTAGGATACAATGCAGAGTAATGGCCCATAATAAATGTTTGCTTGAGTTCACTTTACATTTAAAGCAAAAATCCTGTGTATTTTACCAGAAAAAAGAAATATATTACCTATCTAATTATCTATAGATATATAGACATTTTTATTTGCCAGAGGCCATAGGTAACATGCAGTAGACTGGAGCAATCAAAATGATATGGTTAGTTTTGGCATAGATTTGCTGTGAAAGCCATAAGGGTATAATAGTCATGTTTTTTTTTTTTTTTTTTTTTTTTACAGCAAAACTCACTGTGATTGTGACTTGAAAGTTTTGTGATGACATCTCAAAGGGATACTGATATATGATCTATTATATATAGGCAGCATATGCACTGTAATACAGCAGTCTGACATTCTGCATTAGACTGCATTTTCCACTGCAGGTTTAGTTCTGAAATTCTGCTCAGTATTCCAATTAACAGTAATTATCAAGAATGCTCTTTTACACTGAGGTCATTAGATGAAAAGCAAATATCATGAACATTTCACCAGGAAAATATATGTTTAATTGGCGTATTGCAAACATGCCATAAATTAGATCAGCTAACTCAGTTTTGTCAAATTCAGTGTACTGTTGCATTCATGATTTGTCATGAAATGTTAAAAATGGATTAAGATGTGGCCTTTTACATACAGGCAAATTATTAACTGCTTCAAAAATGTTCACTACTACAGTCTGATTTATTTATTTATTTATTTATTCTTAGTTAATCAGAATAGTCCCACTAGAGCAACAACCTCACCCAATGTAGTATTTATACTGACAAGGATGCATTTGGGCACAATACACAGAAATGTCTCCTAGTGTTTCTGTTAAGTGCAGTCAGTTCTTTTACATCCACCTGAGCTACCATCAAATCAGGCAGACTGGACCTCAAATGAATGTCTCATCCAAAAAATATTTTGCAAAATACTCTAGCTCCATTGTAGGTGCTGTTTTGAAAATTCTGCTTGATATGATGAGAAAAGTTGTGAGTCAGAAAATGTCTTTCCAGAGCTGTTATTATATAATAAACAAAACTATATATTTTACAGAAAAATTACATTTTTATTTGATTTACATCACTGCGGTTGTGATGCTGCGGTAGCATTGTCGCCTCACAGTAAGACGTTGTCCTGTTCGATTCTCAGCTGGAGCGTCTTCTCTGTGGAGACATGCGTGAATGAGCGTACCTTCAGTGAAAGTTGTGCGTCAGAGCCGGAAACTCGGTACGCAAAAATCTACTGCCAATCATTAGTGGACCGGCGTTCCGCTGTGGCGACCCCTAACCGGGAAAAGCCAAAAGACACAACAACATCACAGATTCCATTCACAGATTGTAACACCAAAAATAGTGTGGCTGAATTCAGCATACTGCAACACTGAAACCCCCAAGGATAGTATAGCAATGTGAGATGCTTTTTTATAGCAGTGTATTTATTGCCTGAAAGTTTAACGGTATGAACAAAAGATGATTGAATTCAATAATTGGCATCGTTTCTTGTGTCTTTCCAGGGAAAATCAATATTTGTCAGCATGGGAGGACATGGTTAACAGACCACATTACTTTGCAAAGGATGGTCTGCAATGGTCTCTTCTAGGTTTCCAAATATTGGCTAAAACTTTAGCCACTCCATTAAAACCATTTTTAGGCAATGCTGAATTTACAAACCCATTGTTAAAGCAAATAGAACCCAAAGATACCTAAAGGTGTTACTGCTCAATGCTAGGAGCCAAAACAAGAAATTCCACACCCTACAAGCTCTCCTCTCTCTCTGGAGAATGTAGACATCTGTGCCATTACTAAGACATGGTTTAAATCTACAGAACATATTCTGGCAGTGTAAGGCTTCAGTACTACACATTCAGACCAACAGCTGCACAGACAGGGACAAAATTTACATTAGAAACAAGTGTATCTCTATGTTGGTTAAACAGGACGATTCCCTAGAATTCATACACATGAAAATCATCGCAGACAAAGTCCATTATCATAGCCAAGAAAGCTACAGTTCACCCTCAGTGTCTCTAGAATCTTGTAGCTCATACCTTCACCTACTGGGGACACTCACCATTAAACCAAATATTCTATTCATGGGAGACTTTAACTACCCCTCTATAAATTGGGAAACATACACTGCCTCATACTTGCAGACAGAATGATTCCTGGACTTTATTAACACAAATACCCCTGACCAGATAGTGATCAGAATCACCAGAGGTTCAAACATACTGGATCTGATACTCACCAATATGGGAGAGTGCTGCACCCCCCTCCTCTCATGTCATGTCCTCATTGGTGAGGTCGGATCACAAAATTGTCTCGTTCAAAATAAAAATCCCAGCAAACCCTGCAACAGTAGCTATTCCAAAGCAAACTATAATCTAAAGTGATAGTTTATCAAAATCCGGTGCCCCTCTCAACCCCAAGGTCACAACAACTTATGTGGAATTGCTCACATAGAGCCTGTACAACCATGTAAAGGGCTGTATATAGGCTGCTGAACCTACTTGAAGTAAGCCCAAATGAACTCTAAAAGCAAATCACACCGGTGGAATCCTAACCTCAACAGAGTATATAACAAAAGGAAAATAGTCATGGCTAAAATCAGGAAGAGCAACTATCATGATTATTTATTTATTATTTATTTATTTGGCATTTGTTTACTGGGAAAGTTCAACTTGTTCATGAGGTACCCATTTTCAGAGGAGGCCTGGGGAGAACAGCTCCAGAATCATATGGTTAACTGAATGAAAAACTAGACAGACATAATAAAGTCATAACATTCAAGCACAAATATGAAAACAACACATTAGTTTGTCAGAATGAGAACTTAACAGACATGATAAAGTCATAACATTCAAGCACAAAATTTGAAACCTTACATGTTAGTCAGAACAAAAACTCAACAGACATAATAAAGTCATAGTGTTCAAGCAATAATTATATGGAAAGCCTGATAATAGGATGATGCAGCATTATTTACATCATAAATGATTATCATAATGATTATTAATATTCTAGAGGTCATGAAATATGGTAACAGATTGTATTGGTGAAGGTGTAGGATGCTACGAGTAGAGAAGGGTAGGATGTAATAGAGGGGATAGCTGGAATAGCTGTGGAAAAGGTATGAGCGTAACCTTAGAGGAAGAGAGGGCAAGGTAAGTTAGTAGTGGGGATAGAGAGAGTAGAGATAGAAAAATGTATAAGAGTACGTCAGCCTGGGCTCATGCAAGAGCAAATCCAAGCTTTGTTGACATATTATTTTATAGAGGTTTTGGAAGAGTGGAGGTTAGTAGCACTTTTGATAGTTAAAGGAAAGGAGTTTCAAAGTTTTGCCACAGAACAGGAGTAAAGACTTAGGCTTGGGGGTTTTGTTAGGTTTATAACTTATGAGTAGATTTTTGTCTTCAGACCTGAGATGTTTATTTCAGATATAAAAGTTGATTAATAGACTAAGAGCAGGACAAGCTAGTAGACTGTAGATGATTTGGCATTCCATAGAAAGTTATATGTATTGGACATGGAGAGGGAGTTCAGGCCATCTTAGGGAATGTAGGGCTTTCAAGTGATGAGTTAGAGGAATTGCATTTATGGCAGATTTGGCAACTTTGTTAAAGCAGCTTTCTAGTTTCTTTGTTAGGGAGGTCTGTATGTTAATTAGAATTGAGAACCCATATACCATTGAGGGCAAGAGGTAGGTTTTGGCCAGGACAACTTTGGTAGCTGTTGTGAGGAAGTTTTTATTTCTGTATAGTACACCTAGTTTTTGGTGCTTTTTTTTTAATACTGTTTTGTATGTGTAGATCAAACTTGAGATTATCGTCAGTTGTGACACCAAGTAATTTGGTATGTTGAATCAATTCAATTTCAGTATTGTTGGCTTAACAGATATAAGCATACAAAGTCTGAAGGTAATGCTACTCAATGCTAGAAGACTAAACCTCAAAATGCACTCTCTCGAGACACTTATATAAATGGAGAACATCGATATCTGTGCAGTAACTGAGATCTGGTTCAAGGCTCCAGAGAGCACCCCTGCAATATCAGGCTACAACTCTTACCACACTTTTCGGCCACTAAACCAGGACTGAAACACTAAAGGAGGAGGAGTGTCCATATTCACCAATGATATTCACACCTCCAGGCTAGTTGCCCAGCACGATGCATCTGAAATTCTACAGGTACAACTAATACTAGGTAAGACTGCAATCCAAATTGTAGCTTGCTACAGATCCCCCACCATGCCCCAAGATTCTCACTACACCTTTCTAAACATGCTGGAAAATATTAAAATACAACCAAACATCCTAATACTGAGTGATTTCAACTACCGTGCCTTGAACTGGGAAAACTACTCGGGCACCAACACCTCAACCCAACGGTTCTTGGAATTCATAAATTCCAATACCCTGGATCAACTAATCCATAGTCCCACCAGAGACTCAAATATCCTGGACCTGGTCATTACCAACATGGGAGATCGATGCTCCATGCCAGTGGTCACCCCCTCATTGGTCATGTCTGACCATAAGCTAATCACCCTTGACATCCAAATCCCACCCCCACCCGCCAGTAGGGAAACCTCCATAAAAAACTTCTCCAAAGCTAACTTCATGCTACTCAAGTCAGAAGTGGCAAACTTCATGACAGCCATGCAGATGGGAACTGAAAGTTCGACTGCTGAATCCTACACTAAGGTACTGTACAAGCACATCCACTCATGCATGAATTGTGCCATTCAAATAGAACCAAGATGCTCTCCTCCAAAAAAAAAGAATCCAATCTGGAGGTTCCCTGCCATAAACAAACTATACAACAGAAGAAACAAACAGTTGCAGAAAAGAGGAAAATCCCAGGATGCAAAATACTCCCTTATTAGCCTCAGTAAGAAGCTGAGATCCCTCAACAAATCCTCCAAAGCTGGTTAAGAAAATAAAATTGCCAAAGATTCCAAGGACAACCACAAGGCATTCTATAGTTATGTCAAGAATCTAAATGGCAATGCTCAGATTTGTTCCGAGCTACAACAGAATGGCATTAAATATAATGATCCCAAGGATATTGCCAATATCCTGGCAGATCGATTCAGTGATAACTTCAGCCCCCTCTCACCCCCTAAAGGGTCCAGTGCAATACCAAAAGATTGCCAAATTTTGGTAATCATGGCTACACAGGCAAACAATGCACTCTCCAAAGCTAAGAATACAGCATCCATGGGACCAGACAACATCCTGGGCTGTGTACTACATGAACTACAAAATGAACTGGCACCTCACCTAAGTGTCATGTTTAATCATAGCCTCACCTCAGGCTTCATGCCCAATGAGTGGTGCACAGCTACAGTTATCCCACTCCACAAGGGGGATCCACTTTGGATCCCGGGAACTATCGTCCCATCAGTCTGACAAGCCTGATCTGCAAAGTCATGGAACGCATTATCATGGAACTTATAAACAAAGAAATTGGAAACCTTCAAATACTGGACCCCACCCAGTTTGGTTTTGTAAAGGGACGATCTTGTCTCCTCAACCTGATTGACTTCTTCGAATCAGTATCCAGAGCTGTGGATGAGGGCAATGTGGTCCACACAGCCTATATGGACCTCGCCAAGGCCTTTGACACCATCCCCCACTCTGGAATCATAGATAAACTTACTAAGCTGGGCATTAATCCCTACATCACTTGATGGGTTGCCAACTGGCTTACTGACAGAACCCACACTGTAAAAGTAGCTGACTCAAAATCCAGCTCCAGACAAGTGACAAGTGGAGTACCTCAGGGTTCAGTCCTGGGACTGCTCTTGTTTGGCATCTACTTCTCTGAAGTAGAGGCCAGCACTAAGGGACTCTGGCTAACAAAGTTCGCAGATGACTGCAAAATGGGAGCCATTATTGAATCCCCAAATTATGTGGCTATTCTACAAAAGGGCCTTACAGAAATAGATGCTTGGTCCCAGAGCCATGGGCTCAAGCTCAATGCCAAGAAATGTATAGTTATCCCCTTTGGGAAAAACCATGTACCCATGAATTACCACATAAGTGGTAGTACACTAAACACTGAAAGTGTGATGAGGGACTTAGGGACACAAGTGGACAGTGGTCTCACGTTCCATAACCACATCGCCACAGCAGTCAGGAAATCTTTCTATGTGGCACACCTCATCATTAAGGGCTTTTCTTCCAGAAAAAAGGAGGTCATTGTCCCTCTGTACTCATCCCTCATTAGACCCATTATAGAGTACAACACCCCATTTGGTATGTACCTCACAAGACATCTGCAACAACTGGAAAGGCCATGAAAATACCTCACTAAAAGAATCACAAGCCTAAAGCAGATGCCCTATGCTGACCATCTAAAAAAACTCCAGCTATACTCTGTCACATATCGCCTGCTCAGAGGCGATCTCTGCTAAACACACAAGACCATGTCAAACCCAGAGCTGTTGGACATGCTACACTTAACAAAATCCCAATCCCTCAGAGCCACATGCTCCAGGGATCTAAATTTGGTCATCACAATGAACAAAACATGCTGGAGGGATAGGTTCCTGACCCAGAGACTCCCCATACTCTGGAATAGACTGCCCATACATGTTAAGCTGAGCGCCTCTTTGGCCCTCTTCAAAAAGAACTTTGATAATTGGATGGGAGATAGGAAATTCACCCCAGGGATCACGTCAATTGCCCTGTTAGACAGGGGACCAGGGAAGTAATAGCCAGCGAATTGTTATGGCTAGATTTGTATAGGCCCTAGGGTCGATAGCCTAGTACCAACCTATGAACCTATGAAAAGACCTTGAAGTTTGTTTTGTTGGAGCTATGGGGTTTGTGGGTGTAGACAAGTAGCTTTGCTTTTTTGGGATTCAGTAGGAGTTCAGCATTGGAGATCCATGCTTCTATGGAAGAGAAAGCTTGTTGTGTTATGTGCTGTAGGTGAGTTAATGTGTCTGATACACAGATGGCAGTGGAGTCATCTGCATATTGGATTAGAGTGCTTTCACAGGAGGATGTACATAAGTTATTGATAAATAATAATGGGCCAGGGATGGATCCTTAAGGTACACATGTGAGGGTGATTTAATATGGAGAGATAGAGCCCTGCCATTTTACTGATTACTGCCGGTCAACTAGGTAGCTAGAAAACCACTGAAGTGAGGAGGAGGTTGGATCAACACTGGAACATTCTTTAAGGAGTTTGGAGTAAGATACCATGTCAAATGCTTTTGACAAATCTAGAAATACTGCAGATACTAGTTTGCCAGTGTCACAGGCTTTGTTGACAGAGTCCATGATATATAATAAGGCTATTGGGGTACTGTGTGCAGGTCTAAAGCCATGCTGAGTGTGGGAAAGTAGGTTGTTGTGTGTAAGATGGTGGAGAGGTTGTAGGTGCCTACATTTTTCTAGAATCATAGAGAGGGGGATAAGATTGCAATAGGATGAAAGCTTGTGATGTCAGTGTAGAATTGCTTCCCTTGTGTAAAGGGATAATGTGTGATCTCTTCCATAGGTTCAGACATGTGATTCAGCTATGGGTCTATTAATTAAGATGGCAATAGTGGATGCTGTTGCCTTTGTGGTAAGCTTTAGGTATTCTGATGGGAGGTTGTCTGTTGAGCCGCAGCAAGGCTTTAGTTTTTGTAGTAATAGTTTTTTTTTTTTTTTTTTTTGAGATAAAAAGATGGGCTGAAAAGTAAGCTGGGGATGGTTTGCTTTTTGACGATATGAGTGAGGGGTTGGTTGTGTATGGGTAATGTGTGGAGTGTGTAGAGGTTAGTATTCAGTGATAGTAGACTCTCTAATTAAACTAAACAGGAAACTAAGATGACTAGTTATGTCCAACAAGGCGAATTACTAGGTCAAGATAGAGTCACAGGCTAAAGACAACTACACAGCTTTCTACAGCTATGTTCAAAACCTCAAAGGCAGCACACATCAGTGAGCAAAACTGGTGGTTAATGATGCCACCTTCACTGAACAGACCAGCATAGCGAATTTGCTGGATGACAAATTCAGTTTACCCCCCTACTCCCACCGTTCCTTCCCCCCATGAAATACCTACTAAACTAACCCCCCAAACTATTAACAGGAGTCGGTCCTGCCAGTGCTCACTAAGGCCCAAAACACATCTTCATTGGGCACTGACAATATCCAGGGATGTCTCCTAAATAGCTGGAAACATGACTACTTGAATCACTTTTCAACTATAGCCTAAAAACAGGTTTTGTAACATGACAATGGGGGAACTGCAACAGTTATCCAACTCCACAAGACTAGGTCATCAACTAACCCTGAAACCATAGACCTATTAATCTGACTAGCCAACAACTAGTACAGATCTACAGATGTAAAAAAAAATCACTAACTGCAAAGAAATATATCCACAAACTTTTTATTTTTCTCTAGCGCCTAGGTGTAAACACCTTCACGGATTATGAAAAACTAAAACCCAAACAAGGCATTTTATAGCAAAAAGCCTTCCATCATTAAACAATTAAAAAACTAATTAATTAACAAGCTTACACAATTAAATTGTTTGCTATTAATCTCAGTAGTCCAATTTGCAAAGCCATAGAACAAATTATCATGGAAATTATCAAAAAAGACATAGGCAACATTCAGACACCTGACTCAACCCAGTTTGACTTTGTCAAGGGAAGATCATGCCGACTGAACCTGATGGACTTCATTGAGAAGGTCATCAAGGTAATGGATGTGGGGAAAACAGTTCACACCATCTACTGGGACCTGACTATGGCATTCAATACAATATCCAACTTGGGAATAGTTGACAAATTCACTGAACTGGGCATAGCTCCCCACATAACTCACTGGATTGCCTGTTAGTTCACAGACAGGACCCAGGAAGTCTAGACTGGTGATACCACTTCAACTAAGAGAGCAGTCACTGTTCGGACACCTCAGGGATTTGTGCTTGGACATCTCCTATTTGGCACCTAATTTCTTGAAGTAAAGGCTAATGTCACGGGGCTTTGGCTGACTAAGTTCGCAGATGTCTGCAAACTGAGAGCTATCATAGAATCCCCTATGACATAAACATCTTACATGAGGGTCTAAAAAAGACAAATGACTATTGCCAAAGTAATGGACTAAAATGGAATGCCAACAAATTCATTATAGTGCCTTTTGGGAAAACTGCCACCCAGGCTATTTGCTCCATTGATAAGACACCCTTAAGAGTTGACTCAGTAGTCAGAAATCTGGGTACATATGTAGACAGTAATCTGGCCTTTGACCAACATGTGGCCAAGGTAGTAAGAAAATCATTCTATTTCACCCAACTTATAACTAAGGTCATGGCAACCAGAGCCAAGAAAGTCATAGTGCTACTTTATTCAGTCCGTATTTATTTATTTATTTATTTATTTATTTATTACAGTTTGATGACCGGGATAGTCCACTGGGCCCTGTGAGAGCCCATTTTCAGTGGAAGTCCGGGGAGAAAAGCTCCACAAGATATAGACAATTATACAATAGTTATACAAAAGTAAATACAGTAGTAGAACAGTGAAAAATACAGAGATAATATACAATTTGTTAAAAAAGTCATAACAATTATAATCCTAGGTAATGATTTACAAAAGTGAGACTCGTGTAGTCTAAATATATTAAAAGTACAGGCATTTCAGATTAAAAAAATATGTAAGTAAAACATTTATGTACAAATAAAAAAAAAAAAGCTTTTTTTTTTGAAAATTAGAAATATGAGAAGAGGACAGAGAGAAGAAGGTGAGGTGGAGAGGTAAAAGGTGGTATATAGTGGAGAAAGGGAGTGGGTGGGGGAAGTTTATGAGGTATAGGGTAGGAGAGGGAGTAGAGGCAAAGGGTAAAATAGCACAGTGATAGAAGGTTGAGGTATATAGTGCATGGGAGATGGTGTTAAAGAGTTTACGTGGTAGGGATACAGGAACATTCCCACTTTGAAAGGAGGTGAGATTGGAGAACTGGCTTGAAGTGTGAGTGGCTCTGAGTATTTCGAAAGGTGGTAGGGGGAGAATTCCAGAGTTTAGCTAGGGAGCAGGATAGTAGTAGGTGGTCAGGGGGTCGATGAGGCTTATATATGTTTAGAAGACTGTGGTTTTCTGATCTTAGAGAGCATTTGGGAATGTAGAGGGTTAAAGAGGTGGTCAACTAGAAGGTATGAATATGAGCTTGTGAGCAGTAGTAAGTCTAAGGAGTCTGAGGTAGTTAGGAAGTTCAAGCCATTTCAGTGAGTGGAGAGAGAGAGACAGTGATGTGATGAGATTCTGGAGTTGGAGGCAAATTTGGAGATTTTATTGTAACAGGCTTCCAACTTAGCCTGTAAGCCTAGCTGAAGATTAGTGAATAGGGGGATGTTGTACATAAGAAAGGGAAGAAGGTAAGTAGAGGTAAGGGTGTGTCTGGTGGAGGGGGTAAGGTAATGATTGTGTCTATACAGGAGACCTAGTTTTTGGGGAGTTTTTTTGATATTAGTTTGGATATGGATGTCAAATTTTTGATTTTCATCAATTATGACACTGAGCAGTTTGGTAGGTGATACTATTTCTATGGGGCTGTTATTCTGAGCAGTCACTGTAAACGATTTTTTGTCTATATTGGTGTTTTTGGATGGGGAAAAGATCATTAACTTTGTTTTATTGGCATTTAAGGTGAGGTGATTACTATGCATCCATGATTTGGTATTAGAGAAGGCTAACTGAGTTCTTAGAAGTAGGTCAGATGGGGTACCTTATCACAATTGTCATCATTGAGTGTAATGCTCCCTTTGGCATGTACTTAACAAAGCATATGCAACAGCTGGAACATCCACAAAGGTTCCTTACCAGGGCAATCCAGGGTATAAACACATTGTCTTGTACAGATAGCCTTAAAGCCTTGTCTCTGTAGTCTGTCTCCAACAAGTTACTGACAGCGGATCTATGCCTAATATACAAGGCATTTGTGGATCTTGCTATGATGGACCTTTTGTACATCCAGAAAGCTCCCACTTAATTTGGTTAAAAACTACTTACTTAACCTCTTAACAGAAAATGGACAATATAAAACCAATCCCCCAATGTGGGGCTCTGTGCCCCCCCACACACCCCTAACTATATATACTAACACCAGGGTCACACTACAATGGGGAAAAGAGCATATACACTGTCACTACTATTTTTGGTCAACTCGGATTTGGTCAAATGTGTTTTCAGTCATTTGAGCTTTCAGAGATTTGGTCTCGGTGAAATGAAATTCGGTCAAATGAGTTTTTGGTCAAGTGAAGTGAGTCCATATATATGTGTATATATTATATATATATATATATATATATATATATATATATATATATATATATATATATATATATATATATATATATATATATATATATATATATATATATATATATATATATGTTTGTGTGTGTATAAAATATGAAGGAAAAAAAATATATATATATATATATATATATATATATATATATATATATATATATATATATGTGTGTGTGTGTGTGTGTGTGTGTGTGTGTGTGTGTGTGTGTGTGTGTGTGTGTGTGTGTGTGTGTGTGTATGTATGCATGTTCAAATTCAGGATAGGGCTGCAATGAATCCCATAATGGTGAAATAGCAATCATGGTGATTTTAGTATCTGTATTCATGGTGTCTAAAGCCTGAATGCTTTGTAATGAAATCTCAAATAGGGCTGAGATATGGACTTTTGTATATAGACAACATATACATTGTTTTGGTGCTATTTCTTACAACGGCAGTCTAATATTACATAATCACACAAAAACATACTCGGAGGCTCTAAATAAAGATCTGCCTAAGCAGCAGAGACCTCCAAAGCAGGCACCCAAGCAACCGCTACCCCAAAACAAAACACGTGCAACACATATCTCACAAAGCCAGTGTGCCGAACAGTCACAGCCCTTAAGGCTAAACAACACACCTGATACACTTGTAATAGGTGACTCTGTCATCAGGCACACTGACGCCCTGCTCACCAGGCTGAACAAGGAGAAGGTCACGGTGAGCAGCCTGTCAGGTGCTAGGATCCACCACATAACACAAGCACTCAGGTCACTCCAAGGCAAGTACAAATATGACTCAGTCATTGTCCATGCTGGTGTGAATGACCTGAGACGTACCTCCCTGGACTACATGAAAAGAGACATAGAGGAGCTCTCTGAGCATGTAGCCCAGGCCGTTATGACCCTGACCTTGAGTAGCATCTTACCCTCAACAAGAATGATGCCACAATATGAAGACAAGATGATCAATTTCAACGATTGGCTTAAGTACTGGTGTCATTCAAAGGGGATCCAATGCCTGTCAGCCTGAGATGATATGCTCGACAAGCCATGATGCTTCGCTAGGGATGGCTTGTACCTGTCACCCCTGGGCTTTCAGATATTGGCAATGGCTCTTGCTACCCCCATAGTGCCTTTTTTAGGCAAGGCTCAAAAGACAAACCCACCTCCATAGGTATCACAAGGGATAAGAAACTAAGAGTAATGCTACTCAATGCCAGAAGTCTAAATCTCAAGATGCACGCACTTGAAACTCTCCTTAGCATGGAGAACATCGATATCTGTGCAGTAACAGAAACCTGGTTCAGGGCTCCCAAGAGCACCCCAGCACTACCAGGTTATACCTCATACCATGCTTTTCGGCCCCAAAACTTGGACCGAACCACAAAAGGAGGGAGTATTGATATTCATTAAAGATACCCACACCTCCAGGTTGGTGTCAAAGCACGAAGCATCAGAGACTATCCATGTGCAACTAACAGTGGGTAAAACTGCCTTCCAGTTTATAGCCTGCTACAGACCACCCTCCCAAACCCAGGAACCCCACTCGGCCTTCCTGAGAACACTGGAAAATATGAAGGTCTCTCCAAACACCATTATATTGGGTGACTTCAACTACCCAAACATAGACTGGGAGCATTACTCTAGCTCCAACACCCTAACCCAAAGGTTCCTAGAATTCATAAACTCAAATGCTATGGAACAACTTGTTACCACTCCCACAAGAGGGGAAAACATACTGGACCTGATCATCACCAACATGGGGACTCTATGCTCCAGACCAGAAGTGTATCCCTCATTGGTAAGATCAGACCATAAACTGATCTCACTGGATATTCACATCCTGACCCCACCCCTGCCCAGAAAACCACAGTGAAAAACTTCTCTAAAGCAAATTTCACACTCCTCAAAACCGAGGTGGAATCCTTCAAAGCCCCCGGGCCTGTGGAAAATACGGCCCAGACCGCAGAATCCTTTATAAATGCATTCTATGAACACCTTAAGGAATGCATGGATCATGCAATCCCAAATAAAACCAAGACCCAATCCTCCAAAGGCAGACGTCCTGTCTGGTGGACCCCAGCCATAAACAAACTATACAATAGAAGGAGGAAGCTACTACATGATAGAGCAAAATCCCAAAAAGGGAAGGCATCTCTGATCAGTATTAGCAAAAAACTAAGGGCACTCATAAAATCGTCTAAGGCCAGCTTCGAGAGAAAAATTGCACAGGACACTAAGGATAATCATAAGGCTTTCTTTAGTTATGTTAGGAACCTGGGTGGGAATTCCCAGATATGCTCAGAATTAGTCCAAAATGACAAAAAATACACCAAACCCACAGACATTGCCAACATCCTAGCTGACAGGTTCAGTGCAAACCACCCCCCACCAAAAGGGCAAATATCTATCCCAGCAGAGTGCTGCCCCCCTGACATCTCAGATTCTCAAGTAAGAGCCGCCCTCTCCAAAGCAAAAAACACAGCATCAGTGGGACCAGACAGTGTCCCAGGCTGCATCCTACATGAACTCCAAGAAGAGCTAAACCCAAACAAAAAACTACTGTTCAATCTCAGCCTTACTACAGGACATGTACCCAAAGAGTGGCGTACAGCAACAGTGGTCCCTCTCCACAAAGGTGGTGCCTCAACGGACCCTGGAAACTATCGCCCCATAAGCCTGACTAGCTTGGTCTGCAAAGCTATGGAAAGGATCATCATGGACCTCATAAATAAAGATATTGGGGACCTACAGACACTGGATCCTATCCAGTTCGGCTTTGTTAAGGGCAGATCCAGCCTCTTAAACCTGATCGACTTCTTTGAAACAGTCACCAAGGCCATTGACGAAGGGATGGTGGTCCACACAGCCTACCTGGACCTCGCAAAAGCCTTTGATACAATACCCCACTCGGGCATTATAGATAAGCTCACCAGCTTAAATATAAACCCCTATGTCACTAGATGGGTTGCAAACTGGCACAAGGACAGAACCCACATGATTAGAATTGCTGAAACCATGTCAGACTCCAAACCAGTTACAAGTGGTGTCCCACAAGGCTTAGTCCTGGGACCTCTCTTGTTCGGTATATATTTCTCGGAGGTACAGGCCAACACAGAAGGACTGTGGCTGACCAAGTTCGCAGATGACTGCAAACTGGGTGCTATAATCGACTCTCCAGCCGACACAAGCATCCTCCAAAAGGGCCTCATAGAAACAGACAACTGGTGCCAGAGCCATGGCCTCAAGCTAAATGCCAAAGAGTGTATAGTCATCCCCTTTGGCAAATACAAAGTGCCCACAAATTACCACATAGGTGGTAATCCATTAAGTACAGAAGAAGTAATTAGGGACCTGGGGACCCAAGTTGATAGCAATCTTTCATTTGATAACCACGTGGCCAAACTGGTTAGAAAAACATTTTATATAGCCCACCTAATCATGAAGGGATTCACATCTAGATTAAGGGAGGTCATCATGCCTCTTTACTCATCCCTCATCAGGCCCATAATCGAGTACAATGCCCCTTTTGGGATGTACCTTACCAAACACCTGCAGCAACTGGAAAGACCCCAAAAGTACCTCACCAAGAGGATCAAAGGGCTCAAACAGATGCCATATGCTGCCCGGTTAAAGAAACTCCAGCTCTACTCAGTGGCATACCGCCTTCTCAGAGGCGACCTGTGCCTGACGTATAAAGCCATGTCCAAACCGGAATTAACAGACATGCTTTACCTCAAAAAATCCAAATCCCATCGAGCTACACACTCAAGAGACTTGAACCTCAGTACTGAAATAAATAGGACATGCTGGAGGGACAGATTCATAACCCAGAGGCTCCCTTCACTCTGGAATAAAATCCCAGTCCAGGTTAGGCAGAGTCCCTCGTTGACTCTCTTCAAGAGGAATCTTGATGAGTGGATGGGAGATTGTAGGTTTACCCCGGGTATCACTTCTGTGTCACTGTTAGACAGAGGCACAGTATACTAACCTCGAAAAAGGGCATAGCAAAATTAATTTAAAATGGGTGGCGAAAGCCAAACATACTCTGGCTGGGCTTATAAATGGCCTAGGGCAGATAGCCTAGTATGAACCTATGAACCTATGAACCTAATATTACATATTTCATAACATTTCTATTATGGGTATTGTGCTGAACTTCTGATTGGTAAGCAAAGTACTATAATCTCCTAGAATACATATTTACAGATTTGTCATTATCTTACAAATAATAAATTACTGCTGTGTAAGCTGAACACACTGTAGAAGCAGATGTTTGAATAATCACTGCTGCAGTAGCCTTAGCTATATGGGTTACATCCTGACAAGGATATAACAGCTGGCCAGCTTCCAAAGTTTCAGGGTACCTTCCAAACACCCAAACTGTCAAGTAGTTTGAGATGAGTTAACTGAAAGACAAGTTTGTGCTCAAAGCACTTCATAGCTTTATGCCAGCAGAGAGAGGGAGGGTGTGCCACAGGGGATAAGGTTATGAATAATAAAAAAATAAATGTTTGCATCCTGGCATGAAAAAGCACAAAAAAACAAGGGTGATGGATGGAAGGAATGATTATTCAAACATCTTTTGTTGTGGTAAGTTCAACATACACAGCTGTACTATGCTCTTTATATTGATCACTGCCGCAGTAGCCTTAGCTATATGGGTAGATTACCATAGCTAACTCAAGGTAACCATTTTGTTATAGGACCTAAACTGGGACACTTGAGGGCCGCCCCAAGAAGCCAGGTCTGCAATCCCATCCTCCTGGCCTCCATGGGAAGGAGGTAGGGCTGCCATTTCATCTCACACTGTGGCCAGCAGGTTGGCCTCCTGTCCTTCAGCTGGCACTGTGAGGATGCCACTATGTGAATGGCACCACCCAGGAAGTAAGCAGTCACATGCCAGGAGGCTCGAAGTCATGCACATTCATCGGCACCTGGCACAATGGGGGAGAGAGACTGAGGTCTGCTGCAAAATGCACAGAGATGTGGGGATCCCATGTGAGTTTAAAAGCCCTAGATGTAAGGCAAATGGGAGAATAAGTATCACAGAAGTCTGGATGAGGGGCTGTCTGAGGCTTCGCGGCCCAGCAGAGTTCCATGAGGCTGAGAAGATCCCCTGAGAGGCTCCAAAAGTATGTGTGACACTGCATGATTTGGCAGCAGTGAGGAAATATGTAACCCTGGAAAAGAGCTCTCTCTCCTGGGTAGAAGTTTAAGCCTGAAGAGGGTCTGTCCCGATAGAAGTCTGGAAGGAAGAGAGAGAGAGGTGGAAAGTGACTGGGACAGGACAGCTCCAGCCTGGCTGAGGGTGTATGGACCATTCCCCCTCTGGGAAGGAAGTCTGGAAGAGGTAGAGAGGCAGATAGTGGCAGGGCTAGGTGAGGGGGGCTCAGACAGAGCTACCCACAATGGATGTCCTTAATGGAGCGACTGGCGGACAGCATCAGGGCCTAGAAAGCTCCTGCCTGTGTGAAAGGGATCAGGCAGAGCTCCCCATGATGGAAGTCCCTTGAGGAAGCACCAGGGTGGATGGCAGAGAGGCCTGGAGAGCTCCTTCCAGGGTCAAGGCATCCAACTTCACCCCATAACTGAGCGCATCCTAGAAAGATCTCAAAGTCCCCAGAGCTGCTCTAGATGGGAAAGCAGAGGCACTCTGAAGCCTTCATGAACGTGGGTCTGCCCCTTAGTGGCTGAGGGGAGTTTCAGAGGGATGGACAAGATCAGAGGGATGCTCCCCTGAGAATAACTGAGGGCATGAGCAATCTGGCATGATTTGGCAGCCTGCAGGAGACATGGAGATGGTGGTGTCCCCTGACATGGGGGCCACGGCTGGGAAAGGTCTCTTGGCCAGGTCAAAGGGGAGGCCTGTAGGGGTTGGCCCTGACAGAAGTCAGTAAGAGTGCACCAGGCAGATGGGTGTGGGGCCTGGAAATCTCCTGCCTGAGTGAGTGGGGTCAGGCAGAGGACCCCATGACAGAAGTTCTGGAGGGAGTGACTGATGAATGGTGGCAGAGCATGGAAGGCTCCTGCCATGGTGAAGGCATCTGACCTTACCCCATACCCAATGACATCCCCATAAAACGCAAAGTCCCCAGAGCTGCTCAGGATGGGAAAGCAGTGAGACTGGCTGCCCCAGGAAGCTAGGTCACCATTCAGACTGAGCGGTTTAAACTGGGACATTTCTGTGTCCCAATGACAATGGTCAGGATTCCAGGATAGAGACTTCCAAACTGGGATTATCCTGGAAAAACTGGGACTGTTGGTCACCTTGAAACTATATTTGTGAGGGGGAAGGAGTAGGGCCCAGGAGCCCCTGGAGAATGGTCCTATCAAAGCATGAGCTATATAGAGAAGGAATCCAGCTTACAGTGTAAAATCATGTACAGAGGACCAAGCAGCAGCTTCTAGAATACTTTTAGAATCTAACCCTTTCTAAAAGCCATAGAAGAAGAGAAGGTCTTGACCCTGCCTGGAATAGATTTGTCATGGTGAATATACCAAAAGGTAATAACCTTAGATAACCATTTGGAAATAGTCTATTTTGACACCAGTTCTCCTTTCTTCTTACATTCATAAAAAAATGAAAATTGATCCAATGATCTGAAAGATTTAGTTCTGTCAAGATAGTACCTGATTTGTCTGTGGATATCCAAGGTATGGAATAACTTTTCCCTACATTTTTATGTTCAGGAAAGAAAATGAGGAGCTGGATAGTTTGACTTAAAGTAAACTTGGATACTACTTTAGGCATAAAGATGGATTAGTTCTCAAAGAAAACCTGTCCTTGTAGGAAATGAGGTAGAGTTGACTCATCATACGAGCTTTCAAAACTCAGAGACCCTACTTGCAGAGGTCATAGCAATTAGTCCTGAATGGGCACTAGTTATGTTGTTTGCACCAACTAAAATAAACTTTTCTATTTGCTAATATAGGATTTTCTAGTATCAGGCTTTCTTGCCTCCATTAGTACCTGCTGCACATCCTCAGAAAACAGTGCTAAAAGGAATTAAAACCCTATCACCCAAGCAATCAATTGAAGATGATAGATGTTGGGGTATACCATTCACCCCTGTTCTTGTGTGAGTAGATCCATTCTGTGAGGAAGCTTTTGGTAATTGCTCCTGACCATTGCCAAAAGAAGGAAAAAACACAGTTGCCTAAGCCAGAAGGGTCACCACAATGATCACTAGTGATTCCTTCCAATCCTCAGAAGCACCTTGGATAGTACTGGAAAGGGTGGAAAGGCATACAGGAATATTCTTGTCCAAAGAAAAGAAAAGGCATCTATATTCCAGGCCTTCTTGCAAGGAGTCTTGAAACAGAATTGTGCCAGTTGATTATTCAGAGAGACAGCAAAGAGGTTGATTTGTGGAACTCTCCATAGATGTTTCAAATCTTGGAAGATCCCTGGATCTAGTTTTCATTCATGAAAGTATGCACTGGCCCTGCTCAGTTTCTCTGCCACACAGTTTTTCTCTGATGGAATATAGGGTGCCTGAAGAGTGAGATTGTGCTGTGAAGCTATAGCCTAAGGTAACACGGCTAGTCTGCAAAGGGGGTAAGACCTGGTTTCCCTTTGCTTGTTGATGTACCACATGGCTGTGGTATTGTCTGTAACCACTTGAAGAGGCTCCTGAGGCCAAAGATGGTTCAGAGAATTGAGTGCTTTGATCAGGGCAAGCATCTCCCTAATATTTATGTGCTTTCATCTGTCCTTGGTGTCCCACACACACCCTGCACTTTTGTCTATATATCTTATCTATATATCTTATATCTTTTATCTATAATCAAATTCTATCACAAACTCAGCATGGTTTCAGACCAGGACACAGCACCACTACAACCCTCCTATCCTTCTTGATACAGTTGACAGGGCACAGGATTCTGGTAAAATAATCGCTTCACTTTTCCTCGACCTCTCCAAAGCTTTCAATACCATTATCCACACTATCCTCCTCTCTAAACTATCCACCCTCCACAGTTCTCCTCCTACCCTACAATAATTCAGTAGATATCTCTTCAATAAGCAGCAATCCACCAAATGGAAACAATTTTACTCTCCCTTCCTGAATATTTCCACAGGGCCACCCCGAGGCTCCATACTTGGTCCTCTCTTATTATCATCTTTATTAACAACTTTCACTCCACTCTCCTTCATTTCTCAGTAATCCAGTATGTTGATGACAATAGTATACACTGCAAATTCCATCTCTGATCTCCAGAAAATCATCCAGAATGCCCTCACGTCTACTGAATCTTGGATGCTTAACAAACATTTCCCTAAATCCGAAAACAAAATAAACTAGTAATTTTACCTCTAAGAAAACCACTCCCCTAGATAAAAAAAACTCTTCACTATACAAGCCCAAGACAATAGCACTATAGAATTTGTCCCACACACTAAATTACTAGGGATTATTATAGAAGAAAACCATAACTTTGAATTACACATAAACAATAATATCAAAAAACACACTAAAGCACGGTATGCTCTACAGGCACCAATACTTTCTTAGCCTCTGTACTAGACAAACCCTTGCAACTATCTTTTTATTACCCTCTCTCTTTTATGGTACACCTCTCCTCACTAATTAGGTCACTGGAGCTCCCCACCATCTCTCATTCACCCAAGTAACTACAATGCACAAAATAATCTACAGACCCACAGACTGTCCTGCTCTCTCAACTCTACTTGCCAAATACTAACCCAGCAGGCAACTAAGATCTGAAAATCATCTACTTCCCCATTGTTAATTAACTCCAATTCCCTCATTTCACTTACCACTCCCAATTTCTCCCACCACACCCTACACCTATTTTATTCCACACTTAGCATACCTCTAAGCCTATAAAAAGAACCTAACAACTTACTCTTCCAGATGTATAAGCTACCCTCCCCAGCCCTCTTACAGAGGTTATTCATACTTACACTTCTACCACTCCTAACTTTAGCCTACCTGCTAACCTCCTATGAACACTCAATATATCCACACTTTCTCCACCCCAATATGGTATCTACCTCTCCTTCTCTACCTATTCTCACTAAACATGTTAACATAACATTGACACCCAGCTATCAACTAGCAAAATACTGTGGGATAACGCACATTAGATATGACTCTCCCAATCCCAGAAAGTCTCTAACTCTATATAGTAAGTTTCCAAATCTTAGATTTCAAATACTACTCCTCTCTTTAAAATATGGAGACATTCACCAAAACCCAGGCCCAATAACTGCTACTACCATTCAACTCCACAACCCCAACCCCCATCCTATCCATTCCTTTACTAAACCACCTAACTCACTCTTATTAGCTCACCTTAACATACGTAGCATTAATAACAAAGTTGCGCAACTCCATGTTCTCCTGGAAGTCTACTCCTTTGACATTCTTTTCTTTAACAGAAACTTGGCTAAAACCTACAACTAAAGACAATGAAGTCATCCCACCTGGTTATAATATTTTGTGACTTGACAGTACAACCAAAAGGGGTGGCGGCATAGCTATCCTTTTTAAATCTGGGCTACAGATTACTGTCTTTGACTATAAACCACCTCAAGACTCCAACACTGAAATTCTTATTACCAAGTTTCAACTTAACAAATACAAATCCATTAAACTAAACTCATCCTTTTTACTCCTACTCGTAAGCCCTCCCCAATAGATTTCACAGTAACTTCCAATAATGGTACTCTCATAATCCCCAAATCCAACTACCTAACTACTAGGTATCACCATAGATAACAACCTTAACTTTGACACCTGTATCAACAATACTCTAAAAACTGTTAATAGAAAACTAGGCTCTCTCTACAGGATCAAACCCTTCCTCTCTCCTGCAGCTAGAATGACTATTGCTCACACCCATCTAATCTCTACTCTCCTCTATGCCTCACCCATATATACTAATCTCTCTAAAAACAACCTTAATAAAATGGAAAATGCCTACAATAACATAGCCAGATTTGCTACAGGCAATCTTTTCAGAACCCACCACTGTATTAACCTAAAGCAACTAGGATGGCTTGAATTACAAAATCAGCGTAAATTCCACCAACTTACCATTGCCCACAAAACCCTTTACCATCCTACCAATACCCCTATACTATCTACCCTCATTATCCTATACAACAATCTAAAGACCTTACGCTCATCACATAGACGTCTTGTAAATATTTGTAAATCAAACAACAGGGCTGGGGACTCTCTTTTTTCTAATACTGTTGGAAAATCCTGGAACCTTCTTCCTTGTGAATTTTCCTCTGTTCCCTCTATATCACTCTTTAAACATAATCTGAAACTTTTCCTCAGAACACACTGATTGTGCCCCTGTACTAAACCTGACTGATCTACTACCTCTTTTACTTGGATCTACCTACTGTACTCTTCTCTATAGCCCTGTTCCTTTTCTTAGAAATAACTGACCTAGACCTTTATAAATATTTTTACTCACATCCTCATAATTTCATTAAGGGGACTAGTTTTACTCTTATATTGCATATTACAGCTCCTACTTTTTTTTTCTTTATGCCAACTTGTTTAATATTATATTGTTTAACTCAGCTGCTATCTTTTAAATGTTGTATTGCAACTACATTTGTATTGTACTAATTGTACCTGTATATTTTGCACTATGCTATGAACAAATGACCTCTGTGATTATTTCCCTGTTCTGTACATGCAATGTTCAATATACAAATAAATATTTTGTATAAGTGATTGTATTTTGCTTTGTTGGAGCTTATTTCCCTGGGCCTCTACCGAAAATGGACATATATCCAGTTAGACTATCCCGGTCAACAAATGTAAAATAAATAATAAATAAATAAACTACTTCTAAAAGTAGAAATGCCCATCTTACCTGCTGGTCAACTCCTCTGTTCCTTCACCATCGCCAAACTAGAGAACTCACTTCCACCTTCTATAAGAAACACAGGCAGCACCACCATCTTCAAATACTGAAAAATCATTTCAACTCTTCCTGGCTATGTACCTGCTCTATAACCTAACCTCTTCCTTCTCTTTATATGATAACTAAACTCCTATGATTTTTGCTACTAGTAACTGATGATAGTTTCTCCATATTTATTTTTTTCACCCCTTGTTGATACTGGTACAATAATACTGATTAATATATCTATGTTTATACAATTCATCTGGCAACCAACTAAATTCCTGCTTTTATGTATATATTCTGTATATATTACAGTAATCACTATGTGTAACACTGTTTCTACTTCTGTACCAGTTAATGTTTAATTTTTTCTACATCTATGTTCTTGTTGGAGCTTTTCTCCCTGGACCTCCACTGAAAATGGGCTCTTTTGGCCCAGTGGACTTTCCTGGTAAATAAATACAATAAAATAAAATAAAAAAAAAAAAATCTCCTGAAACTACTTCCCAAGCAAAGTCTGAAGCACCTGTGGTGAGACCTGGATCTAAAGATATCTGTTGTCTCCATGAAGTGATTTCCTTCTGACAAGCACCAGTACTGGGATCTGAAAAAATAAAGGGTGTTGATGCTGGTATCAAAGAGATTTCGATACCACTGTATCTGTATGTGAAGTCTTGCCATGGTTATCATGAGAATCATAGATGCCATGAGATCCAAAATCCTGAGGTATTCCCTCACAGTAAGTCTGAGTGGAAAAACTTAGAAACAGATCTAAAACAAAGATTTAGCTTTTTCCTGTGTAAGAAAAGCTCTTTGAACTAAGGTGTCTAGTTGATATCCCAAGAACACAATCCTATGTGAAGGAGTCAAGAAAGACTAAAGACTTTTGAATATTCTATTGGAATCCCAGTTTATCAAACAGATCTCTCACCCAAGAGAAAGATTCCTAACCTTTTTTAAAAGACTCTACAATGATAAGCAAGTTGTCTAAATACTGAAAAATCTGGATACTGTGTAGCTTCCAATGAACTATAACTGGAGCTAGACACTTTGTGAACACTCTTGGTGCAGTGGATAGTCCAAAGGGTAAGGCAGTGAACTGATAATGTGACCCAGACACACAAAACCATAAGGAACGCCTGAAGTCTGGATAAACAGGAATGTGATGATAAGCATCTTTTAAGTCTAGTGTTACCAGGAAACTTGAAAAAGGAAGAAGAGGTAACAGGTTGTGAAATTACATCATTTTAAATTTGGGGACTATTACAGACAGGTTTAGGAAAGAAAGATCCACTCTTTGGGACTAGAAACATAATTGAATAAAACGTCTTCCCCACCTGGGAAGGTGGAATTGGATCTATCACTCCTTTTGAAAGCATACGATAAAGAACAAGAGGAAACAAAATAGTCTGATCTCAAGGTAAGGAATGACCCCCCACTGGAAAAGTGGAATTTTCTCCGACTGCTATCTGTAACTCTGATGAATGATTTTCAGCTCATTTTTCTGAAACAATCTGTTGCTAAAGAGAAAAATGGAGATTCAGACTCTTTGGATAAGAAAGAGGGCCAGGGTGGAAGGGGGTCACATGGTCTTTTTAATAATCATTCAGACTTGGTGGAGTGTCCTTGGTTTTGGGAGGTTATACACTTCTTTTTGGAACCTCTGTTTCACTTCTTCTTGAATGCCTATTTAAATGAATTCTGTTGAGACTGTTTATTCTTTTTTTTTTTTTTTTTTTTGCCAAAATTGGATGAGGAGAAACAAAATCCCTTGGACAATTTGGAAAAGGAGAGCTGAAAAACAATTCTGTGGATCAGCTCGCCCCTTTCATCACACTTTCTGATCACCTCTGCATCAGAAGGTCCAAATACTAAATCTCTATCCAACAGAAAATTTAAAATCTCATTTTTAACATTATCTGGAAAGTTCTGAGAATACAGCCAAGCAAACCTCCTTAAAACCCTACCAGCGGCCATAGCCCTGGAATTAGCATCACAGTCATACACATGCACTGTAAACAATGAGCAGGGACCTAAGCAATAGAAGAAACTAAATTATTTCAAGAAGATTTTTTTCTTCACAAGAAGAAACTGTAGACAAAACATTCCATGTGCTTTCACAATATGTCAAAATAAACATTAACATATGAGCCTGACAATTTAAAATTCTGAAATTCAACATTGCAGAATTATACACTTTTTTCTCCATAACTAGCATTAATTTTCCCATCCTTAGTAGAAAGAGTAGGACTGGAATTAACCAAGTGCTTAGCAGCACAGGGGTCAAATAAGGCTATAGCTGGTTTGGGAATGGTATATAAAAAAAATAAAAAACTGAGGAACTTTACAAATTCTAGCTGCCTTTCTAGGGACAGCTGACTGACTATCAGGAAAATGACAGGCAGTATGACACGCATCCTTTAAAGCAGGGAGGATAGGGGTAATGGATGTAAGTTCTGAAAAATCCTTCTGTAAGAATTCATGGTATTTTCTAAGGGACTGTGAAATCTCTGTGTTCTTTCATTGAAAATACTGAGGCAGTCTAGCAATAGTTTTAGAGAAAGCAACCCCCCACAGGGAGAATCAGAATGAAAAAACTCTGAGTCTGAATCAGAAATCTGAGGACAAAACCTTAAATTCATCCCTGCATTTTCCTGTTCAGATTCATAATCTTTAATGTCTTCAGGAAAGGAGGCAACCCTCTTTCTTTTATCAGAAACTACCCTAGAAGAAGGATCAGTAGCCTGAATGAAACCTTGAGGAATTCCCAGTAAACTACTCCTATCCAAAAAAAAATTTGGAGGATTAGCTACATTCTTGGTTTTCTGCTTCTTTTTGAGAGGACAAATGGGGCCAACTGTTACTAATGGCAGCCGCTACTTCCTCAGGGATGGGCACAGCATTTTGACATGAGGGAAACTTTCCCTGTTCCCTCTCCCAAGACTGACAAGAGTGATTCTCCCTTGCCCACTGAGGGCACCCCAACAGTTGCAGAGGATGTAGCTAACTCCTGGTCCATAGTAGCTGTAGGTGCTACACCAGAGGTATCGGGAGTAAAATATGAGTGGTCTGAGCTATAACAAATAGCCACAGCAGAGTCACCTTCCTGTGGCTGAGGCAAATTTCTAGCCTGCTGTAGTGGCAATGGCTGTTTGTTTTATGGCTGGAAGAAGTACCAGCTGTGGGATTGACAATCTGTTCCATACTCAAGCCGAAAATGGTGCCTCTATCCTGGAGAAAGCAAGCAACAATGTCAGTAAAACTGCCAATCCACAACAGTTACTTTTTTGACAAAATAAAAAACAGTTAAAGCACTTTCAAACACTGTGCCAGCCCACAATAAAATAAACACAAATTTTCCACAGGAAATAGTTTCATTTAGATAGCACTCATTTTATACTGACAGAAACAAGTGCTCTATTTAAAAGTATGTTGCAGTCTTGAGGCAATCCATTAAAACACAACACTCCTAGCTTTAAAATAACTTTTGTGAAGAGGGAGGTAATAAAACCTCAGTAAAAAATATGAAAATATAAAGTTTTTTCCCCAAAGGGAACTTATTTGCCCAGCTAAGGAAAGCACAAGCCGACCATCCATTCTCAAAAGCCTCAGAGAAGGGCTTCACACACAAATTTGTTTTTCAGTCAGCTCAGCTTGAGTTGCTTGACATTTATGCATGGAAGGTGCCCTGAAGCTTTGCAAGCTGGCCAGCTGTTATATCCTTGGTAGGATATAACCTCATATAGCTAAGGTACTGCACTAGTGATTGTTATGAAAAATACGTTTGTATATTTTACGGGAAAAATAGAATTTTTTTTTCAATTGCTGCATGCTGAAGATAACATGCCAAAGATTGGAGCAATTAAAACCATATGGCCAAATTCAGCAGAGTGCTGAACTGAAACCTCTAAGATTATATATCAATCTTACGTTATTTTTGTAGCTGCACTTACAGTAGTTATTGCTTGTAAGTTGTATAATGAAGTCTCAATAGGAGAATGAGGTACATTCTTTTGTATAAAGGTCGCATATCCATTGTTTCAGAGGTTCACCTCCACAGTCCGATATGCTATTACACGGGTATAGTGGCTGTTTTGATGGTATACCAACTTCTAGAGTATTTTTACTGTATACCAGATTATAGACTATTGTTAGCTGTGAGCTTTGAACTGAACTAAATTCAGATTTCATAATGTGGCACCTATTGCAATTTTGTTCCATTAGAAGATTTTAAGTCAATAACTAGTAGATAGCACTGCCAGGAAAGAATAATCATTAACCCAAGTCTCCGCAGCTCATTGTTTTAACTGTCCCCTTTCACATTTTATCCCTAGGCCTACAATACTGTTACACTAAGCCCCTGTCAATATATAACCCAAATAATTGCTAGGTTGAATTTCATTTTAGTATACGTTTTGTTTGTTTGCTTGGCATACGTAGTGCATTCATATATAAGAACAATCAAATGAAGGAACCTAATGGTTTATGTGACAAAGGAAGATACTGCAGAACAGCTATCTGGAATTTTGTAAATAATTATGTGTCATTTGTGAATATCAACATGATGTATATAAGATGCATGTGTTACAAATGTGTTAGAACTGTATGTCATGTGTATATTAAACTACTTGAAGGTATTTGCAAAGTGCTGTTTAAAATGTAACCACAATGTAGCCTACTGAAAAAGAACAGAAATGTGCATGCATTATTGTAACTGTGTAATGCATATGTTTTAATAGTGGAAAATGGGATACAGGAGGTTAACCTCAGTCTAGAAAATTTTAGAAAAATAGCTAAAATTAAATTACTTTATAAGCTAGGCCAGAGACACAGAGTCTGTGCTGAGATGCTTGCTGTATTGTCTTAGAAGTGTTTTATTGTTTTATGACTTACAGCATTTGCCAAAGATCTGAGGAAAAGCCCTTGTCTATGCATTTTTATAGGTAGATGCTAAATGCTACCAGTTGTTTTGGGCCTGGGGACTGGAAGTCAGATGACAAGAAATTATGTTATTCTGCAAGCTAGCCCAGCAGTAATATTTGGGATTTTACTTTGAGAACTCTCTGAGAGAGACACAGCATTCTGTAGTCTGTCTCTGACCTGACAACAGCAACTAGAAAAGATCCATTCACCACATCTGCTTTGCTCTGTAAGTAAGTTTCTAAGAAATACTAAGTCTCTTAGATATAGTCAGGAATATAGCAAAGCTTAGTTTAGTTATTATTCTTCATTTATTTGAGACTGTCCTACAATGTTGTTTTAAATATTTCCTGTGATTTTGAGCTCTGGTGTTTTTTTGTGAATATGTATATTAGTATTGTCTTGTTTTATTATTAATTGTTAAATATATTTAAACATTTAATTGTGGCCGATATGTCTAGATATATTTAAGTTCTGAGAGTACTTGTATATTTATTTGGTGACACTGTGGGCCACTCCTAAAACCCTCGCTCTTGATTAAACTACCATTTGTATTACACCGTGTGTGTGTGTGTGTGTGTGTGTGTGTGTGTGTGTGTGTGTGTGTGTGTGTGTGTGTGTGTGTGTGTGTGTATGTGTGGGTATGAACCAAACCTCAGAGTGTGTACGTCAGCTACTTGGGCAGGGACATGAAACACTGGTTGGACAGAGAGGGTGCTGGTGTTCTTGGCCACTCAGCTGATTTCTCAGCACTATAGCTGTGTCAGTGAGGATCTTGAGAAAGAGGATGAAACCAGCCCTGGACTGACTGTGGTCTCTGTGTGCTCTTAAGGGAAATTGCACTTGATGCAGAGAGATGCATCTGGTAATAATGTGTGCACCTTGTCATCCTCCCAGTGTACATCCCCCACTGGTACCAGTGGTGAGTATTGGGATCTTTGATTACTGGTTCAGTAGTGGGGCGTCACAGTTTGTATCACTGCTATCTTTGTACCTCACTTCTAAAGCTACAGCAAGTGTTGTACTGTAACTGATATGCCATAAAGTAGATTTCTTACCTTCATGCCCAAGCAGCTGTCTGGGTCAGGCATGAGGATGGAGAGAGACTCCTGTCATTTGACTCCATCTCCATCCTTGACACTTGCTGATGCTACCATCTGAATGATTGTCATATTTTTATTAAGGCCATTCTGCTATTTCTTACTGCACCTGCCCAAGAGACTCTATCCCCACCCCTCCTTAGAGAACATACTTTAAGGGTACAAGACAAGCTAATTACATGTCCAAACAAAGCTAACAAATAACATGCATACCCAGTTTGATTTTTAATTCCCCCAATGGGCACTGTGTGTGTGTGTGTGTGTGTGTGTGTGTGTGTGTGTGTGTGTGTGTGTGTGTGTGTATATATGTGTATGCGCACATGATTGTGTGAATGTGTGTATGTGCGTGGGAGGAAATGTCTGCGATATCTAGAATCCCCTTGACTTACCCACCCCTTTTCAGAAAACAAACAGGAAAGCACATTCATGTCTGGACAAGTATATTTATCTGATTTTGTCTTATGGGAAATAATGTTTAGATTTAAGTAAATATTTCTTTCTCATGGGGACCTAAATTCTAATCCACATATATAGTTAATAGAACTTAGGTTTTGCAGCATGAGGCACGTTATGGGAAAAAGGTATGACACTCTACTCTAATGTCTGGCATTATGACTGATTGCAGTGGTCCATGACATTATGAGAGGATATGCTCAAAACATCTGGACAAAGCTGTCAAAACAGGAGATGACACCAGGGAGTCTTTAAATATATTACACTAATCCACTTATGTTAATCAGCTACAGGTCTTCTATCACAATGCATTTTCTAAACAGTAAGATGAATAAAACTGAAATGACTGTCATTATTGACTGACTATAATCATTTGTCATTTACAAGGGATGAGGAAAAATAGGAGACAATATATGGGATACTCAGCAAACTCAGGAACAAGTAGGCATGGCAATGTATGTGTGTGCATGGGTGTGTGTGGAAGGGTGAATGAATAAGTGGAGTGTGCCTGTACTGACATGTTGTATAGGCCATCAGCAATGAGTACTGCATTGGCAGCAGAAAAAAGCCTGATGCTGCTTGCAGTAATCACCAACAGTTTACAGCAGCTTTGCCACCTATCCACATTGTTTGGCTATTCAGAAATCAGACTGATTGTTTGGTAGTCCAGAAAGCACAGTACAAACTCTTGTATTCAGTTGCAAATAAAGAAACAGACTGTAGGAGTTTGTTAAATCAGTGGACTTACTATGTTTTCTTTTACAGAAAAGCATAGTGAATCAGCAGAAAAAAAGAATCACAAATGGAAAAGGAGGGAGTTCTTCCCCACCTGATGTATCACAAAATGGGTAGGAAGTAAGTACGGAGAGGAGAGGAGATGGATGGGTTCATGGGAGGTGTAAGGGGTGTGGCCTTGGTCTAGTTTTTGTCACATAACACATTACATAATTTAGAGACATGGAATATTATTGTAAGATTGTGCTCATCAAGGTTTATGGTTGAAAGTAATTTTGCTAGAAATATGCAACATAAATAAGGTATAAAATAAAGCTTGCTTAAATGTAGAAATAGAGTTTAGTAACATGTGATCAGCATCCATACTAAATGACTGTGGCTTAAAAAAATAAGGAACTTATTTATGTGTGTATTACACACACATCAAGAAAGCTGACTTCTTACAGACTTGGCAAGAATGTAAAAAAAAAACAGGATATATCAGGAAAAAACCTAATCTGCTTTCTTTAAAGAATGGACAACAGGACATGTGTTTATCCACAAGGCATTTCCTTGAAAAATATGCTTTTCTAAGAAAGTTTAAAAATATGCTTTTCTAAGAAAGTTTATCCACAAGGCATTTCCTGAAAAATATGCTTTTCTACACTTATCAGCATTTGCACAAGAACAGATGCATCAACATTTATGTCATCAAGGCAGTATCTTTCCAAAACCAAGAGGGAGTGCTTAACTAAAAATATATATATAAAGTCTGTATTAAATCCAGTTATGTTGGGGGTATTGGTAGGGACAAATTTGTCCCGAGGTAAATGTTATATCTCTCACATCATCTGTACTATATGAGAAGGAAAGTAGAACAGTACCTGAAGCTGCACCGTTAGTCCATATGGTGTGTTATAAAAAGTTATTTGTTACTGCTCTGAGTTGATGCTACAAAGTATATTCTCTCATCAGTGTATATTCTGCAAGTTTCTGTATGCAACAGACTGCGAATGCAACTATAACCAGACTTTGATTTCAGCAGAATCCAGCCAGCAAGACTGAGTGACTTAAGAAGACTTCAAATCCATCACATTAAGCAGCACCATAGCAATACAATAACAAACATTAATTTTACAATGGAAAGCTAGCCTGCATTTGAACACAGAGGGAAGGGTATGCCCTGCAGAGGGTCACTTCAGTCAAATTGCAGTAACTAACATTTGTACGTATGTATAATTTCTAAACAGAAGTATTCCAGTTTATGCAGCTTGCAGCAGTAAAGTTTTTTCAGATGCCTGAATCCAGATTGAGCCTGAAGTCCAGGAAAGTCACAGTGCCATAAATTCTCCAAGAAAAGGTGGACATCTACTTACACAGCAGACCGCTGCCTGTTGTACTTCACCAGCTTCTCAAGTGACTCTTAAAAATTTCCAGCCATCAGCAACAACAGCCTGATCACCTGTTTTCTTGCTAACTGGTAAGGCTTTTTTTCTTTGTCACATTTTTAGTATGGATGCTATTAGACATAATTCATGCAGGAGTAAACCAGGCTTTAGTAAATTGCAATTTTAGTATACACAGCACATTAGTAAATGTAAAACCTTATTAGGGCAGGTTGATAGTAAGGCATTATCCAAATGTATTACAATATTTGACTGGTAATTCAAAGAAAACCATGTGGAGTATGACAAATGTTTATTATGTCAATCAACAAAAACTGCATTTTGTGTGTCATGCCATAAAAAAGTATTGCATGATATTGCTAAAACAATAGACTGTGAACACAGATCTGTTCATGATAAAGAATTAACTAAGAGTAAAGTGTTTCCATTATATTCAGATGTTGAACAGTTAAGTCCTGTCACTACATGTAAAAGGTTTATTGCAGAGTTACAACAGGAATCAAATCAGTTACTGACAGGACCTCTAGTATACTTTGTTACAAAAAAATGTAATAAACTTCTAAGAGACAGACACAATGAGTTCAGGAAGCCTAGACAAGTTATACAAACATATTTTCCAAAAGTTTCAAATTCAACAGAACAGCTTACTAAAGAATGTCAGAAAGACCATGCAACATTACAGGAAACTTTTAAACAGCAGTTACACGATAAAGGAAATAAATTAGCTGAACTGACAGAGACTAACTTCCTCCATATAACAGCTGAGCTTAAGATAACATTGGGAAAGAGCAGGAAACTACAGCTGATCTGTACAAAAGAGATATATTCCATATAACAGCTGAGCTTAAGATAACATTGGGAAAGAGCAGGAAACTACAGCTGATCTGTACAAAAGAGATATATTTTATAATATGTTTGTGTTTTGAAAATGGTTAAGCATACATGGTAGGATGGTAAAATACAAATCATTCTCAAATGTTTAAAACTTCCATTCAATTAAAGCAAGATATTTATCAGTACTACAGTAAAGTAGAGCATATGACTGCCATTCTCATAGCATAGTCAAAAGGTAAACAAAACAGTTCTAGTGTATAAAAATTAAATAAAAATAGCTAATAAGAATAAAGATTTAAAGTCACAAGACTGACATGCTTGAATAAAGATTGAAAGTCAAAAGGCTGACATGCATGTATTTTCTTTTTATACAATGCACAAGAATAACAGGCAGACAACAACAAATATAAATAATACAAATATAAACATGTGTTAGTTAAGCTAATATGTATTTATTTTTTACATTTTTTATAAATGTATAGTAACACCACACCAAACAGTTAAAGTTCTAAATTTTATAAAGAAATAAAATCACAAATGATATTAGTCAAATTGTTTTTGTAAAATTAATGGTAGGGCAGTTAAATAAATAAATAAAAAAATACCACAAGTGTATTAACAGATGATTAAAAAAATGCTAAAAGTGTTAACTGAAATGCAAGTGTATTAGACCTTCCTAGAATAGATAAATAGTTCAGGAAATGTTGGAAAGATAAGATAAACAACAAGACTGATTGCCAGACAAGTAGCTTGAGTTTTTCTAAAGCATTATTATTATTAAAACATAATTGTTAAAATGTTTACAGGCAACACTATTTGGTAATTGTAATAAAATGTCACAATTGTGCATAGATGTCACTGATAATCTGCTTGCAATTAATTGTTAAAAGTAAAACACTTAGTTACATCAAGTACAGCCAGCAGATGAGTTATAGTATACATACAGTTCAAATCAATTGTACAGGAAGGTACAAATAACTACTATTAGAAGTAGACAGCAAAGGCAACATTAAAAACAGTCAAACAATGATCAAATCAGACAAAGGTCTACAGTTTAATAACCTAATAAAGCAAATGTATAACCAACGTGTTGGGCTGGTATACATTTTATTCTCACAGCATAAAGCAAATAAATAATACTGCAGTACTACAGGGGGAGGGGTACTTTCTCAGTTTTACACTGACTGTGTGAGCAATATGTATTGCAAAAGGGTCTAAAATAAAGCTACAGGAAGAAATACTATCTCATTCCTTTTTGACAATACTCTTTTAGGGGGGGTGGAAAAAACAGGTATTAGTACATTAGAAATACTGGATTAAACCTGACAGGATAAGATATTTTACAGGTTGCTAATAGCTATCATGCTAGTTATTATTGTATTGTTTAGTATTAAATTGTATTTACAACCTGTTAAACTGTAAAGCTATACAAGAGATGTCTTAAAATTGCTTTATTAAAGCTACACAAAAAAAGTAAAGATATGTAAAAATTGAGCAAGAATGGTCACTTTTTTTAATATGTTTTTGGCAAGACAGTGTTGGTATGCAAAAAGCATAAATGTTTCTAATTGCTGGGTATGTAGTTGCCTCTGGTGGCAATTTCACTAGATACTTCTAAAGAGACATAAGAATTTTCCAAAATACAAAAGACTTCAGTACAAATGAAATTAATGTCTAGTAACAAATATGTGTGAAAAACCAAGTTTAAAAAAATAGGTCCAGGATAGCTACTAGATTGAAATGCATGAATAGCAAACAGTCTGTGTAAATAAATACTGTACAGGATACATTGTAATACATTTAAAAGTAATTTGACAGGTTGTAATATTATCACTGGTTTTAAGTTAGAGTCTTATTATTGGTTTTTGGACCATCATTTTATCTGTACTAGTATTGGTTACCCCAGTTAGAGGAAAATTATATTAAACTATTGTACTCATACAGCTAATGGACTAATATGTACATAGCATTCTTTAGTGTATAAATCATGTTTTTTTTAACCCTCAAGTATTAAATAAACTGAAATAATTGCATTCAAATATTTATTATCTAAGCCCAGTTCAGTACTTTACCGAGATGTTAATGGGCAGTTCAAAGACGTGACCACAATGTTATTGTTAAAATGACATTGAAACTGTATATTTTCAGCAGTGTATAAATGCTTGGAGTTGCACATAGTTCTTGTCTCTTATAGATATTAGTTTATCTCTAATCATTTAATATAAAATGATCAGTACAAGTAAAGAGTTAATTCAACAGGTGCAAAGAGTTAATAAAAGAGTACTAAGTCATAAATTAAATTCTGTGATTGCAAAAGAATAAATTAACCAAGTTAAAAAATAAAACTAAAGCAGACAGCTCATAACTGATAAAATATTTTCACAGAATGGTCTACAAAAGAAAAAGTAGTTAAATACGTTCAGTTTTAGTAGTAATACTTGATATCATTGTATTAACTATGTAAAATAGCATTTTGACTTGTATCTAAAGAAGACTAAAGGTTTTTTTTTCTTAATGTATTTTCTATATAATGTGGTCAACAATACATATCAGTATAACGTGTTTTGAGTATGTTTTAAAATAAAAAGAGGCAATTGTAAGATTATGCTTGACAAGGTTTTAAGGTTGAAAGTAATTCTGCTAGAAATATGCAACATAAATAAGGTATAAAATAAAGCTTGCTTAAATGTAGAAATAGTTTAGTAACATGTGATCAGCATCCATACTAAATGACTTTGGCTTAAAAAATAAGGAAGTTGTTTATGAGTGTATTACACACACATTAAGAATGCTGACTTCTTACAGACTTGTCAAGAATGTACAAAAAAACAGGATATATCAGAAAAAAAACTAATCTGCTTTCTTTAAAGAATGGACAACAGAACATGTGTTTATCCACAAGGTGTTTCCTTTAAAAATATGCTTTTCTAAGAAAGTTTAAAAATATGCTTTTCTAAGGAAGTTTATCTACAAGGTGTTTCCTTAAAAATATGCTTTTCTGCACTTATCAGCATTTGCACAAGAACAGATGTGTCAGCATTTGCGTCATTAAGGCAGTATCTTTCCAAAACCAAGGGGGAGTGCTTAACTAAAAATATATATAAAGTCTGCATTAAATCCAGTTATGTTACAGGTATTGGTAGGGACACATTTGTCCTGAAATAAATGTTATATCTCTCACATCATCTGAACTATATGAGAAGTAAAGTAGAACAATAACTGAAGCTGCAACATTAGTCTGTATGGTTTGTTATAAAAAGTTATTTGTTCTCTCATAAGTGTATATTCTGCAAGTTTCTGTATGCAACAGACTGTGAATGCAACTATAACCAGACTTTGATTTCAGCAGAATCCAGCCAGCAATACTAAATGTCTTAAGAAGACTTCAAATTCATCACAGTAAGCAGCACCATAGCAATACAATAACAAAAAATATTTTTTCAATTATGTAATGCAATCTTTCCTCATTGCAGCTACTAAAAATTTCTATAATTTTTCTAGCAGGCCCTTTTACCCACATCATTACCACTCAAGGCAGGGCCTGTTTCTGGCTTTTCACATATAATATTTTCATAGCTTACAAAGAAGCATTCACTATTTACTGCCTTTAATTGCTAGTAATAATGAAAATCAACTAGATCTTTTCAACTTTTCCATCCTCTGTCTGATGTATTTTATGTTGTGGTTAATAGTAGTAGTGGCTTTGAGGATCAGATGCTGGCTTAATCACTGACATTTTTTTGTCTATAGACTCATTATTAATGTCAGCAATATTGCATGCATCAAACTTGACAAAGGACGCATTATTTGCCATGACTATGAAAAAATTGACATACTTGAACAAGTCACAGAGTACTGACTGATGCTGTGATATCTCTGCTCAACTGAAAACATATTCTCTGATCTTTTTATGTTGAAATTAATTACAAATTCTCAGATGGTACAAGTTTAATTAAATGATCATATGACCAGAAACTAGTTGTTGCATAATGGGATTCTTTGTAGTGTTATTATTTATATTAAGTAGCTTTTTTATAGAAATGCAGCAATGCAAGTGTAGGAACAATTGTGAGAAATTGATTCATGACAGGATTCCCTTTGAGAACATTTTTTCAAAGAACAGTTTAACTTTTATGCTTTCTGAGGTAATACTCACTGTTGAATTTCATGCTACACAGGCAGGTATTACTGTGCTTTCCCTATATTAACTGGAAGATCACCATAAAGGGATATTTTTATCTCCCCCTCTGCAGCTAATCATCAGCTGCTCTAGGTCTGTTAGTTGCCCCCAGGAATGGTACTGCACTAGCGACAGTTTGGGAAATAAAAGGAGTTCACCTCAGAGCAGCCAACAGTGTCAAGCAGTTCTACTAGCTGTCTGATTTTTTTTTTCACTGAGTGGAGCTTCGGAAGTCACACACATTGTTACACATAGTGTGAGTTAGTTGTAGGCCCCATCCCCACCACCACCACCACATCAATATCCTATTCCGAATTGTAGTCTATTGCACAATTACAGCATCACTCCTTTCAGTGGGGACATGTCATGTGGCAGCCATAAACACCTCTCTTCATGAGTGGGTGAGCTGGCAAAAAAGTAACTTCCTTCCCCCAGCCAGGTCCTGTAGTTCTTGATCTGATAATCAAACACAGGTTATCTGTGTCATAGCAGAGGAGTAACAAGGGCAGGTCTAAGGTGGTGGCTGTCCCAGGCCCAAGGCATCACAAGGATAAAACTAGCAAGTGGTGAAGGTGTTGGAGTATAGTAGCAGCTTTAGGAATGTAGTGTAGTTGTCTTCACAAATCACTAATGACATTGGTATGCTACTGTATTCCATACCAAGCCTACTGCAAGAAACACAGTGTTCATGGACCCTACCCTCAAATTATCAAAGTAAATAAAATAAAATAAATGAATTAACTATTATTAATCATACCAACCCTACTCAAACTAATACAATGTTCATGCATCCTACCCACAAATTATTAGATTAAATAAAACAAAATAAATAAACAAATGATTTAATAAACAGTAAGGGAAAGAAATAATTAAAATTAAATGCTGCAGTGTTTTGCTGGTGGCAGTTTGAATCAGCAGTACATCTTATCTCTTATGCATTAATCTTTACAAGAATCCAGCTTTTTCATGAATTAGAAACAATCCCCTGGATTTACTAATCTTTCGTGCAGGACTAGCTAAGTCCTGCACGGAAGCAGCCGTTTAGGAGCAGGATGGCAGCGCGCCATGCATATTAATAAAGGCGCACTGTCTGAGCTCCTAATCTTACACGGAGCATGTAAGAGTGCAGGGGGCATGTCTGAGAGCAGAGTTCTCAAAATATACATGCCTATGCAATGAAGAACAGCAGAAAGCCCTAAAAGAATTAGTGAGACTGCTCATAGGTGTCTGCATACCCCCAGCAACATCCCCCCACATGTACAAGAGCAATAGTAAGCACAAATAATATAAAGATACTTTTTTTTTATGAAACAGATTACATTTAACCATAGGTGCATGGGTTTGCCCATCCCTTAGCTATGGTTAATGCAGCTTAAATGGCAGAAGAGGATAAAAAGGAAAATATATACAAATGAAGCAGTATAGCAATAGTATAGTGGACAGAGCATTCGCCTTACGAGTAGACATTCCATTTCCCATGTCAAATCACATTCTGACCAATATTTTTAGTTATATAACCTACTAAATAACATATATTTGTGAACTGGAGTACTGCATTAAATGCAGATGTGAGTTGTCAGTGTCATAATGTTGTAAAGTCCACAGATAATCATAGGAATCAGGGATACAAATGGAAGGTAAAATGTGTAATGAATGATAACTCCATACAGTTTCCATATCCCCCACCTCCCCAAGAACCATTAGACATCACTGTTTGTATTAATGCAGTGGTAAGTGGGAGTAAGCATTAGTAAACAAGTGTAAGCACTATTAAGCAGTAGTAAGCGGAAGCATATGTAAGCACTAGTAAGCAGGTTTAAGCCCATTTGCACAGGGGTAAGCAATGCGCACACAGGTTAAACAATATTGAAGCTAACTCTCTGTAAGCATCATTAAATGGAGGTTAGCAGTGCTTACCCTCACACAAACCCGTGCAATCCCACTTACAAGTGCTTAAAAGTGCCTTAATTACTCTGTATCCAATGGCCTTTGTTCTGCCCAGCAACAAAATAATCAGCCTTCCAGGCCTGAACCCAGGGCCCTATACGCTATAGTCACAGTAGTTGACCACCAAACCATCACAGCAATACATAAGAATGAGGCATCACCAAACAATTCCTCACTATAGTAAAATCAAACTGAACATGTGAAAGGAATCAGTATACAGTCATATGTTCTATAACCTGCTACATAACATAAATATGTGAACTGGAGTACAGAAGTAAGCCCAGATGTGAGGTGTAATTGTAATAGAGTGTTGAAGTCCCCTATTAAACACAAGAACCCCATACAGTGTACGTACACATGAATCATGAATACCATATATATATATATATATATATATATATATATATATATATATATATATATATATGATGTAATGAATAATAAATCAATGCCAAAAAGCAAATATAATGCAAAGTAAATATTAAGCAATGCTGAGCATTGCACAGGCAAGCTAAGTTGGTGTAAACAATGTGTAGGCCAGCTAACTCAATTTGCCCAGTGGTATACCCCTTTAAAAACTGCCACCCTTAGGTAAGAAGGTTTGCCCATAGCTTAGCCATTTCAAAACTGGCCAGTTATGGCAAAGTATGGGAATTTGGCTTTACTTAAACCCAACAGGCAGAAATACATCTAATAACTAGTTGTAGCTTCCCCTTGCAGGCACCATGTCAGAAAGGGGAGAGGTAGTGCAGTTCTGGGCTCAGTGCTGGGGCATCCAGGAGTCTAGAGTCATGGCAGGACTCCTTGTCAAAGACCATGAGCAGAGACTGTTGCAAAGCCAATACCAGGGTTCCAAATATAAGGTGGAAGCCTAGGACCATCTCACCTGTGACCTCAACAGTGCCACTGGCATTCCCCGAACTGGTGAGCAGGTCAGGCATCATTATGCCAACCTAAAGTGGTATAAGGGGGATCTCTTGGAACAGTGGATCCAAGAGGCTAGGACAGCAGGGGTTGTCCCAGCTGTATGTAAGTATCACTCCACTACCTGTTTAATAATTGCCAGCTCATGTATATTATGGATAGGTATGGCTAAATATTCCTCTTATGTCCTTCACAGCGGTAAGTGAGCCAGCTGCGAACCAGGAGGCCCATGGATGTTGCCTGCAGAGGTTGTGACGCGAGGCAGGTTAGTAATACTCTTACATGTACTGTCATAGGAAATGAATCTAAAAGAATTAGTAAGTTAATTGCCAGTATAAAACCTGTATTGTTTAAGGCAAGTACTGCATACACTGGAGAATATGGCAGGAAGAGTCTCATATAGTTTGTATGTAAAAAAAAAGCATAATAGCCTGACAATAAAGGTCTAACTGCTGAACTGCATGTGTTTACTCTGGTATCATATGGTAATGTAGATTTGCAATCACTTAATAGTACTGTTGCATTAAGTACTGTTACCACACTGTGCAACATAACTAGAATGTGTAGGAATGTCTGTATATGACTGGTGTAATCCCCACATATTATTTAGTACAACTGAGAGAGACATAGATAGAAAACAGGGAAAAGACAGACAACAAAATCCAAATAGCACATGCAACTGAGATGTAAACTGTTGCATTATTAGCACACACAGCCATGGTTTGAATCCTTGGAGTGGTAGTAGTCTGCATACAGAATCATACCCCACAACTGTACAGATATGTCCAGAATGTCCAGTAAATTGGCCCATATCTGCTGCCTGTCACTCCGTCCCCTTAGGAAATCTGTGGGATAATCCCAGATGTATAGGCAGCAAACAAGAAATACAACTGATTGTCACACATCTATAAGAACAAACCTGTCACTCTAGCAACTCCCCAAACTGTTATGAGAGTAATAAGCTAAGCATGTCTTATCTACGCCCCCATGTTGTCAGGCTGTGACCAGAGTGTGTACAGTAACAGAGTGAGATGTATGTGCATAATACTAATGTGAAATCTGGTACTTTGTGTGGCAGCATTTTGGTAGTGCTAACAAACATTGCTCCAACAGGTACGTCAAATATGAATACTGTGCCGAGAAATAAAAGCTTGAAACCCTGAACTGGTACTGTTTACTCTGGTATTGTATGGAATTGTGAGTGTTGCAGTTGCTCTGAATAATAAGGTATCACTGATCACTGTCACCCACACTGTGCTAGATAATATAACTGTGTAGGAAATCCTGTATAAGAGTGTTGTAAGTCACTAAAGGTTGAATAGGGCAATAGTCTACGTATGTCCCGGTTCACCAGCATGTGGTCAAGACATGCCACAGTCTGTGCAAACAGAAATGGGCAGGTATGTGCATAAAATCAACATAGAGTGTGGGAGTATGTGTAGAAACAGTTAGTTAGTGTTAACAAAAAAATCCTCCACAAGTATACCAGGTAAGAAGTGTATACTACAGGTAAAACCAGTTCATGTATAAAGATGTTGACAGCCATATCACTGTCCAAATGAAGGCAATAGGGTGGTGTAGTAATACTTGTAAGGTACAGATAACAGAACTGACTAGGAACGTAATGTGAACTACAGGAATATACTACTTGTTAAATGACATATTTCCCCCACCATATCTCCAACAATACACTAAATACCCACCTCAACTGGTACATAATGACTCCACTGTTATGTTGGGGCATATGTCTTATTGGTCGATAATTATTTAAATCTGTTTCTATGCATGTGCTATGTTGAAATACTCCCAACACTGGTGGCATGCTGCCATCAATGTACCTGCATGCTGTTATTACCACTGTGGTCCCATATATGCATATGTTCTGTTTGCTATGTAACTGTTCCATATCTGCTGTCTGAGTTAATGGGAATATCTATGCATGCTATTATACCTAACCCTGGAATGTGTTGACTATTACTAACCCACATATGTTGACAGTTAAATATTATAGCATGTTTGGGAAGGCCGGTCCCAGCAGACCAACCTGTCCCATTTCAGCTGACCATGGCACCGGGCAGCAGCATGTCTGGGGCCCAACGTGGGACCTCCTCATCCGTTGGTCCTGCACCACCTTCGGGTGGAACCACCTCAGGGGAAGGGGCTCACCTCCCTGGGAGCGGGCACAAACAGGAAACTGTCACCCATCACCAGGTCCGGGTTGTGGTGCGTAGAGAGCTCAACCAGCAGTTTGGAGATCGTCTATATCAGCTCGAGGGCCATGTGTCATGACTAGAGGGTCAGCCTGGCTGTCCGACTCAGCCCCCAGCACAGCCACCTTCGGGCCCGTGAAGGTGCAGTGGTGACTGCTCATGGGTGAGGATCTCAGTCCCACTGATTCCACACATCTATAAGAACAAACCTGTCACTCTAGCAACTCCCCAAACTGTTATGAGAGTAATACACTAAGCATGTCTTATCTATGCCCCCATGTTGTCAGGCTGTGACCAGACTGTGTACAGTAACAGAGTGAGATGTATGTGCATAATACTAATGTGAAATCTGGTACTTTGTGTGGCAACATTTAGGTAGGGGCTCATGGACTTCCGATTTCCCAACACCCTTCCCCATCAAGATGTTTACCCTCCACATGTCATATACTGCCCCTGTATGCATCTTGTTTGTCTCATCTGTTAACCTACCCAACCTACCTCCCCAAATATACCTACTATCCCTCCCCAACTTCCGACTCTCACCTGAAAAAAAAAAAGGGCAATCGGTTCCCAAAAACATATGTCGCCTCATACATAGCTGTCCATTTTGCACACGTGTCCACTGGACTCATGTAATCTGATCTAATTGGCATCACAACATATTATTGTTGTCCCACCCCTCTCACAGGGGATTGAGTGTCCAAATCTACTTCCAAATTCAGTGTATATGCACAGCTGTTGCTGTAGAAGAAATGGGCAGCTATGGACCTTCACTACACCCTCTAGCACATCCCTAGCTATCTTCCCCCCTGTCTTTCCTTCTTTGTGCCCCTTTTCCACTACTTTCCTATCAAGCCGTTTTTCTTTTCTTTTAAAGAAATTAGCACAGGGGTAAGCGGGAATACGCGCTTTTAAGCAGCAGTAACCGGGTTTAAGCTTGTTTGCATGGGGGTAAGCAATGCCTACACAGGTTAAGCAATTTAGAAGCTAACTGATTAAAAGAAACTGTAACTGGAAGTTAGCAGTGCTTACCTCCATGTAAACCTGTGCAAACCCGCTTGCAACTGCTTAAAAGAGCCTTAATCACTCTACATCCAATGGCCCTTGTTCTGCCCAGCAACAAAAGAAATAGCCTTTGCAATACTCGAACATAGGACCCTGCACACCATAGCCAAAGTCATTTACCACTAAGCCATCTCAGATACACTTAACCCTGATGTTTTCACAAACATATCATCCAGCCCAGTCATTCAACAGTACAGGAAATGTATTTCAACATGTAAATGTATGTGTGTGTGTGTGTGTGTGTGTGTGTGTGTGTGTGTGTGTGTGTGTGTGTGTGTGTATTAATATCTAAATAGATATAACATATCTATATATGTAGATATAGATATATAGATATATAGAAATGTATATATATATATATATATATATATATATATATATATATATATATATATATATATATATATATATATATATAAACATATACATATATATATACATATATATATATATATATATATATATATATATATATATATATATATATATATATATATATATATATATATATATATATATATATATATATATATATATATATATATATATATATATATATATATATATATATATATCTAAATATATATCTATATAGGTATATACAGAAATACATCCATAGATATTAAAGCAAACATAACAAAAACATTTATGTCCACATGCACCGTTAATGGGGTTGAGGAGGCCCAAACAACATACATCTTGTATGTATAGATACCCTCCTACAGCCAAACACGTCTGCCCTGCAATACAATACCAACTGTGGCAGATCTCATAACCAGGACCTGACACAACATAGGCACAAGATGTTAACAGTACTCCATCCCACCTGTATGATGTCAGGCTGGTATCAGTAACATATCATGCAGTACAGTCTGGCTTCAATAGGGAATGTACAATGTGGAAGCAATCAACATTCCTAGGATACATATACACAGACACATATATGCAGATACATATATATATATATATATATATATATATATATATATATATATATTTATACACACACACACAGAGACATGTATAGAAAGATACATATGTAGAAGGTGCACACAATATGGAACAGCCACTATGCCTACAGCTGCCACCTTACCAACTGGACATCATATGAGCCAGCCATACAAATGACAATTGTTGCTTGCAACATATACCCACAGAGAGGTCAAAGGATATAACACCACACACAGGTTTGCATACATGGGAAAGCTTTATTTGTGTACTATTACAGTTGTATATGCCATGTCATATAGCTGTTTAGACACTGAAATACATATAAACAGAGTAATGCAACTGTGAAACAGTTGTATTAATACAGTAGTCTGGAAAGGTTTACATATGTTGCTGTCCAGGCCGAGGCCTTCAAATAGTACAATAGTAAAGCCAGACTGGGCCACAGGATACCAATCAATCAACAGTAAGTAATGCAGATGTATAGTCCAGCAGCCTCTATCTACACTCTGTGCACAGCCCCTTGGTGGTAAAGACCTCAACTGACACAATGGGATGTATCTGTTACATAAGGCATAACACCATCACAATCACGCTGACAGACAGAACAGTCTGTATGGCAGGAAGCAGTAGGCCTGCATTTACTCAAGGTGAATTGTACGGTAATGTATATCCAGATTCCTTAAGGCAGCTTACCCCTGATAACCCCACATGTTGTAACAGCCTCGGTTAGTTATGGTGCATCCCCCTAGACACAATAATACAGGGCCATATACCAGTGTTACATACACTGGCTTCTGGAGTGCATAAGGGCACACATGTATTGTGTAGGTGAAGCCCACACATATATGGACACAACCCCACAATATGTGTGGGGGACACAACAGCAGTGGACTGATGGCAGGAATGGCAGCATGACATACTCAGAGCCCACTACATAACAACTCCTGACAGCATGTCATATATTCAAAGCCTGGTATGTAGATGGAGGACAGAGGCTGGAGCACAGGTCCATATATGTAAAACAGTTGTCATACACTAAGCAAGTCACTGGTGTTACAGGATAGTCAGCAACATACCCTTAGTCAGGAATATGAAGTTAAAAACAGAAATAGATGTAGCCATGTACTGATAGCACTCAACACACACACACTGCCAGTGATATATCTGACATAAGACCTGTGTGGTGGACAGACAAAACATAATAGGCACTCCTCTGGCCATCAAATGGATAGGCCCACAGTTGAGAGCTATGCAAACAGACTGCATTCTAGGTTAAACTAGTATGTACACACAAACCCTGTAACACCAGTGCTATGCAATGCATACAACACTACTCACACTCCGTCTGTAGTTCTGGAACTTCCTGCAAATATGTAGCTGGCCTGAGTGTGCAGGTTCTCCTGTAAGAGGTATTGCTACCTGCTGTCTGTAACACTGCTGCACACACACAGGAAGGATGTCCATCATACAGGAAAGGTAAAGGGACCACGCCCACATGATGGAGGGATCTATAGTAGTTGGTTGCCATGACAGTGTTAATTGCAAGTACTACACAGCATGCTGCATGCAGGTAGAAAGTGGAGGACACTGATTGGTGCAGAGGCCATCACCTGATCATGTGCATCACCTACAAAATCCATGCTGCAATCTAAGCAAAGCAGATCATTCCATTTACTGGAGAGAGACTGAGAGAGAGAGAGAGAGAGAGAGAGAGAGAGAGAGTGTGTGTGTGTGTGTGTGTAAGGCACAAACAAACAAATAATAAAAAAAAAAAAAAACATCAAGCAAACCATCCAGAAGAGACTTCATTCCCAAAACAGGTATGTGAAGGATAGATATATATATATATATATATATATATATATATATATATATATATATATATATATATATATATATATATGTATGTAATTGACCATAGTACTTGGTCCATAATAATGGGATAGATGATGTGGAATTATTTATATGTGCCTTCAGGTGGTGTTGTAATGATGTTCAGCTGAACAACAGCTAAGGACAATAGAGTCCAACCCTGTGGGTAGTGGGCCATACCCATCAACCGTGCAGAGCAGCACTCACTGATAAGATGTAAGCCATCATAATGTGTGTTTTGTAATGGGAAGTATGTATATTACTGTGGCCAATAGCTGGTGGTGGAAGTAATGCCAGACATGTGGGTTCCACAGCCCACCTCTTTCAGGATACTCAGGTTAACCTGTATTGTAGCATGCAGGAATGCCATAGGTGTGTAATAGGGTTACCTGCAATCTGGCCCTATATATACCCCCCTAATGTCAGGCTGTGTCCATATGTGGCACCTGTCTGTTTTGTAGCAAGGCAGAACAGTCCAGCTGTGCAGGAAGGTGTTGTGAGATTGTGGAACTGATGTCTGAATGTACCCCAATATAGGTATACATATGTGTACATATATATGTATATATATATATATATACATATATATACATATATATATATATATATATATATATATATATATATATATATATATATATATATATATATATATATATATATATATATATATATATATATATATATATATATATATATATATATATATATATATATATATATAGAGAGAAAGAGAGAGAGAGCTACATGTATGTCCACAAATATACAGGTACCCTTGTACACATATATACATCATATATATTTACAGTTATATAGATATATACTATATAGATATATACCTATTTGCACAATCTACATATATACAGACACACACAAACATATATGTATGTAAATACATGTCCCCTATATTACCACCACAGTGCTGCATGCTATGTGTTAGGAAACAGCACACATAGCAATACACATAGATATCTACAGCTGTCTGTGTGTACAACATGGACAGGTATGTCACATGTGAACCCCTTGTTGGGACCACATTGCCCTTATCTGTGCAGTATGGAATGGGAATATGGGGAACTATGGTAGGTATAGTTTTGAAGGTGGTCAGGGTTGGTAGATATTGAGGACAGCCTACAGGGGTGGTATGTGACACATGTGGTGGGTAAACACCCAGGATGGTGTGTGTGGTCTGTGATCTGGATGCCCTATGGGCCTCAATATGGACACAATGGGAACAAGCCTCCCACCCACTGCTACTCACAACAGCAGTCCATGTCAAAAAGGTGCCTGGCCATGAAGCTGAGCAGGAGAAGCATTTGGGCCCTGTGAATGTGTACTGGGTACCTTAAGTTGATGTAGCACATCCCCCATCTGTCTCTGGAGCCCGTTATGGAACAGACCCTGGACCTGACCTCAGGGGACTGGAAAATGTCTATGTGTGCCCCCGGGGTTGACAACATCCCCTGAGTTTGTTCCACCTGATGGTACTGCTGGACCAGTACATGAGGAAGCCCCAGGGTGGGTCACACATGTGATGTGGCCTGGTAGCATGGGCAGATGAGTTTGAAGAGGTGGTTCTGCTGTCCAATAGTACATATACATGTTATTGTGTCACTGTTATAGAACATATGTCGGTAGTGATAGTCTACACCTATATCATGTCCAACAGCATGCACAGATAACCCCAATAACACAGAATGTCAGATGTGCAGAAAACACATAGCAAGCATACCACAGGCATATATGGAACCATTGTGGTCCTGACAATGGCATGCAGGTGAATAGCCTGTAACAGGCCAGCAATGATAGTGTCCACACAGGGAACATGGCTACAAACACATTGCGCAAAGCGTGGTACAGTGCAATATCTGCCTCACTGACAGGTATGCTCTAGCCATACCTATTGAGGTGTGTGTACAGTTTGTTATCGCTGATATAGTGGGGGGTTGACAGTGATGTGTATTAAGAACTGTGGTAACCTTGCTGCATGACTTGCTCACACCAGTCTCCCTCTTTATGTCTTTCAGGCACAATGTCCCATGGAAGGCTGCCAGCGTACACAGCAGCTGAAAATGATATTCTGGTGAATGACCTCATACAGCACTATGCAATTTTGTTTGGCCAGGCTGCCCATGATCAGCAGGAGTGGATCACCCTATAGAACAACCTAGTCCACAGGATCAATGATGTTGGATTGCACAACTACAGTTATGAGCAGGTCCGGCATCATTGTTCTGACCTGCTTTGCAATGCCCATGCTGCTGCAGTCCAGAGGGATATGTTCGCCATTGGAGGGCCATGCCATCCATCCCCCTGACATGTGTGGAGGAGCTCCTAGCCAGCCTCATGGCATGTTCCCATCCTCATAGCCACCAACCGCTGGACACCTTTGTGGAGGTGGGTGCCACCCACACACTGGCCAAGGAGCATGCAAGTAAGGCCACAGGGCACATCAGTAGGCCACTGTTGCATATACATCCACATCAGTATAGGCAGATCATGCATATCTGACATGTCATAGATATATTTTGTTGCTGCATTGTAGTGATAATCAGATGTGTATATGTGGTAGTATTGTGGACATGTACTGTTGATGTATTGTAATGCTGCACCCACCCTGTAGCAATGCCACAGGTGTGGCCACTGACTTTGCATCTCTCACCCTCTTATGTAAGTTGATCCGGTATAACACCAGGGCAGCAGCCTGTAGCTGGTGAGTATGGTTTATGTAGATGCCTGCCAATACACTGGGCATGTAATGGCGATGGTATATTCCATGCACACATCTAAGACATCTACCCAGAATGCATGCTGTACATGTGCATGTATTGTTGCTGTTAAATGCACGGCATCACAGTGGTGACCATGATGGGGTATTGCAAGGGTATGTCAGACAACTGCATGATAACTAACATCCTGTCATTGCGGAATGTGTCTACAGGGTGTAACAGGGAGTAACATAATGGTGGGAGACATGGCCTACAGTAGGGACATGTTTGGAACAACATCCATATACAGTGCAACACCAGTGTATGTACCTATAGGACAATGGCAACTATTGCAGAGTTACACTGTGACATAAGGCATTACTGTGGTCCACATTATCAGCTGAGACTAGGCTGTAACATGTGGTGTTCAGTGTATGGGACACTGCAAAGTGACACACATGTGTAGGCCTTACTTGTCATGTATCTGTAAAAAGGCTGAAGGAGGGGGGGTTGTCAGCATGGCACACCAGTGCACTGCAGCAGGGATCCTAAGGCTGCTAAGAATGGCTGTATCTGCACATAATCAGGTTCAGGAACTGTGGCAGATGTAACCCTACCCCCACGGCAATAATGACAGCAGTGTGTGAACACCAAGGGATGTGCACGTGAGTAAACCTTGCAATCATGAAGATTAGGGGGACATGTGTAGGGTTGACTGAACATACACTAGCAAATACAGATGGCCAACGCTAGTATACCCCTGTCAGGAGTAGTGAATGCTGTAGTACACATAACAATAGGTGCAACAAAATGTCATGATAAGGGTGTGCATCGTGGTCAGCATCCACCCACCTAACACATTCCTTTGACACTGCATGGCAGATCAAGGATGGGTGCATCATATCAATAAGGGTTTGTACACACCCATAGCCATGGTATGCTCTGACGGTTGTCAGCGTAAGAGTATTGGATTGGTCATACATGGTCTGCTGATGTTGACAGCTGTAAATCAGACATCAGGCATTGACAAATGACATCTGTCCACATATCATCCCAGATATGTGTAGCTGAAAAACATAGGGGCTGCGAGCATTAAAGCTAACATAACTGACATAGTACTACACATTCAGCAATGGGTTGTACACCTGTGATGTTTGGTGCACAGTACATGGCAGGGTGCAGAACAGGTGCACAGCAATACTGTGTACATGAGTGTAGTGTTATCCAGGAGAAGGGGCATCACCTAGTGACACAACACATGCATCACACACATGTGTACTTTTGCTAGCATGGATTGACTATAGCTGTACTGCATGCTGTTGTGTACAATATGTTATGCATGTTGACAGATGAGTTCTAGGACGACTGTGTGTGCTATCAGTGTGCAAGCTCATGTGTGTGTGTGTGTGTGTGTGTGTGTGTGTGTGTGTGTGTGTGTGTGCATCCTGGTGGGTAGTTAGTTTGTCTGTAGGGTCACTCTGGTGAAGTGGAGGGAGGTTGATGCATGTAGGATGCATGTGTGCATGAGTTTATGTGGGTGACCGTGTATGCACATGTGTGATTGTTGGGGTTGTCCATACAGCAGTACCTCGCTTTGGGATTGTGCAGTACATGGACATGGACTGCCACATTACACACCAGGAATACTTGTCATGTATGTAATCACAGGGCAGCTGATGGTATAATATGGTCTGTAGCATGGAACAGGCATTGAGGGGGAAGGTAGACACCAGGTATACTCTTAATATTGCATTCATACGTTCATAGATTCATAGATAGGTACTAGGCTATTGGCTCAAGGGCCTACATAAGCCTAGTCAGCAAGGTTCCATAGCTTACACCACCTAAGAAAGTTATTTTCCTGTGCCACTGTCCAGAAGAGACACAGAAGTGAACCCCAGGGTGTGTTTCCTATTTCCCATCCACTCATCAAGATTTTTCTTGAAAAGTGCTAATGAAGAACTTTGCTTAACATAGATGGGTAGCTTGTTCCAGAGTATAGGAAGTCTTTGTGACAGGAATCTATCCCTCCAGCATGTCCTGTTTATTGTAGTGACAAGGTTTAGATCCCTAGACTGTGTAGCTTGGAGGGATTGGGATTTCTTTAAGTGTAGCATGTCCAACAGCTCTGGGTTTGACATAGCTTTATATGTTAGGCAGAGATTACCTCGGAGTAGGCGATATGCTACAGAGTAAAGCTGGAGTTTTTTGTTGACCCACAACCCAAGTATGCAGCACTACAGATTCTTTAGGGAAGTATTAGTCAACAACAGGGAGGGCATCCATATATTACAGATGTCACATGATAGGCTAATTGAGCAGCATATCTGGCATGTACTGAGCAATACATAAACGACACACCAGTGCGTGATATTATGAAGTGAACATATTAGCCCGCACATACAGTGGCCATGCTCATGATGTCTGGACATATACAGGGTGAACTCTGAATGACAGCAGTGAGGCCATCTAAAACTGCTACACACAGGTCAGGCAGGTAATGTAGTAACAGTTCTTGTGTTGTGGTCACTTGTCTAGGCATTTAGAGGACTGATATGTTAATGAGTGGTATCAATGTGTGTATGTTACCAAGTGTAATGCAGGATGGGGAACACATGGAAATATACATGGGAGTATCTGTAAAGTCACGGACAGGTAAGTATTATGGTGGTGTGTGTGTGTGTGTGTGTGTGTGTGTGTGTGTGTGTGTGTGTGTGTGTGTGTGTGTGTGTGTGTGTGTGTGTGTGTGTGTATACTGTTAGGCAATGCTGTACAGGTTTTAAAGTGCATTTATTGTTTTCCCCCACAGGTGGTGAGGTGGGTCAGGGTCCCTCCTGCATGCAATCTGATGTTGGTGTCCATACAGACACCGAAGATGATGATAGTACTGTTTAGGCAAAGGTGTGGTTGTCAGGGGCTGAAATAGTGCCATCTTTTGACATCCCCCTTTTAACCTCCCCAACCCCGCATACAGTTTCAGTGCCTATCATCCATCACCAGTGGCCATAGCGGAGGGACAGTGGCGTTTGGTGGTAGTGCACAGGAAAGTGTGGTAATAATGCCTACTGTGTCTGGTTGCAGCAGGCATAGCCAGATGTCCAGTAGCGCACCACATAGGCAGATGTTCCAGGGTGCTTGTGGTAGGGCTGCTGGACATCATACCCCTGGCAGAGGTGACACAGCTGGTACCAGCAGGTGCATGTTTTAGGCTGTCATGGTGGCACAGGCACGTATAGAACATTACACCAGACAGGGCCTGAGGCTGCAGATGGCTGCTGTCACATCTGCAAGTGACAACACCCGTGAACGGGCTGGTGCCATCCATGCATTAACTGAGTTCATGGATAGATGGTCTGGTGAGATGATGGTCCTCATCGACCATGGTCAGTCCATGCTTGAACGTGTGGTGGAAGGGCGGCGATGGCCGTGTGGATGTAGGCCAGCAATGCCAAAAGCTGGCAGTCAACATGGACGTGCTAGGACACCAAGGGACTCCTGTAGTGGCAGTACCAGCCCCAGTACTGCGGGGGGGGTGCTGTCCACACCACACCACAGCAGGACACAAGCGCATGGTCTTGACTAGTCCCAGGAGGGACCTGGTACCAGCAGACATTTGTCATCGTCAGGTGAGAGTAGCACATCAAAGCCTGTACCTGGACATGCCCATGGAATCCCAGGCAGCCACAGTCCACATGTCCATGGCCAGAGGCAGTGAACTGCACACCCTGCTGGGTATGGTCTGCAGCTTTCCATAAACACCTGTGTATGGCAAGCACATGGCAGAACTGTGTGCATGCATACCCACACACTATACAAACACACCTAGGGCAACCCCATACCTACACACACCACATCACGATACCCTGTTCACCTTAGTACACCCCTCACTCACACACATGGTGTCAAATGTATGGCCCACCCCCAACTTCTGGCAAACCAACAACACATCCTGTGCATATGATGATACCTGTGCCACATCCCTGTCATCCATACCATCGATGCAGGAACAGGCTAATATGGTTCTGATGCACACAGTGACTGTACTACAGTGTACCACAGTACTGCATTGTAACATGTTGTAAGGAGTATAGTGTAATGCATATATGTCAGGTAGTGTAGCCATCCAGTAATGATGCTTTATAACTGTTAGTAACACTGGTTGATTGTGATCTCTATAATGTTATCCATTAGTGTTGTAGGTGTACATGTGTCAGCATGAGGATGGTCTCCAGTAATAGTCCACAACGGGGTATGGCACTGTCGTGACACCATAGCTGTGAGATATCTGGGGTACAGTTGAACACATGTCACAGGTTTGTATAACAGTTATTGCCTGTGCCTCATGGACAGGTGACCCACTGGGGTGTGTATAATCTGCAACCTGATGTAGACCCATCCACATACATGCACATCGTTACTTGGCAACACTGGGACTAGACCCCTACCTAAGTATGTAGTGATACTGAAGTGGGTGGCTTCCATTACACACACCACACAGCGTTTAGGGTGAGATGTGCCCCAGGTTACATGTTACATACAGAATATCCCCAGACATGTAGAATATGCTAATGGCTGATGTAATGCGTGTATATGGACATTACATACTGTGACATACCTTCATATACACATTAACAGACACATAGGCAGACACACATCTGAGAGACCTGGGCCTAGCACTGCAAACTAACTTGACCATGTGTCCAATGTGTTGCAGGTAGGCTGTACACAGCACAACTGGCCTGGATTGTGGTATCAGTTACCTGTATGGTTGATGGTAACAGTGGTAATCATTACGTGGTACATGGGACATATACCTAGGGTACCTTGGTGTAATGACAGTGTACACAGAACCCACATCCTCCAGTGGCTATTGTACTCCCTGAAACCCATGATGACACTCTGACATACCCACCATCACACATTGGCCACAACTGTGATACAACCCATTGTAGATCCCAACAGTGGTACTACAGCGATATGCATCTAATGCACATCACATGCCTAGCAGGGTGTTGCATTGTCATGCTTCACCTATGAGCAGCAACACTATCTGTACTACTATGTGGCAATGGGTATTGTAATAGGAGTATGTGGCCTTGGAATGCTATACCCTACAGATAAATGGACATGCATACATAAAAACACTTGCCAAAACACAATGGCTATTCCATGCCTATCAACCTGTTTGTACAACACTGTTGTAATGGTACTGCAAGGCTCATGTAGCCTGTATGGAGAGGAGCTTAACAGGGTACATGTAATGTCCCATTCAGCAGCAGCCACAACTGGCTATGGCAATGAGTGTTGCAGTGGTTGTGAAGGCCCCCACATAATTCCCATGTACAGGTGTGCTAACACACAGACAATGCTATACTCAATCATGCACACGCACACGTGTCAGTACTGGGGTGCATTTCTGTAGGTGGTCATAGCTGTGTACCTAGCTATTGTCCAAGGAGAGATGGGTTGTGTAGGGGTTGTGTGTACTGTGGTATCCTGCCACCTGCCAAGTGGCAGCAGGCAAGCTATCGACAGACACTACTGTGGTGACCCTCAGGATGAGAGTGACATGCATCAACCATTCCTCCACGTCCCTCCTGCACATGGCCACTGAGGTGATCAAGTTGACATGCATGCAACATGCATTACAACACGTGGTTAGTGACTGTGATGGACACCTGTACCCAAGCATGTTCAGTTGACTGTGGTAGTGTAGTGGAGGTACCCATGGCATCTGGTGTGTACAGGGTGTTATCTCCAATATGTGCCAGTTCTTACACAGCTGGGTAGGCATGTCAGTGTCAGTCAAGCTTAGGATGCCTGTACATATCCCAGCGGGATACCTGCCATCTGCACATCTATACAGGGACTGACGTCATCAGCTTGGCAAGTAGCTATGCAGTAGTATGAATGGGTTGACAGATAGACATTTGACAACAATATGTATGCCATAGCTACATGTCAGGTGCCCTTGCTATCCTGTGCTTTACAGACAGAAGTCTACAGTTACATTCCACATGTTGGATCATTACACAGTAGGGGGTTATATACTGTGACGTAGCTCACACACCAGGGATACAACAGGGAGGCAGAGTCCAGCTATGCCTACAGGTGTGCTTGTTGTCAGTACTACATTTAGCACTCTACTCTTGCATGAGTATGCACTTCCAACAGTAGTACAGCCATGATACACTACATGCCAGTGTGACAGCACGTACCCTGGGCTACTACTCCTGTATGTAACACAGTCACATGGATAACAGTGTTGTACAGGCCTCATATACATCTGTGTCCCAGACATGTATTGTACATGGCATTACATTTAATTATTACAGATGCCATTATCCTGCTATGTTATCAGACTGGGTGGTGAGAATTGGTTACCAGGGCTAAGCCATGCTTAGCAGGCATCAACATTGCTGCAATATAACAACTAAGCTGATTTGTGCACTGGTAAGCGAAACCTACACTGTGTAAGCGCCTGTACGTTTACCAGTAATTTAGCACTGCTTAGCTTCACGCAAACCCATGCATTGCACTTAAAGCTGCTCAAAACTGCCTTAACCACTCTGTATCCCACAGCCCTTGTTCTTCCCAGCAACAAAATGAACAGCCCTTGAACCCAGGACCCGGAACACTAAAGTCACAACACTTAATCACTAAACCATGACCACAGTGATGACAGCTGTTTTTTTTTTCCAAGACATGTGTCAATACATATATTGATTAGTATTGAACAATTGCCTTTACTTCCACAATTGTGTAGTACTTGTTATTAATATGACTGTTGCATCACATATGTTGTTTTAACATAATGTACACATAGCAGATACATATGGTGAGATACATCTGGGAAAGCATACACAACAGTGAGGTTTTCACATGACAGTAATATGGATATATACATATAATAGGTTGATATATGTCTACATTTACATACACATGTATATTTATACATATAGCAGAACAGAAACAAAATGACCACAGCTGAGGAACGAAAATAGAAATCCAAATTTAATGAAACAAGATAAAAAGTAAGTGCTTTCATGATCTCACACTGATCGCTTCTTCAGACTCTGTTACAAAACAGGTGAGGTCACCATATTTAAACCTAATTAAGACCAATCACAAGTAACAATAAAAATAATCTGATTAACTTTTAAAGTAACACACTTAATTCTCCATAGGAGAATGCTTCATGAAAAAACATGTGATAAAAATAATTAAAATATAATTTAATAATGAGTACATATGATTCCATAAACTCATAGGTCTCTACTCCTAAAATAATAATAAATACATTTTTGTTTAAGTGGTCTAGCCTTCAGAAAAGGTTTAAGTGACACTGCACTGTTTAACCTAGGTGGTTTGTCAGCTTGTAATAGTAAAATCCATTTCTGTTCAGCTATCTTCACTATATATATATATATATATATATATATATATATATATATATATATATATATATATATATATATATATATATATATATATATATATATATAAAATACAGGGGTGGCCCATGCTATTGGACTGCTGGAATGCAGCCCCCGCAGCTGTAAAAAAAAAAAAGAAAGAAAAGAAAAATAAAAAATCACAGACTTTCGTGCATGCGCACTAGTCCGGACTGCTGCTAAGACAGTCTGGAGCATGTGCAGGCTGTCTCAGCAGCAGTCCAGATTAGGAAACACTTAACAACAGACATCCCAGAAGTCTATGCAGTTGTAAATGCATAGACTGTTGCAGGAAATGGAGCCAACTATTAGGAAACACTTAACAACAGACATCCCAGAAGTCTATGCATAGACCATTGCAGGAAATGGAGCCAACTCGAACTGCAACGTCGGCAGGCAGACTGGAGTCTCGTCGGGAAAATCATGGTGGCAGACTGGAGTTTCGTCGGGGATGCACACAAAGGCATGGATTTAATGGCATGAAGGGATTGTGGGCATCACTCCAGGTAACAAAGGCATGGATTTAATGGCATGAAGGGATTGTGGGCATGGATTGAAGGGATCACTCCAGGTAAGTGTGTGTGTGTGTGTGTGTAAATGCCCCAGTTGCTATATACTGGTGGCTAGAACAAACTCATGGTGGTGTGGTAGGGAATACCTCAGGCTTGAACCCTGTACCTCGTATGCAGGTGTTAAGGACCTGAATTCCCTACCCACCACCATTTGTAAAAAAATTGCAGATTTTTGCCTCATATTTGATCTGATCTGTTCCTCATAATATCTGTGGTTTCTAAATGCTGCAATGCTTGATATTTGATGGTACAGTGGTAGCATTGTTGTCTTACAGCTGCAGGTTCTCAAGTTTGATTCTTGGGTGGGGTGCCTTCTGTGTGGGGTCTGCATCTTCTCTGTGTGTTTTCAGATTTTTGCCTCATATTTGATCTGATCTGTTCCTCATAATATCTGTGGTTTCTAAATGCTGCAATGCTTGATATTTGATGGTGCAGTGGTAGCATTGTTGTCTCACAGCTGCAGATTCTCAGGTTTGATTCTTGGCTGGGGTGCCTCCTGTATGGGGTCTGCATCTTCTCCCTGTGTTTGTGTGGGTTAGCTTTTGTGTCCTCCCATGTTACAAAGACATGCCTGCATTATTTCTTCCTGGCCCTCTGCTGAAAATTGTGTTTTTGTTCCAAGTCAGACTGTCCTGATTAACAAATGTTAAATAAAATTGACAGGCATTTGAATTTCAGACTTCAGGTTTCTGAATGTTTAATTTCTTACATATTTGATGGTGCAGTGGTAGCATTGCTGCCTCACAGCTATATGTCTTCTGGTTTGATTCTTGGCTGGGGAGCCTTCTGTGTGGAGTCTGCATCTCATCCCTGTTTTTGTGTGGATTTGCTCTAGTGTCCTGCCATTTTACAAAGACATGTGTCTGCAGTATTTCTCCCTGGGCCTCTGCTGAAAATTGTTTTTGTTTGTTCCATCAGAAGTAAAATTGACATGCATTTGAATTTCAGACTTCATATTCTTCAGAAAATACATAGTAACACAAACTTTTATTCTAGCAATTTTCTAAGTTTATAAGATGAATATTTGAAATGTGTCCTTATTTTTGGGACTGTATTACCCCATTATTGACTTTGTCCAGTTTTTTTTGTGCAAAGGTTGACAGCTATGGCAACAACTGAATTCACTAAATATGTTTGAGGGCTGTATTCCCTCATTAGTGGGTTTGTCCAGGTGTTTTGTGCTAACAGGTTGACAGCTATGGTGAGAACTGAATTCATTAAATGATAGCCATTTAAGTTTCAGTCTTCCTCTCTTTCACAAAGCAGCTGATTTGGCTTAGTGGTATGTTGCTCTGACTGTTTTGCACAGGGACCTTGGCAGTAAAATGTATGGTGGTAACACATAATTTTATTCTAGCAACTTTCCAAGATTATACAAGCAATGTTTAATGTGTCCCTGTTTTTTGGGCTTTTGACCCCCAATAAATTTGGCTTTTCAGATTTCTTGTGCTGCGAAGTTGAGATGCAGTTGAGTATTGAGTAGATTTTACAAGGAGCTGAGAGCTGCAGGGGAAGAGAAGTTTAGTGCTGCTTATGCTAAGTCAGCTTGCATTGTTAAATGCACAACAGGTTGTGTACTTGCCTTTTGATGCAGAAGGTTGTTGGTTCTACTCCCACAAGGGGTGGATGCTGCCGTACTGAAAAAGTTAAGATACTAACTATGAGCCTGTTATCAGTTTGCCATCCATTTCCTATTGCAATATTACCAGCTTGTCATACTTCTTCAGAGATTGTGCATATTTACTGATAATGGTGGACTGTAGAATTGTGCATATTTGCTGATAATGGTGGACTGTAGAATTGTGCATATTTACTGATAATGGTGGACTGCAGAAGTTTGAGTAGACTTTTATGATGGAATTGTTCTGAACTGGGCAGTTTTGTCATTATAGGTGCATGCATTTTGTTTCATTGTTTACTGGAAAGATGTTCTGAATTGGGCAGTTTTGTCATTATTGGTGCATGCGTTTTGTTTCATAGTTTACTGGAAAAATGTTCAAAACAATAGGAAGGTGTATCAAAGAGCACATGTATGTTTCATATGCAAGGAGCCTATGATTTGAACACAGCCCAGAATTAATCTTTATCTGCCACTGGTAAAATGCATTTTCTTTGAATGTGGGTTTCAATGCTGTTTCAATTAATGTGAGTTTCAAGGGCAGAGAAGTTTTAATGCTAAGTTTGTTTAGCAGATGTCTTGGTGTTTGAGCTGCAAAATGCAAAATAAAACTTTCAATTGAAGTCCAAATCTTCATAGAAGTAAATCAGTATGCACATTAGTGTTTATGGTAAATGGAGTGAAATAGCCAAGTAATGGATCATTGGAATGGCTGCAGGGGGATGCTCCATTCGACCATGATTTTGTGAGGGGGAAGGGCGGCAAACTTAAAGACAGTCCCAGCTGAACTATACCTCCCAAATATCCAGATTTTCAAAGAATGAATAGATTCTTGCTTCTTATTTTTGGTTTGTTCCTCATAAAATTTGTGGTTTTCTGGCAAATCATTTAGGAATTAAGTCACTAAATAATGACACACTGAGTTTCAGACTTCATAACCTTCAGAAAAATGCATGCTAAAGTAAGACCTGTTGTTCTATCAACTGTCTCAGTTTATACAAGAGCAATTTTTAGAACTGTTTATATGTTCCCCCAATATATTTGGCCTTGTCCAGATTTATTGCATTAACAGGTTGAGAGGTACATGCAAATAAATTGCTTTATAGAATTAGGCATAGCCAAACCTCTCAACTGTCCCTGATTTTGGCTCAAAATGTTGTTCTTCCCCCTAATAATCCCTCCACAAAATAGCAATTTTGGAAGAAAACATGGAGGGTTTACAATTAAGAAATGACTGTAATAATCAGAGTTATAGATTACATTTATTTCAGAAATGCATGTAGAGTATTTTATTTTGTCAGCTGCTTAAGTTAGCAGTACTAATATTAAAGTGTCCATTCTTTGACAGGTTCCCAGCTGTATTGTGTGGCTATTTTATATTTTTATATCACATTTTTGGCCCATTTTTCATAAAATTGTGTTTTTTGGCAAATTAGTGACAAATCATTAAAGACTGAAGTTAGAAAATGACAGACATTTGAGTTTCAGATTTCATACCATCCAGAAAATTTATACTAATGCAAGACCTATTCTATTATCTTTCTAAGTTTATAAGAGCAATATTTAAAAATTGTCCTTATTTTTAGCCCTTTGTCCCACTTCTTTGTATGGCTTTGTCCAGATTTCTTGCTCTAAGGTTGAGAGGTATGACAAATGTGCCAGGGCCATCACAGTCAGCCAGAGACATTTCAAATTGTGACATACCTGTTGCACCCCCACTCCCCCATTAGTGACTCTGGATGTGTCGAAGCAAGGCAAGCAGTAGTTATGCAGTGTAAATGTGCAGAGTATCCCCCCCATCCAAGGTAGACACAAGTACTAGAGTGGCTTTTCATCTGTCCTTGATTTTTGCAGAATGGTCTGGTTTCTAGCATATTTTTTGTACTGTTGATTTATGCTTATTAGTCAAAGTGCCTGTTGCTCTGTGTTTAAGTAGCAATACTTTAATGACCATCATGTAAGCTTGGCTGAGATTGAAAGATGCAAGTAAGCTTTAATAAGCATACTGTTAAAGAATTGCCAACATTGAAAGCCTTTCTGTTGTTGCCATGTAGAGAATACTTAACTAGATAATGTATAAGCCTTGGGTATTGAAATGCATATGACAGTATTTGTAATAAGGGACAGGATTACATTATTTTAAGAAGCTCATTACACTTGGAGACTTCCAGTCATCTCTGCAGGTTTTACCCGTAAACTAAACAGAATGCCAATTGTGTGGTCCATAACCAGTACAGTAATCCTTTTAAGCAATGTATCTCGAGCTTATTTCTTGTTTACTTTTCATTTTTTACTTTGAGCATGTTTTCCCCATGAAACAAGTAGATAGTTGTCAGGCAGCAGGTCTTTTTTTGGATAAGAAACATTTTTACAAGTGGGGGCATCAGAGATTTCTACTTATAGCATGTTACTTGGTACTTTAATAAAGCTGAATATAAATTATAATTAGAACTGCAGTGCAAGAAGTGGTTTGAGTTGAGTGCTGCTTGTTTTTCTTATACTTGATTTTGACTGGCATTCCATTAATGTATTTAAAAAGTAATTTATTTTTTCATGCCTCACAACCTTTTTGTTTCCATCTAGATATTAAGTAAGCTGACATGCAGCCAATGCATTGAAATATTTTTATTCTCCTACACTTCATTTTGTCTTGATTGGACTCTCATAATGATGGTTTGGCACCCTGGTCAGTGTATTTAGTTATTTTTTGTGGTTTTGAGCATAGCTCCTCCTCTTTCTAGTTGCCCACACCCTTTCACATTGACCCCACCCATTCAGCTATCTCCTGCAGCCCCCCCTTTGATTTGAAGTCACCAGCCGCCACTGATATAATATATATATATATATATATATATATATATATATATATATATATAAAATATTAAAAAAAAAATATATATATATATATATATATATATATATATATACAGCTATATATGTATGCACATCCTATGTGTACAGATATGCCTATTTATGTAGATATATATGCAGACATACATAACTATATGTGCATACATATCTATTCTGATATACCTATTACTATCAATATATATATGTAGATATCCATAAGTATATGTGCGTATGTATCTCTATCTGTATATGTGTAGACATATATTGCTGTATATATATATGTATATATCTGAGGGTTTATATGTATATATATATATATATATATATATATATATATATATATATATATATATATATATATATATATACATATCCATCTATGTATGTCGATATGTATATGTGTATGTATCTATATAAACATATGGATAATTATATATACATATATGTCCACCATATGTCCTGAACGTGGAGTGGAGTCCTACCTCAGCCCCAATAGTCCCAACCTCTTTGTGCATGGAGATGTCAGGTATGTAGTGCAGGTATATATGTTGACTGTTGCTATTGTGATAGGGATTGTCTTCACAGACGTGTGTGGGAGGTCACATCTGCTTTAACATGTGCATGACAGACATCCCAAGGACATCATAGTACAGTACCACTGTTAGCACAGTAATGATCCTGTGGACGACAGCAGAGATATGGCCAATAAATGTGGATAGTCTGACACACTCTGGTCAGTCCAGAGGTATACACAGAACCCCTTAGTGCAAGACATGTGGAACAAGCCTGAAAATGTGGATGTTAACAGACATGTAAATGGGTATATCATGTAAATACTGGTATACATTTGCCCCCATAGGTTATGCATTCACACACCCCCCTGTCTGTCCTGATGTATAATAACCGCTGGTACAGAGGTGCCATGGCCACATACTACCACTAGTTAGTGACATACATCTGTACAGCATCCAACTGCTTTGTCTGACATACATGACTGTTATGGTGGCCTGGCAGCAGTAGATCTGGCAAGTATCTGGACATAACATCACACTAGGTAAGTACACTAAGCTGCTAGGCATGTAACAAAGCACTGTGCAGGCTACAGGCAGACTGCCACAATACTGGCCTACATTTCTTATGGGGGGAATACACATGTACATGCATATATAGCAGGCTCTACAAGCATATCACAGCACAGAGTAACAGGAAGCTGTGTGAAAGTGCATAACCACAACCAATGTGAACACAGCCACAGCCACATATGGTAGCTAGCTTAATATTACAGTATATGGACTATCTGATCAACACCATCCTCATATGTACCACTCACCCACTAAATCTACATATACTTGGCGACTACACTATGTGGTCCGATGTCTGTCTTTGGTATGGGACATGTGTGTGTTTGGCCCTACAAACATGTAAGCCAATAGGGTAACACACAGTTGAGCAGCATGTAACATCAGATAGAACAGGACCAAGAACAATGACATCTACCACAGTCTGTACACAGGTGAAGGTACATATTCACAATACACACACTGTCTACAATCAACATAAGTACACAGACCTCAGTACTGTACACACAACCACAGAATGTCCAGGTTATGTCCTCAAAGAGAACCGCTACTATACATAACCTGTGTCACAGTCTGATATCTCTCTGGCTTATCAGATATGATGTCAATAAATTATGGTGTACAGGACATATGCACCTCTTACTGCATGACTTATGTACACAGGTGGACAGAGGTATGGCTGGAGGCACAAACACAGGGCCAATATTCACATGTTGCTGTGATAACCTCATACATTTACTGTTGTAACAGGGTTTGTTGCAACATATGTCCTATGAGGGATATGAGGTACGTAACTTTCATGTCTGTCACCATATACTGACTGCAATCCTCACACTATGCTTCTGCAGTTCACAGATATGTGCTCTGTGAGTAACACAAGAAACAAAAGGCACCACACACTGCCCAGTCTGCAGATGACCCTCCAAATGGGGTTTCATAAGAAACATAGCACTGTCATGACAGGTATTAAAACATGTATACCACCATATCCACACACACCCTGTTAAACCAACTTTGATCCAAATGCAGAATAGCAACACTTACATTCTGTAGTCATGTCAGGCACACCCCCATCCTGTGTGTTGGCCTGTTTCCACAGTGTATGTTGTTAGAGGTAAATCCCCAATCCATCTGAGATGCTGTTTGCCAAACAACAGATGTAGGTCCTGCCCACAGTGAATGAAAAGGCCCAACACCATCATGATGTTCCTAGATGTTGGAGTGTGTTTCCATGCAATTGCCTATGGGAATGTTACCACAGCTGTTCCTCATGCAATCAGCTAGAGGATGGCTGCAATTTGTGCAGAGGCCATCAGCTGATCATTAGCATCACTTGCAAAATACATGCTGCTGCCTAAGGAAAGCAGGTGTAAGTCTCCACATCCACCAGAGAAAGAGTGGGAGAGGCAGACAGAGGCAAAGATAAGTCAGGGAGGGGTTGGGAGAGTAAAACCTAAGCATGTTTGTGTCACACACCTACCAGTACAGGGTATCAAACCCCTGATTGACTGGATATTGCTATCACATGTCTATGCAGTTATTGGATGCACCACATAGCTTACATGTTGAAGATCTCTCCAAATGTATATGTGATGGTGAGTAACATCTGCAACAGTGATATGGTAGCTATACTGTAGGTGTAGTACACATGCCTGTCTGCATAAACAGGTGTCAGCATCAACACAGCTACACTCTTTCAGGGACCCACACAGATTGACACACTTGGCAGGGTCAGGAATACATCTCCTCACTAGTTAGTTTGCCACAATACAGTACTGTGCAGGTACCACAGGGTTTATCCGTGGGTTATATGGGCAAATGGTATGTGGAGGTGTCTGACATCAGACAGCATGCTTCAGTATGCCAATTGGGGTTGTAGTGAGTGTGAATGTGGTAAAAAGCATCAAACACCACACACACAGATGCAGGATGCCAGTACTGACATGCATGGGTGCATTGCTTCATGGGTGTGTAGAGGTTGACTGTGCCAGACGGCTATACAAGGCTAGGTGATGGGTATACCTTGGCATCAGGCCACATGACAATGGTCTGCAGTGTGGCTCAGGGTTGTAGTGTCTGGATTGGCCCACACAGGTGGGTAGTGTATTTACCATCCAGTCACCTGGGCAACTATTGTGTGTGGCCGTTGCTGTGCATTGCTTGCCATGTATATGTTCTTTAGTCCATGACATGGACAGTGTCTGGGATGTGCACATGTCCCACATGCATGTACAGTGACATGTGGAACTATACCTGGGTTGTCTGGCCCATATTGTGTACACAGATTATTATCATCAGATGTGCCAGTCCTGGTCTCATGTGGCAGGAACTGGTAATGGACAGCAGGTTGAGCCTGCACCTACATTGTTAGCATGATACAGGTATTCCCTGGTGTCAGTGGCATCTGTTCATACAGGGCATGGTATGTCCTTTGTGGATCACATTTGATGGCACCACAGGTGCTGCAGGTGTCCAGTGGGGAACATAGTGAAGGTGCACTGTCTGCATGTATGTGCCTATTGTACTGATGGACAGGGTGCCATGCCCTCTGTAGCCCACTGCAATCATACCATGGTTACTATCTGTGGACAATATGCAGGGTACTACTAACATAGCGGTTCTTGTCTAGGCAAGTGGGTTTGTGTATGAGACATGGGTTGAGAGTGTTCTCTGGGTAATACAAGGGTTGCTAACTTTGTTCGCAATGCCTTGATATCACATGTAGGGGTATGGATTGGCACCCCAACCTCTCGGCTATTTCACATCTGTTATCCCTGTAAGGTGGACATTGTGACATATAATAGGGCCACCATATAAGAAATTTGCAAAACCCATCCACAATGAGTCCAGTTGTTACACACACATAGCCACCTCCAGACAAGATATGAATGACAAACACAGACACACACCTGCCATGTCTGGGATTAGAACTCCTACCTAACTAATTTATTATACTACAGCACTATGCAGGTATAGGATACACCACAGAGATTATTGGAACATGGTTTCCCCAAAGGTGCATTTCACAGTGAATGACATCAGTGGCCTTTCCAAAATTTGAGCTGTAGTGAGTGTGACTAGCCTAAAAAGCATTGCTCCCTACACAGACATAGAAACACACACACAAACATCCACATTTGCCATGTGTGGGAATAGAACCCCTACCAAGATTACTGGGCTACACTTTTCTCAAAGGTGTATTTTACAGTGACTGACATCAGCAGCCTTGCCAAAGTAGGGTATTTGATCTATAATGAGTGTGACTAGATTAAAATGCATTGCTCCTTACACAAACAAAGGAACACAATCACAAACATCCACACTTGCCATGTGTGGGAATAGATCCCTTACCAAAGTACTATATCACTCTACAGCATTACATTGTTATAAGACACATCACAGAGATCACTAGGTTACATGTTTTCCAAAAGTGTATTTCACAGTGAATGACATCTGCAGCCATGCCAAAGTAGGGTGTTTTAATTGTAGTGCGTGTGACTAGCCTAAAAAGCATTGCTCCCTACACAGACAGAGATACAGAGATACACAAACACACACAACTGCCATGTCTGAGATTAGAACTGCTACCTAAATAGTGTACCACACTACAGCATTAAACAGTTATAGGATGCACCACAGAGACTGTTGGGCTACATTGTTCTAAAAGGTGTATTTCACAGTGAATGACATCAGCGGCATTGCCAAAGTAGAGCATTTGAGCTGTAGTGAGTGTGACTAAACTAAAAAGCATTGCTTTCCACACAGATATAGAAACAAACACACTTACCATGTGTGGGAATAGAACCCCTAACAGAGTACTGTATCACACTACAGCATTACACTGTTATAGGACACACCACTGAGATTACTTCACTCCACCTTTCTCAAAGGTGTATTTCACAGTGAATGACATCAGCAGCCATGCCAAAGTAGGGCATTTTAATCGTAGTACATGTGACTAGCCTACAAAGCATTGCTCCCTACACAGACAGAGACACACAAACACAAACACACACAGTTGCCATGTCTGGATTTAGATCTGCTACCTAACTAGTGTATGACACCACAGCATTACGCAGTTATTGGATGCACCAAGGAGATTACTGGGCTACTCTATTCCCAAAGGTGTATTTCAAAGTGGATGACATCAGCAGGCTTGTCATAGTAGGGCTATGGGGAGAGCAGTGTGTGTGCATGGGCCATAACTCATTCATCTAGAGGTTGACACACCATATGCAGGCACACGCAGGGTTATATTCCGCAGGTACATGTATACAGCTGCTAGATGACTACTGCCATGTACAGTCATGTTGCACAGCTAGCACTTGCTCCACATAGTCTGTAATGCTGATGGATACCAGTAGCTAATTTCTACAGTGAGTGACATTTACACATCATGTGGTTGTAGCCATTTGGCTGTGTGCTGGGTGGGACAGGCCTCATGATGAATGGCTCTTTGTCACAGTCACTCTCTCCCACACATCTATGTATGTCTACTTTTGATTTATTGTAGTGTGTTGTCCTTGGATATATGTCTGTATTCCTATCCAATTTGTGTGCAAAGTATAACTGGTACATACTGAGGAGTATATGCACTAACATCTGCAGCTCTCAGATATGTATGGTCCACGGTTGTTTGCAGACATGGGCATCATTTGTTTGTGTGTGTTAGCATGCCCTGTATGACCTTCTGTATTGAATGTGTGGATCCATTCCAGGTAAACAAACAACAAATTGGGGTGACAATAAAGGCAAAGACCAAAAACAGATGTAAGCCAGCTGTTTAATCCACAAACCACACCGACACACCAGAGCACTCCACGAAGCTAATTATATCAGGGTATTTACAGGATAGTTACTTACACATTACATATTTTATATAATAATATATATAAATCCAATTATCAATTATAAAATTTATTTATTAAATTTATTAGATTTCTTAAAAGACACATTCACACTGAACATATCACACATTAAATAAAAAATAATAAATAAAAATAAATAAATACATATATAAAAAATATCAAAAAAATAAAAAAAAAAAACCAAAAAAACATAACCAAATTAATGACCATAAAATTACATAAAAAATTGTATCTTTTTAATCAATTCAATCAATTTATTCATTCATAATTAAATAATGATTATGATTAAAAAAAATATAAAAATTGGGGCTGGTGTAATTATGAAGATGATTGATGATGATAATGGTTTGCTTCAGCCAGTCAGTGCCAGATTGTGATTAAACAGGCTAGCTTACTTCATCTGTTCATGGTCTTTGCTTTGTGTTATTGTCATTCTGTGGTGGTGGTGGTTTGTACTTTAATCCATTCCAGGTAGTTTGTACTGCAGTGCAGAACTTTGTGTTGTACACCTACAGGTAGCAAACTCTTTCTGCAGGGTATCCTTAGATCATTTAGTAAAATGGGGACAAACTGTGCAGGATATAGAGTGTACTGTAGGTGATTGTGTCTGTGCTGCTTCTGCTACATGATACTGGTGTTAGCACAGATATTCAGACATGTGTGCTGTTATACACTGTGACATTTTATGTCCTCAAGTACTGTCAGGTGGACATTCTTGCTCACAGTGATGTCCTGGGTGACAAGGGTGACTGCATCTGTGTCCGGTATTGCAGGCAGATGCCTACATATTCAGGGTAAGTTATGCCATTCTAGAAGGGGAGCTGCAGACACTTGCTGCTGGGTCTGTGTATCCGGTTCAGCACCTTGGTACAGTGCTGGCAGAGGTTCCCATACTTGTACATCCATCAACATGACAGTATGGCCTTATCTTGCTGTGACAATACCTCACAGCTGTACGGATTCATTCAGGTTACTCAGAGGAAGGGGCCATGAGTCAGGACATTACCCCAATGTGGTGTACAGGCAGGTTTGTAGCCACCCATTTATGTGTTTGCAGCCAAGGATAGTGTGTGCACACAGCTGTGTGTCAGACCTTGCACATTCCATGCTGCCCATGTGCCCACCCCCCCTCTATTATTCTGTCCTCTTTCATACATTATGCATACGTTCTCTGATACTTTCTCTAAGGTTATCACCTCATCACAGCTGTGTTTTGGTGTTGGTCCACAGTTCATGCAGTGGGACATGGTGGACATGTTACTGTGGTTTGTCCACATGACCTTGCATATAGCTTATGTGCAGTGTGTTATGCTGTTATTTGGGTGTCCATGACATAGCATGCATTGGCAGTACTTGTGAGACACAGGCCTTTGGAAGAGGCCTCTAGCCATTTGGTGGTGATGTAGGCCAGCTGTGGCAGGCCATTGCATTCTGTCAGTCCTACAGTCTCAGACTGCAATACAGTATATTCCCCTGGGGTGACAGGGTAGGTGTGCTAGGTGTTCATGCCAATACTTTCTATCAGTCTTGATCAGGTGATGTGGATGCTGGCAGGGTGCTACCTACAGCTAGGGACACACCTCCATGGGACACCTGCACTGCATACTGTATTCTTTCGCTATTGCCATATACAGATGGGGTCATATTGTACCCATTCCCAACAGCAGGGATATGACCAGAGAGGTATTAGTGGGTGGTGTTTGGGTGAGCTGAGTGCATATGTGCTATGGACACTACTTGCATCTGATGCACAGATATGCATGGGGCATTCCAGTTATGCTGGCATGTGCAGGTACATCAGCTGTTTCCCAATACATCAGTCCTACCACATTTGTGGTCTGCATTTGTTCGGCTAGAAGACACCGGTATCCCCTACTACAGGCCCAGATAATGTGATGCATACCAGTATGTACAATTCCAAGGGCATGTCCATTTCAGTTACACATTATATACTGTATGTCTGGGGTAATTTCCCCTGTGTGCTGCTTGTATATCTAGCCCAACAGCGATGCCATGTCAATCTTTCAGATGGTGACACATATTACCACCATACATTTACAATGCCTTACTGTTAGCATGTGTTATAGGGGTGCGAATTGTCTTTTGCACTGCAGTTGTGAGGACTTGGCCCTGTCATCAGCAGTAGTGGGCAATGGCCGCCAGATCATACCTCAACATGCATACATACTGACCACTCTCACAGAATATGAAACACACACCAACCTAACACACACATACCTGCATATTGTGCAAATGCTACAATCTATCCTGCTACCTTGGCCACATCTGGGCATCTGTGCTCCACTGGTATTATACCTACACATACATGTTACTAAATTTCTACATAGGACTGGGGGCACACCTTACTGTTACTCCATTTCTAAATATGATTGGGGGGTACACCTGACTGTTACTACATGTCTACATAGGATTGGCGGGTGGCACACCTGACTATTAATACATTTCTACATAGGACTGAGGGCACACCTGACTCTTACTACTGTCTACATAGGATATCGGGGGGCACACCTGACTGTTTCTACATTGCTACACAGGATTGGGGGGGCACACTTGACTGTTACTACATGTCTACATATAATTGGGGGACACACCTGACTGTTACTACATGTCTATATAGGCTGTGGGGGGGCACACCTGTTGGTTTCTACATTGCTACAAAGGATTGGTGGGGCACACCTGACACTTGTACACATTTGCTATTACTGTACAAGTATGTCAGGTGCTCCATTTCATTCTGTTTTCTAACCTATCATGCTGACTAGAGGCATGTCAGTGTACTACAGGTCTTATGTTTGATTGACCTACATATTAGTTTCTGACTTCCAACCCTTCAGAACTAACATCCCACTGCCTGACTTGATGTAGTCTGTCTGTGTAGGCCTGGGGGAGATGTTACCCATAGGCATCATTCATTGACCTTAGCACAACCTTTGTTTGTGATTGTCTACACCTGTCCTGCTGGCTGTCACTGTTGTTGGGTATGTGAACCTTCCTGACTGTCATGTGTGTGTCATAAGGACACACATTTGACCCAGCGCATTTTCTGCAGTGGGTTATGTCACCATGTGTAGTATTGGCTACTATGGTGACATCCATATTTGTTACAGATCTCATGCTGCCACTATAAGTGTCTACTATCTGCTGGCATCCCATTCAGCTACCTGATTCCCTTGCATGCTCACATCCATGCCATAGATACAAGTAACAACACATACTACTCCAATCAGCAATTGGTAAGGGGAGTGACTTACCTTGTGGGTGTGCCAGTATTGAGGATGATGCTGGGGGATGCCTATGTCGGATGCACATAGTACACTCCCTATACTTGGTTGAGTACAGGTAGTGTCATGATTGGCATCTCTTTTACTGTATGTGCGAGTCAGAGAGAGGTGTCATTCCCTGGGTCTCTACTGTGTCAGTGTATGTGCTATGCATTGCCTCTTTGCCAAGGCCATGGCATAATGGCAACCCCTCCATCTGCCTACTGGGGCAGGCTCAAGTTGTTCCTCCTCTGAGTCACTCTGTGCCTGTGCAGGCCTTGGCATTGGTGGTGGGCTGTATGGCCCTGCCCCATGCTGTTCCTGCTGCAGCTGTTTCCACAGGATCATATTGTTTAGCATGGCACATATGATAACAATTTGGGTGCATGTAGCTGGTGAGCATTGCAAGGCTCCACTGGATGTGTCCAGGCACTGGAACCATGACTTGACCATCCCAAACACACGCTCTATTATGATTCTGGCCTGCGTGTGTGCCTCATTATGGCATTCTTGTTCAGGTGTGTGTGCATTTCTGATGGGTGTCATCAGCCATGGCTCCAGTGCATAACCAGCATCCCCCACTAGGTGACCGTAAGGGATATCCCTATTGGCAAATCTCTGGTACAGCTGCATCTGATGCCAGATGTGGGAATTGTGATAGCTTCCAGGGCAGCCAGCACACACATTCATTATAATGCCCTGGGCATCACACATGACCTGGCAGTTGATGGAGGGGTAGCCCTTGCGGTTGATGTAGACCCTACCCTGCTCACTGGGTGGTGCTTTGATGCATATGTGCATGCAGTCTATAGTACGCACCACCTCAGGGTATTGTGCTATTTGGTGGAAGAGATGCATATTGCTGGCCAACACCTCACAGGTGTTGAGGAAATATACATGCTCACCGCCATGTGCTGACATGGCATCCAGGAACTGGTGGAATACTCTGGATGCTGATGCCTCTGAGATCCCCATGATATCCCCAGATGGATATTGGGAGGTACCTGTGGCTAGTATTCTTAGGCCTACACATACCTTGGTATCCACTGGGATGGGTTTCCCTCTGTTAGCTCTGTGTGTCAGGCGTGGCTGGCACAACTCACGAATTTGCTGTAGGAGGTCCCTGTCCACCCTATCGTGCTAAACTATCTCCAGCTCATGTAGCCCCTGGTAGGTTACCCTGGGTATGTACCCCCTTCTCCATCTCCTCACTGTGGGTTGGTCGACAGCATTCTCATCCTCACCACCATCAGCCTCTTCCACATGTTTATGTCTGATAGCTGCTACAGCCCCTATCATTCTGTCATTTTTGTTTATTAAAATTTACCCGCTTGTATACACCGGTGGTGCAGAGTATGTGGGAAAAAACAGAGGGAAAGGTGTTTTCATAGTTTATAGTAGTGTTCTGGGCTGGGCTGGTCTGCTGTCTGTGCAACTGGCTGATTTTGATACATTTCACCTGCCAGCTATGCTAGCTCTGCTAGATTACCTTCCAACTGCAGTTTTCCCTTCCCATTGCCTTCCTGTTTAAGCCCAGGGGCAAGCCGCACAAACACAGTGTTTAGATGTGCACAGAGCTGCTATTTCCTGGTTTACTTTTTTTTTCCTTTAAAACATGGTGTGTAGCACACACACCTGCTTAGGCAATGTAAAGAGGGCTAGGCAGCTTCAGACACACTCCCTTGCTTAGCTCTGCCACAGGGCCCCAATCTGCTTACAGTATGCCTGACACCCCCCCCCCATGATGTCAGCTATCTCCTAGGGTTGCACCAAGCTATTCCTGCTCTTACACTGTTAGTTGCTGACTAGCATGCAGGGGAAATCTGGGATTCAGTATCATTCCCCTCATTTACATAGGATTGCCTGCTGATGCACAGTTACATGTCCCACACTGAGCCTCCCCCTTAGCAACCACTATTTACTGGCCATGTTGTCTTCTGTCTGCCATTGAGTATAATGGCAAAATAGTTATTTTGGTTAGAATGCTTATTTTGTTTTTTTTTTTTTCTTATTTTCTACCGTATCCCATTTGCACTCCACTGCCATATGCTTAAACAGCCTGTGAAGACTGGTAGAGAAGGGTGAAGGCTGCCAGCCTAGCCAGATAGAATTGTGCAGATAATTCTATCATTTGTAAATACTGTGAAATGTTGAACTTAAAACAATGTGGTAACATTGCCCTCTGCTGTAAAGAAAGCTAAGGCAAGCATTTGTTGTTGGTCCTTTGAAATTAAAATTACTTTGTCTGTTCCTTTGAGGTTAGAATTTGGAGTCGATGAGTCTGGAGTAAGCATCCTGCCTATTGTTTTAACTTAAGGAATAATTACTATAATTTGCATGTGGAATGTCTTTTATTGAAGTGTAAAAGAATGTAAATGCAGTTTCAGTCAGCCTGGGAACTCCAGGAAAGTGTAAAAGAAATGATGTAATGTTTTATCAGAACTGCAGTTTCAATTTAAACAGTGAGAACCAGAGATTATTGAGCATTTTTGTCTGACTATCCAACTCATTACTGCCTTATGCTCCCTTTATGTAAGTAGCATGTTAGAATTGTGTTTTCTCTTAGAAGTAGCTAGGAATTAGAAAAGATTAGACTAAGTGTGTTTCTGTTATGTCAGAACTGTACTACTGAATTATATTAAGTATTTCTGTGTGATCTCTAAACTCTTTTGACTAGCACTGTGTAGTAGAAAGTATTATCTTGTGATTTTAATTATTTATTCTTAAATATTTTAAAACCTTTTAACTGTGGCTGTTTTGTGTAGAGATAGTTTAAGTTCTAGAGTACATTGCATGCATATATATATATATATATATATATATATATATATATATATATATATATATATATAGAGAGAGAGAGAGAGAGAGAGAGAGTTAGTTTACTGTCCAGGTCATGACAAATAAGCTTTGACTGTTTAGCCACATCTATCAATTGGATAATAATATTGCACAGTAATAATTGGACACCCTTTTAAGGGCCTTTGAGTAGCTGATAATTATTAGTGGGTGGTGGCAGCTGGTACTATCGTATAGTCTAGGTAAAAGGGGCACAGCTGGAGAACCTGTGCCAGCCTTCCACAGAAGTGTATGTGTGGTTGTGTAAACTCTTATCTCAAAGTGTGTATGTGCCAGCTACTTGGGCAGGGACATGAAGCCCTGGTTGGACAGAGAGGGTGCTGGAGATTTTAGCTTGCCCACTTGGCTGATTTCTGGACCCTATAGCTGTGCCAGTGGGGAGACTTATTGGGGACCTGGGGAGCAAGAGAGCAACCAGCCCCAGACTAACTGGGATCTCTGTGTGCTCTTAAAGGAAATTGTACTTTTCTGTGTGTATTTGCTATCCTTTCCTCATATATGAGACACCCTCTCTGGTGTTAGTGGTGAGGATTGCGGCTCCTTGATTGCTGGGCCAGGGCATGGGCATCACATATTATTTCGTGTAAGTGTTTGGGATATCCTCACATATTAATTGTTTGGCAGTGGTGGGATATCCACATCACATATTAATTAGTTGGAAAATACTAATTGGCTTGTGGTGTGGGTAGAGTGAGTCCTGTAGCTTGTGTACAGTGAGCTTTGAGGGTTGTTTGTACTCTAAAACAGCCATGCAGTGAATACTTAGAGTTCAGATCACAATTTTTTTATTTCTTTTGTTAGCTTAGTAAAGGAGAGCAGGCAGTATGTCAGCAGAGGAGTATGGAAAGCTGACAAGGTGCCAGCTGCAAGAGATGTGCCAGGCTAGGGGACTGATGCATGGAAACCTGGCTAAGGCAGACTTGATTGCAGCCTTGGTTACAGCTGCATCAGAAAACAGCAACCAGGAGGACAATCAGACTGGCAGTGGATATATAATTCCCTCGGAGAATGGACAGCTCAACCTTTCTGGAGTGGACTTAAAAATCCAGCTGGATCTAAAGAGACTTGAGCTGGAGACCAGGCTTGTGGAATTAGAAGCAGCTGAGAGACTGAGGAGAATGAGAAACTGCTATGTGTAGAAGCTGAGGAACAAGAAAGGCAGGGGCAGCATGAAAAGGAAATGCTGACTCTTTGCCAGAGTCATGGAGGTAATGGAGAAGGGAGTAACTGGACCCCAGAAGCACAAAAGGTCAACAAATTTCTTCCGCAGTTTAAAGAGGTGGATAATTTTGATAGTTTTGTTCATATGTTTGAGAGGATATGTAAACAATATGAAGTTGACCAAGGGCTTTGGGTACAGTTCCTGATCCCCTTACTCTATGGCAAAGCTGTAACTGTTCTGTCCAAAATATCTGATGTTGTATGTTTTTATTATACTGCTGTAAAAAATGTCTTTTAGAACTGTTTTAAGCTAACACCTGAAATGTATAGGAGAAAGGTTTGTGAGCATAGACACAAGGCAGATGAAAGTGCATGTGAAGATGTTGCTGAATTGAGCACTTATTTCCATAGGTGGGTGAGTCGATGTCAGGTCACGAATTTTGAAGGGCTGGCAGTCCTTTTGGTGAGGGAACAAGCCCTTAGCACTTTGCTTGAGGACATGAGGATCTGGTTAGCTGATAGACAATGTGCTACTTCAGATGGGATGGAGAAGAAGGGAGACCTCTACCTTGCAAGAAGGACAGCCCTGCACAGGAAGGGGACCCCCAGTACTGCTCATGGGTCTAAAGGCACCCATGGTGGGCAACACAGACTGCCACAACAGAATCTGCCAGTAGTAGGGGAAGCCACTTGTCCAGGTACATGTAGAGGAGCTAATGTTAAATGTTTTGAATGCATCCAGTGGGGCCATGTGGCATACAGGTGTCCATGGAGGCAAGGTGGGAAACCAAAGGTGAGTGAGCCAGAAAGTGGGAAAGGCAAAATGCCAATAGTAGGTTGTCTTGGGACAACAAGGGTACTGAAATACCATCCTGCAAATGTCCTGAGATAGAAGGATTTGGATGAGGCAGTACCATGTACTTATGCAGTTACAAGCGGTCAGGCTAGGAGACAAGCATGTGGGTCTTGTAGCCTGGGGGGAGACCCAGACAGTCTGCATACTTGCAGCCAGAACTGGTGAGGTGATTACTTCAGTCAGGGAGCTACTCTGTAGCAGTGAAACTGAGGGTGAGCCACAGTTGCTTGTGGGTACTGATGGTCCCTTGGTTAGAGTGAATGCAAAGGTTGAGGTGAGTAGTAGTACACAGGCTGACAGTGAGGCACCACTGTCAGAGGATGCCAGACTTCCTTTGTAAGAGGAGCTGGGAAAGGTTACAAGGAGAGAGTTGAGACAGGCTCAGCTCTCAGACCCTACATTGCAAGGCCTGAGGCAGGTAGCTAGGGAGGCATTTGATTCTCAATGTAAGGGGGAATCTGTATACTGGGACAAAGGGTTACTATGCAGAGAGTGGACCCCTGAGGGAGGGCTAGAAGGTGAGAGAGTACAGCAGTTGGTAGTCCCTAGACACTACCATCTGGCGCTTCTAGCTATAGCCCATGATATTCCCTTTGCAGGTCATATGGGCATAAAACATACAAAGAGGTGTATAATGCAAAACTTCTATTAGCCTGGAATTTCCAGAGATGTAATATGGTACTGCAGGACCTGTGAGCTGTGCCAAAAGGTAGGCAAGGCAGGAGGCAAGGTGAGAGCTCCTTTGATGCCTTTGCCTGTGATTGAGGAGCCATTTCAGAGGGTAGCTATGGATATTGTGGATCTTCTGAGTACCCCAAGTTCCACAGGGAACAAGTATATCCTAGTGGTAGTGGATTATGCTACACAATACTCTGAGGCAGTGGGTTTGTCCTCCATTGAGGCAGAAAAGGTGACAAATGCTTTGTTAGGGATTTTCAGTAGGGTAGGTTTCCCAAAAGAAATACTGACTGACAGAGGTGCTGATTTCATGTCAGACCTGCTGGCTTGTCTGTGGAAGTCCTGTGGGGTGAAGCACCTAAAGACCACCCCTTACCATCCCCAGACTAATGGTCTTGTTGAGAGGTTAAACTCTACAATCAAGTCCATGCTATGGGCATTTGCAGATCAGTTTAAGAGGGAGTGTGACAAATATTTGCCCATCTGTTGTTTGCTTACAGAGAGGTTCCCCAGGAATCCACAGTTTTTTTACCCTCTGAGGTGCTGTATGGACATAGGGTGAGGGGACCTCTAGATTTAATTTGAGACAAGTGGGAAGGAGAGTGCAAGTCTCACAAGGAGTCTGCTGTGGCATACATCCCAAACATCTGGACAAGGCTCAGGGAACTCATGGGCTTGGCCCAGGAGAACCTGGCAGAAGCCCAACAACAGAAAAATGTGAGGTATGACAGGAATGCTCGAGCTAGAGAGTATGTTGTGGGGCAGCAGGTAATGGTTCTCATTCCTGTCAGACATAACAAGCTGCAAGCAGCTTCGGAGGGTCCCTACAAGGAGGTAAGAAAGGTAAGTGATGTGAACTGCATGGTGGAACTGCTAGGCAGATGACAGGGCACAAATTGTACCATGTTAACATGATGAAACCTTACCATGATAGGGAGGTCCTTGTGCTGAGCATTTGCAGTGGATTGCAGGAAGAGTCTGCGGGAGATCTAGGAAATGATCTCCTCAGTGAGGCTTGGGCTAACACCTCAGTGGAAGGGGTAGCAATGTCCTAGCAGCTATCTCCTACCCAGGTTCGAGAAATCTGAGCAGTGTTGCAGGAATTTGGGGACATGTTCACTGGGAAACCAGGGTGCACCCTCCTGGTGCAGCACCAGGTGGATACAGGACCCCAAAGGCCAATTAGGCACCACCATTATAGAGTGCCTGACAGAGTCAGAGAGACCCTATGGGAGGAGATACAGGAGATGTTGGAACTAAGGGTGATTCAAGAGTCCAGTAGTCCCTGGGCCTCCCAGTGGTGCTGGTGCCAAAGAAGGATGGCAGCACCAGGTTCTGTTTGGACTACAGAAAATTAAATAGTCACACAGAGTCGGATGCTTACCCCATGCCTAGGACAGATGAGGCCCTAGAGCAGCTGGGTGGGGCTAAGTATCTTACAACCATTGATCTTACCAAGGGTTACTGGCAGGTGCCCTTGAATCCTAGTGATAGAGAGAAGTCAGCCTTTGTGACTCATTTTGGTTTGTATGAGGTCACAAAGATGCCCTTTGGGATGAAGAATGTCCCAGCAACTTTCCAGAGGCTGGTAGATCATATACTAGCAGGAGCAGGAGGATTTGCCCTTGCTTACATAGATGATATTGCCATCTACAGCCTTTCCTGGCCAGAGCACCTTCAGCATGTCAGGGAGGTGCTGGGCAGACTACAGAGGGCAGGGTTGACCATTAAGTCAAGTAAATGTCAGGTGGGTATGACAGAGGTCTCCTGCCTAGGACATAGAGTGGAGAGTGGTAAGATAAGGCCAGAACCTGCCAGAGTGGAAGCTATTCAGGCAGGGCCTGCACCTGTTACTAAAAATCAGGTGAGGACATTTTTAAAGACAGCAGGGTACTACAGAAAGTTCATCCCCAGTTATCGTACCATAGCTGCTCCCCTCACAGGCTTGACAAAGAAGAACAGGCCAGATAAGTTAGTGTGGGCCCCAGCATGTGAGCAGGCATTCCAGAAGCTTAAAGAAGCTTTGGGAGGACCCCCTGTGTTAGCCAGTCCAGATTACAGCAAATAATTTGTTGTGCAGGTGGATGCTTCAAACCATGGGGTGGGGTCTGTACTTAGCCAGATTTCTTCAGAGGGGGAAGAGCACCCAGTGGTTTATCTCAGTCATAGGCTCCAACCCAGGGAGGAATGCTATGCAGCTGTAGAAAAGGAATGTCTAGCCATAGTGTGGGCACTGCAGAAACTTCATCCTTATCTGTATGGAAGGAAATTCATTGTTATGACAGATCACAACCCTCTAACATGGTTAGACAGAGCCAGTCAACAAAATACCAAGTTGCTAAGATGGAGCCTGGGGTTGCAAGCATATGATATGCCAGTGCAGCACTGCAGTGGGAGCAACAATGCCAATGCAGATGGGCTCTCAAGACAGGGAATGGGGTAGGTATACTCAGATAGACATAACCCTCTCAAACTGCGTTTCTCAAGGGTCACTTGAAAAACTAGCTTGAGTTGTTCAGGGATAGAAATGTGAAGACTGGTAGAAAAGGGTGAAGGATGCCAGCCTAGCCAGATAGAATTGTGCAGATAATTCTATCATTTGTAAATACTGTGAAATGTTGAACTTAAAACAATATGGCAACATTGCCCTCTGCTGTAAATGAAGCTAAGTCAAGCATTTTGTGTTGGTCCTTTGAAATTAAAATGATTTTGTCTGTTCCTTTGAAGTTAGAATTTGGAGTCATTGAGTCTGGAGTAAGCATCCTGCCTGTTGTTTTAACTTAAGGAATAATTACTAGAATTTACATATGGAATGTCCTTTATTGCTGTAAGTGTAAAAGAATGTAAATGTAATTTCTGTCAGCCTGGGAACTCCAGGAATGTGTAAAAGAGATGATGTAATGTTTTTATCAGAACTGCAGTTTCAATTTAAACAGTGAGACCCAGAGATTATTAAGCATTTTTGTCTGACTATCCAACTCAGCACTGCCTCATGCTCCCTTTATGTAAGTAGTATGTTAGAACTGTGTTTTCTCCTAGAAGTAGCCAGGAATTAGAAAAGATTAGACTAAGTATTTTTCTGTTATGTCAGAACTGTACTGCTGAATTATTTTAAGTATTTCTGTATGATCTCGGAACTCTTTTGACTAGCACTGCGTAGTAGAAAGTAACGTCTTGTGGTTTTAATTATTTATTCTTAAATATTTTAAAAACTTTTAACTGTAGCTGTTTTGTGTAGAGATAGTTTAAGCTCTAAAGTACATTGCATATTTATAAAGTTTACTGCCCAGGTCACTCCAAATAAGCTTTGACTGTTTAGTCACATCTACCAATTGGATAATAATATTGCACAGTAATAATTTGACACCCTTTTAAGGGCCTTTGTGTAGCTGATCATTTTTAGTGGGTGGTGGCAGCTGGTACTACCATATAGTCTGGGTAAAAAGGGGCACAGCTGGAGAACATGTGCCAGCCTTCCCCAGAAGTGTCTGTGTGGTTGTGTAAACTCTTAACTCAAAGTGTGTGTGTGTGTGTGTGTGTGTGTGTGTGTGTGTGTGTGTGTGTGTGTGTGTGTGTGTGTGTGTGTGTGTGTGTGCGTGTGTGTGTGTGTCAGCTACTTGGGCAGGAACATGAAGCACTGGTTGGACAGAGAGGGTGCTGGAGATTTTAGCTTGCCCACTAGGCTGAGATCTGGTCCCTATAGCTGTGCCAGTGGGGAGTCTTATTGGGGACCTGGGGAACAAGGGAGTAACCAGCCCTGGACTGACTGTGATCTCTGTTTGCTCTTAACGGAAATTGCACTTTACTGTGTGTATTTGTTATCCTTTCCTCATATATGAGATGCCCTATCTGATGTTAGTGGCGGGGACAGAGGCTCCTTGATTGCTGGGCCAGGGCATGGGCATCACACAGCCGAGATAGGCTAAAAAAAAAGTAGATTTTTTTTTTCTTTTTGTAACTGTTTTCCATGCCAATGGCCTTATAGTTGGCCATTGGCATGCTTTCTACATAATATCCACCCTTTATTTGGAGCTGTCATGGCTCCGTTTTGTAGTTTGCAGAAATGTACTCCGTTACTGGTGGAGTAAATTTCTGCTGATTACACTAGTCCTGCAGAGCTGGTTTCCAGTTTCCTGGATCACAAATTTACCTCCTTTGCATGGATTTCTCCTGCAAATGGGGTAATTTACATACAGGGGCTGAGTCTGTGCAGGACTAGTGCAGGAGCACTTGTGCACGTTCCTATAGGTTATTCCTGGATCGCACGGCAGACATATTGCCTGCTGGAAGTTCTGCACTAGTCCTGCACACCTTGCAGGGCTTGCTGAAGCCACGGGGACTGTTTCCTATTTCAACAGTATTTTATGACATTTTTGATTCTTAAGGTGATGGTTCAATCAATTGATTAATCAATTAATGCCCAGTTCCCTCTTCTACTAACTTTGTGGGTCATACTTGAATGGACCATTGGTTTGGGGATTCTTTGATACTAGTTCTACTGTCTATAATCATGTGACAGCCATAAACCCCTCTCTTCCAGTTGAGTTGAGCTAGCAAAAAGTCACTTACCTCCCCAGCCAGTTCCTGTAGCTCTTGAGCCGCTAATCAAAGATGTCATAGCAGAGGAGTAACAAGGGATGGTCTAAGAGGGTAGTTGTGCTCAGGCACAAGGTCTCAGAAGGGCAAAACTAGCAAGTGCTAAAGGTGTTTGAGTGTAGTACAGCTTCAGGAATGAATATTGATGCTGATGAAGTATGGAAGCACTCAGTGTTTGGTGATGTAACCATAGCAAGTTGCACACAACATTTGCAGCAAGCAGTTTGCTACAGTTTCAGAACAAAAAAGGAGCTTTATTGTCATATTCAGCATACTTTGTTGTTTTACATCTCAACTATGATTTGAAGATGTGGTGCTAGTTTGGGGATCTGCAGAGGGTGCCTAATGATCCAGCTACAGATTTGGTCACAGCTTGTACTCCATCTCTTAATGTCATGGAACAAGGTTCATAAAATGATTTTTAAGTATCAAAGGCTTTTTTTTTTGTTCGTTTGTTTTTATTTATTTATTTTTTGTCCCCTCAGATTTCGTTTTTACTGGCCTGGCCTCCAGTAACCAAGGTCCACACTGGGTCTACCAGCTTGCCTCCAACCCTCCCCAGACTTATTCAGTTACCACTGGGGATGGTCGTGGATCCTGAATGCTTCCTGGGGGCTCAAATTGTCTGTGATTCCATCTGTGGGGGATTTTTTTTTTATGACCTATCCAACTCCCTTTCCCCACACCCCCTATACTTATTGATTATATCCGAGGACAACTCCCCTCTCTGGACCATGCCCCTAAAGAGCACATGAACAAGTGTCCTCCCACTTTGGATGGGCACACCCATCCCTTCTCTGCTGCTCTGTCAGTCGCCCGAGCTGCAAATCAAGCCCAAGTTGGCTGGGCAATAATCAGGGTAAATAGCCCAGAATTCTAACAATAAATAGAAAGTAAACATAGTTAATGCACTGAGTTTGGTATTAAATTATTTCTTTAATAACATATTTAAAAATAAATCTATTTGAAATTGTTTTAGCTATTTGTCAGCAATGTTGTGTGCTGAGGTATATACCCTTAATTTACCCAGAATATAATGCTGATTTCCTGAATGACCTACTGAATCTCTGTGGATGTCATTTTATGTATCAGAACTAGACCAGACTCATTGTCATCAATGTTACTTTGTAGATTTTTAGTAATTGATCTGTGTTTGGAATTGACAGAAGCCCCATCATGTGCTGTACTCAAAGTCAGTAATACATTAAGAAAGGAATGAAATGGAATGGTTATTGGAATAATACTGACATATCACAATGCTGCATTATTCATCAATAAATTTGGTGCCCTCAGCATCTTAATTATTTTCCAGATATGACACTGACATGATTTCCAACTCAAGTGCTACATGAACAACTACTACAAATCTGGGTTGTTTTCTTGTTTTCTTTACATACTGCCTTGCTAAATGAAAATGTTTGTTCGAGCAAGTTTAAAATAAGTGGCCTCCAGTCTCCTTTACAATCATGATTGCAGTCTTATTTCTTTCATGACGCTCACCTAAACACAAGATAAAACCCACATTGCTGATATATTGATACATTAGCTAATCAACGGTCAGTTATTAGTCAATTAGTTAAGCATGTGACATAGCTGATTGATTATGCTTAATCTTATTAGCTTAATAATCAGTTCACTTGCTTTTCTTTTTTCACCTATAGCAGTGACTTAATATGAAAGCACATCTTAATAAAGGTTGTGCCATCTCTATAATGTGGAAATCAATGCATGCTGTCATCAACAGCCTTTACCAACTCCTCACTAACTAGTGCAGTAAATTAACATTATATCTAGATCTTTTCAATGGCTAAACCACTGTGAATACATTAAGCATTAGCCAAGAGCCTGTAAATAGATTTCAGCACTATGTAATTATTTCCCCACAGCATTTTTTGTTTTCAGATTATTGTTTATATTATGACAAATGTATGTGGTATAACAGCACCAGACAGGAAACGTCCTGTTTCTTAGTGTTTTTTTTTTCATTCTAAGTCTATTTACATTTCCTTAGTTGGAAACACATATTATCACCTTATTTCTCAAATATGTTGCTTGTATAAGAATCAGCCATCAGATTGCTGAACTTCAAGGAGATGTCAGGAAAATAACTTTTTAATACACTGTGTAAAACATAATGCAAAAAATAGATACAGTGATATCATTAATCAGGTGAAAATAAAAAAACATGAACTGGTAACATCAGTTTTGAAAGTGTTAATCAATAGTAAATGTATAGCTGCTCAGTCCCTCTGATGAACACCTGTGTCAACAATTAAAATAATGCAAAGCTGTTTAATACAATCAGAATACATAAAATCAGCACCATAGAACATCAAACGTTTCCCAAGATGTCTACTGCCTTATCTGTGAAAGACACCAAAGACACAATTTTTGAGAACGATAACAAAGACAATCCCCTGGATTTACTAATCTTCTGTGCAGGACTAGCTTAGTCCTGCACAGAAGCGGCCATTTAGGAGCAGGACGGCAGCATGCCATGCATAGTAATGAAGGCACGCTGCCTGAGCTCCTAATCTTACACGGAGCATGTAAGAGTGCAGGGGGCATGTCTGATAGCAGAGCTTTCAGAATATACACACCCCCACAATGAAGAACAGGTGAAAGGCCAAAGAAATGAGCGAGACCGCTCATAGGTGTCCGCATATCCCCAGCAACATTCTCCCACATGTACAACAGCAATAGTAAATACAAATAAAATGAACAAACCTATTTTTTTATTAAGAATCTAATTAAAGCTAAACATAGGTGCGCAGGTGTGCCCATTGCTTAGTTATAGTTAATGCAGCTTAAATGGCTGAAGAGGATAACAAGGAAGATATATGCAAGTTAAGCAATATAGCAATAGTGTAGTGGGCAGAGCAAATGCCTTACGAGCAGGCATTCCTAGTTCAAGTCCCACTGCAACACATCCCATTTTCCATGGCAAATCATGTTATGACCAATATTTTAGTTGCATAACCCACTAAATAACATATATTTGTGAACTGGAGTACTGCATTAAATGCACATGTGAGGTGTCAGTGTCATAATGTTGCAAAGTCCCCAGATAAGCACATGTGCCCCATACAGTATATGTACACAGGAATCATGGATACAAATGGAAGATAAAATGTATAATGAATGACAACTCCATACAGCTACCAAATCCCCCACCTTCCCAAGAACCATTAGATATTACTGTCTAAATCAGTGCAATTGTAAGTGGGAGTAAGCACTAGTAAGCAAGTGTAAGCACCAATAAGCAGTAGTAAGCATATTTAAGCAAAAGTAAGTGGGTTTAAGCCTGTTTGCATGAGTGTAAGCAATGCTCACACAGGTTAAGCAATTTTGCGGCTAACTCTCTGTAAGCATATTCAACCAGCGGTTAGCATTGCTTACCCTCGCAAACCCACTTACAACTGCTCAAAAGTGCATTAATCACTCTGTATCCAACAGCCCTTGTTCTGCCCATCAACAAAATAAACACCCTTGGTGGTCCTGAATCCAGGACCCTATACAATAGGGTCACAGTAGTTAACCACCAAGGCATCACATCAGTACAGAAGAATGAGGTATCACCAAAGAAGTTATCACTATAGTAAAATCAAACTGAACCTGTGAAAGGAATCAGTATATAGTCATATGTTCTATAACCCACTGCATAACATAAATATGTGAAATGGAGTACAGCAGTAAGCCCAGAAGTGAGGTGTAATTGTAATAGAGTCCAATAAAACACAAGGACCGCATACAGTGTATTTACACATGAATTATGGATACCAGGTATATATATAAGATGTAATGAATAAAAAATCAATGCCAAAACAAAATATAATGCAAAGTCTAATGTAATCAACGTTAAGCATTGCACAGGCCAGCTTAAGAGGTGTAAGCAATGTGTAGGCCAGCTAACTCAATGTGCCCAGTGTCATACCCGTTTAAACAATGCCAACCTTAGGTAAGCAGGTTTGGCCATAGCCTAGCTTTTTTAAAACTGGCCAATCACAGAAAAGTGTGGGAAATTGGCTCTACTTAAACCCAACAGGTAGAAATACATCTCATAACTGGTTGTAGCTTCCCCTTGCAGGGACAATGGCAGTAAGGGGAGAAGGTGTGTGCTTCTGGGCGCAGAGCTGGTGCATCCAGGAGTCCAGAGTCATGGCAGGACTCCTTATTAAAGACCATGAGCAGAGACTGCTGCAGGGCCAGTACCAGGGTTCCCAATATAAGGCAGAAGCCTAGGACTGTCTCGCCTGTGACTTCACCAGTTCCACTGGCATACCCCAGACTGGTGAGCAAGTCAGGCATCACTATGCCGACCTGAAGCAGCATAAGCGGGACCTCTTGGAGTAGTGGATCCAAGAGGCTAGAACGGCAGGGGCTGTCCCGGCTGTGTGTAAGTATCACTATGTGTGTAATAATTGCCAGCTCATGTATATCATGGATAGGTGTGGCTAAATATTCCTCTTATGTCCTCCACAGATGCAAGTGACTGGGCCGTGAACCAGGAGGCCCATGGAAGTCACCTGGAGAGGTTGCAATGCGAGGCAGGTCAGTAATACACTTGCATGTACTGCCATAGGAAACAAATCTAAAAGTATAAGTAAATTAATTGCCTGTATAAAACCTGCATTGTTTAAGGTAAGTACTGCATACACTGGAGAATATGACAGGAAGAGTCTCATATAGTTTGTATGTAAATAAAAGCATACTAGCCTGACAATAAAGGTCTAACTGCTGGACTGCATGTGTATACTCTGGTATCATATGGTAATGTAGATTTGCAATCACATAATAGTACTGTTGTGTTAAGCACTGTTGCCCACACTGTGCACCATAAATAGAATGTGTAGGAATGCCTGTATATGACTGGTGTAATCCCCAAAGGCCATTTAGTACAACTGAGAGACACATAGACAGAAAACAGGGAAAAGGTTGAAAACAAAACCTGAATAACACATGCAACTGAGATGTGAACTGTTGTATTTTTAGCACACACAGCCATGGTTCGAATTCTGGCAGTGGAAATAGTCTGCATACAGAATTATACCCCACAACCGTACCGATATTTATTTATTTTTATTTTATTTTACACTTGTTGACCAGGCTAGTCTTACTGGATATATGTCCATTTTCAGTAGAGGGCCTGGGAGATAAGCTCTGAGGAAACAAAAACAAAATCATATATACAAAAATGAATGTAAACAATACACATTGCAGGTACAGTACAGCGATAATCAAATAGGTCAGAAATTCATAAAATAGTGCAAAATATGCAGGTACAATACAAAATGTAGTTTCAATACATAATATAAAAAAGAAGGCAGCTGATTATATAAAATATATTAGTAAAAAAGTAGTCACAATAATGAAATTCCAGAAGATGTAAGTAATAGTATCTAGAAGGACAAGGTTTGTTGTTATTAAGAAAAAGAAACTAGATTAATGAGAAGAGGAGGGTAGGCAGAACCAAGTTAGAAGAGCTAGTTGATTAGTCAGATTTAGTACAGGGGCACAACCAGTGTGTTCTGAGGAAAGGTTTCAGTTTGATTTTGAAAAGTAATATAGAGGGCAGTGAGGAAAGTTCACTGGGAAGAAGGTTCCAGGATTTTCCAACAGTATTATAGAAGGGAGAGTCCCCAGCCATGTTGTTTGATTTACAGATATTTACAAGAAGTTTATGTTTTGATCGTAAGGTCTTCAGATTGTTGTAAGGGATGATGAGGGTAGATAGTATAGGAGTATTGGTAGGTTAGTAAATGGTTTTATGGGCAATGGTCAGTTGGTGGAATTTAAGCTGATTTTGTAGTTCAAGCCATCCTAGCTGTGCCATCCTAGCTGCTTTAGATTATAACAGTGGCGGGTTCTGAATGGGTTGCATGTAACAAATCTGGCTATGTTATTGTAGGAGATTTCCATTTTTATTAAGGTTGTTTTTAGATAGATTAGTATATATGGGTGAGGCATAGAGGAGAGTAGAGATTAGATGGGTGTGAGCAATAGTCATTCTAGCTGCAGGAGAGAGGAAGGGTTTGATCCTGTAGAGAGAGCCTAGTTTTCTATTAACAGTTTTTAGAGTATTGTTGATACGGGTGTCGAAGTTAAGGTTGTTATCTATGGTGATACCTAGTAGTTAGGTAGTTGGATTTGGGGATATGAGAGTACCATTATTGAAAGTTACTGTGAAATCTATTGGTGAGGGCTTACAAGTAGGAGTAAAAAGGAGGAGTTTAGTTTTTTGGGGGGATCAGAAGGAGACAGCACTGTGCAAACCATTGTTCAACTTTGTTAAACACCTTTTGGTTAAGGAAATGAAGTTCAGATATAGATGTGGCTGAGCATATAAGTGTGGAATCGTCTGTGTATTGTATGCATGTAGTTTGGGGAATTGCTAGGTGAAGGTCATTGATAAATATAGAAAAAAGAGAGTTCCTAATATGGACCCTTGAGGGACACCAAGGTTAATGGGTAGGTGGGTAGATAGAATGTTGTGCCAAAGCACAGCCTGTTCTGTTATCTAAGTAGGATTGAAACCCTTTTATAGCTAGTGCATCTAGTGACAGGGATATGAGGATATTTATAAGTATCTGGTGATTTGCCATATTGAATGCCTTGGACAGGTCGATAAACAGTGCAGAGGAAAGCATATTGTGGTTACAGTTTTTGTTAATACAGTCAATAAAGGAAAGGAGGGCAGTAGTAGTGGTGTGGGAAGGTCTGAAATCATGCTGACAGCTGGAAAGTAAATTATTTTGGATTAGGTGGTCTAGCAATTGCCTGTGGATGCATTTTTCCATGATCTTTGCCAAGGGAGAAAGTAGAGCTATGGGACAGTAATTGGAGAATTCAGTAGATTTTCCACCCTTATGAAGGGGGATAATATGGGAGACTTTGTCCAGAATGTCCAGTAAAGTGGCCCATATGTGTTGCCTGTCAACCTATCCCCCTGGGAAATCAGTGGGATGATCCCAGATGTATAGGCAGCAAATAGGAAATACAACTGATTGACACACATCTATAAGAACAAAGCTGACACACTAACAACTCCCCAAAACCCTATGAGAGTTAGAAGCCATGTATGTCCCATTTACACCCCCATGCTGTCAAGCTGTGGCCAGAGTGTGTACAGTAACAGAGTGAGATGTATGTACATAATAGTAATGTGTAATCTGGTACTGTGTGTGGCAACATTCAAGTAGTGCTAACAAACATTTCTCCCACAGGTCTGACAGATACCAACAACACTGTGCCCAGAAATACAAGAATGATACCCTGTACTGGTACTGTTTACTTTGGTATTGCATGGCATTGTGACTGATGCAGTTGCTCTGAATAATAAGGTATTACTCATCACTGTCACCCACACTGTCCTACAAAGTATAACTTTCTAGGATATCCTGTATAAGAGTGTTGTAATACAAGGTCAGAATGCTAAACCACAGGAGAATTATAAGACAGAAAGCAGATAGGAGATATACAGCAACATCTATATAGCACACACATCTCTGATGGACAGTGTTTAAGCTGTAGCAGACACAGCCATGGTTTGAATCCTGGGAGTGGAAGTAGGCAGCATACAGAATCATACCCACAACTGTACAGATAAGACCAGAATGTCCAGTATATAGGCCCATTTCTTCTGCCTGTCCCCCTCAGAAGTCTGTGGGATGATCCCAGATGTTTAGGCAGCAAACAGTTAATATAACTGATTGTCACACATCTATGAGAACAAACCTGTCACTCTGGCAACTCCCAAAACTGTTTTGAGAGTAATAAGCCAAGTATGTCCTATCTACACCCCCATGTTATCAAGCTGTGACCAGAGTGTGTACAGTAACAGAGTGAGATGTATGTGCATAATACTAATGTGCAATCTGGAACTTTGTGTGGCAATATTCAAGTAGTGCTAACAAGCATTGCTCCCACAGGTATGTTGGATACAAAGACTGTGCCGAGAAATAAAATCCTTGATACCCTGTATTGGTACTGTTTATTCTGGTATTGTATGGAATTGTGAGTGTTGCAGTTGCTCTCAATAATAAAATATCACTAATCACTGTCACCCACATAATATAACTGTGTAGGAAAGCATGTATATGTGTGTGGTAAGTCACTAAAGGTTGAAGAGAACAATAGTCTAGATATGTCCTAGTACACCTCCATGTGGTAAAGACATGGCCAGAGTCTGTGCCAAAAGAGATGGACAGCTATGTGCACAACATCAACCCAGAATCTGGGAGTATGTGCAGAAACAGTGTTAACAAACATTTCGTCCACGGGTATACCAGGTAAGAGGTGTATACTGAAGGTAAAACCAGTTCATGTGTAATGATGACATCAGCCATGTCACTGTCGAAACTAAGGTTATAGGGTAGTGTAATAATACTTGTAAGATACAGATAACAGCACTGACTAGGAAAGTAATGTGGACTACAGGAATATACTAGTTGTTAATTGACATCCCCCCCCCACCACCATATCTCCAACAATAAACTACATACTCACCTCAACTGGTATGTAATGACTTCACTATTCTGATTATGTCCTATTGGATAATAAATATTTAAATCTGTTTCCATGCATGTGCTATACTGAAATATTCCAACATTGGTAGCATGGTGCCATCAATGTACCTGCATGCTGTTGTTATTACCACTGTGGTCCCATATATGCATGTGTTCCATTTGCTATGCGACTGTTCCATATCTGGTGTCTGGGTTAATGGGAATATCTATGCATACTGTTATACCTAACCCTGGAATGTGTTGACTATTACTAACCCACATATGTTGACAGTTAAATACTATAGCACATTTGGGAAGGCCGGTCCCAGCGGACCAACCTGTTCCATTTCAGCTGTCCATGGCACCAGGCACCACCTTGTCTGAAGCACAACCCGGGACCTCCTCATCCATTGGTCCTGCACCACCTTCGGGTGGAACCACCTCAGGGGATGGGGCTCGTCCCTCCTGGGAGTGAGCGTAGACAGGAACCTGTCACCCGTCGCCAGGTCCGGGTCGTGGTGCGTAGCAAGCTCCAGAGGGAGTTTGGAGATCTGCTACTCCAGCTCGAGGGCCATGTGTCACAACTAGAGGGTTGGCCTGGCTCTGCGACTCAGCCCCCAGCACAGCCACCTTTGGAGCAGTGGTGAATGCCCATAGGTGGGGATCTCAGTCCCACTGTTTCCACTAGGGGGCTCATGGGCTTCCGATGTCCCAACACCCCTCCACATCAAGGTGTCTACCCCCCACATGTGTCATATACTTCCCCTGTATGCATCTTGTTTGACTTGTCTGTTAACCTACCCAACCTACCTCCCCAAATATACCTACTATACCTCCCCAACATCCCACTCTCACCTGAAAAAAAAAGGGCAATCTATTCCAATAAAAAAATCTCGCCCGATACATAGCTGTCCATTTCACACACATGTCCACTGGACACATGTAATCTGATCTAATTGTCATCACAACATATTATTGTTGTCCTCACCCCTCTCTCAGGGGTTTGAGTGTATAAATCTACCTCCAAATTCAGTGTATATGCACAGCTGTTGCTGTAGAAGAAATGGGCAGCTATGGACCTTTCCTACACCCTTCCTGCACATCCCTAGCTATTTTCCCTACTGTCATTCCCTGTTTGTGCCACTTTTTCATCACTTTCCTATTAACTCTTTTTATTTTTCTTTTAAATTCATTAGCGTGGGGGTAAGCAGGAGTAAGCACTTTTAAGCAGCAGTAAGCGGGTTTAAGCCTTTTGTGCAGGGTTAAGCAATGCCTGCACAAGTTAAGCAATTGAAAATCTGAGTATAAGAACCTGTAACCGGAAGTTAGCAGTGCTTACCTCTGTGTAAACCCGCTTACAACTGATTAAAAGTGCCTTATTCACTCTGTATCCAATGGCCCTTGTTCTGCCCAGCAACAAAATGAACAGCATCTGCAAGGCTCAAACACAGGACCCTACACAACATAGGCAAAGCGATTTACCACTAAGCCATCTCAGATACACAGCACCCTGATGTTTTCACAAACATATCATCTAGCTCAGTCATTCACCAGTACAGGGAATGTATTTTAACATGTATATGTATGTGTGTGTATATATAAATTAATATCTAAAAAGATATAACATATCTACATACATATGCATACATCTATAGATATATATGTCTATATATATATATATATATATATATATATATATATATATATATATATATATATATATATATATATATACACACAGCAAGTTTTATATATATATATATATATATATATATATATATATATATGTATGTGTGTGTGTGTGTGTGTGTGTGTGTGTGTGTGTAAGCAGATATATATATTTATATAGGTATATATGGACATACAGTTGTAGATAAAAATGAGAACATAACAAAAACATATATGTCCACATGCACCATTAATGGGGTTGAGAGGCCCCAAACAACATATGTCCTGTACGAATAGGTGCCCCCCCCTACAGCCAAACACGTCTGCCTGCAATACACTACCAACTGTTGTAGATCCCATAACCTGGACCTGACATGACATGGGCACAAAATTTTAACAGTATTCCATCCCACCTGTATGATGTCAGGCTGGTATCAGTAACATATCATGCAGTACAGTCTGGCTCCCATAGGGAATGCACAATGTGGAAGCAATCAAAATCCCTCGGATACATATACACATACACATATATTCAGATACAGATATACATATATGTATGCATATATATAGATATATATGTAACTACACATACACACACAGAGATATGCATAGTAAGATACATATGTAGATGTTGCACACAATATGGAATGGTCACTATGCCTACAGTTACCACCATACCAACTGGACACTATGAGCCACCCATCCAAATGACAATCATTGCCTGCAACATATACCCACAGAGAGGTCAAAGGATATAACACCACACACAGGTTTGCATGCATGGGAAAGATTTATTTCTGTACTATTACAGTCATATATGCCATGTCATATAGCTGTTTAGACACTGACATCCATATAAACAGAGTAATGCAACTGTGTAACAGTTATACTAATACAGTAGTCTAGAAAGGTTTACATAATTTGCTTTCCAGGCTGAGGCCTTCAAGTAGTACAATAGTAAAGACAGACTGGGCCACAGGATACCAGACAATCAACAGTATGTAATGCAGATGTATAGTTCAGCAGCCTCTATCTACACTCTGTACACAATCCCTAGGGGTAAAGACCTCAGTTGACACAATGGGATGTAACTGTTACATAACAAGGCATAACTGACACCATCATAAGCACACTGACAAACAGGACTTTTGGTATGGCAGGAGGCAGCAGACCTGCATTTACCCAAGGTGGATTGTATGGTAATGTACTGCTAACACCTGATACCCTCACATGTTGTAACACCCTAGGTTAGCTATGGTTCATCCTCCCTAGACTCAAAAATACAGGGCCATATACCACTGTTACATACACTGGCCTCTGAAGTGCATAAGGGCACACATGTATTGTGTAGGTGAAGCCCACACATATATGGCCCCAACCCCACAATATGTGTGGGGGACACAACAGCAGTGGACTGATGGCAGCATGACATACTCACGGCCCACTACAGAACAACCCCTGACAGCAAGTCATATGTGCAAAGCTTGGTATGTAGGTGGAGGACAGAGGCTGGAACTCAGGCCCATATGTGTAAAACTGTTGTCATACACTAAGCAAGTCACTGGTGTTACAGGATAGTCTGCAACATACCCTTAGTCAGGAATATAGAGTTAGAAACAGAATTGGATGTAGCCATGTACTGATAGCACTCAACACACACTCTGCCAGTGATATTTCTGACACAAGACCTGTGTGGTGGACAGACAAAACATAATGGGCACACCTCTGGCCATCAAGAGGATAAGCCCACAGTTGAGAACTATGCAGACAGACTGCATTCCAAGTTAAACTAGTATGTACACACAAATTCTGTAACACCAGTGCTATACAATGCATACAACAGCTCTACTCACACTCTGTCTGTAGTTCTGGAACCTCCTTCAAATATGTAGCTGGTCTCCTGTAAGAGGTATTGCTACCTGCTGTCTGTAACACTGATGCCCACACACAGGAACGATGTCTATCATACAGGAAAGGTAAAGGAACCATGTGATGTAGGGATTTATAGAAGGTGGTTGCCATGACAGTGGTAATTGGAAGTACTACACAGCAAGCTGCATGCAGGTTGCAGGTGGAGGACACTGATTGGTGTAGAGGCCATCACCTGATCATATGCATCACCTACAAAATCCATGCTGCAATCTATTCCAAGCAGCTCAATCCTTTTACTGGAGATAGACAGAGAGAGAGCGAGTGAGAGAGACTGAGAGAGAGAGAGAGAGGAGAGAGAGAGAGAGAGAGAGAGAGAGATAGAGAGTGAAAGCCAAAAGCAAAACCAAAGCCACAGCAAAAAAATAAAAATAAATAAATAACAAAGCAAATAATTACATCCAGCAAATTATCCAGAACAGACATCATTCCCACAACATGTATGTGAGGTATATATGCATGTAACTGAATGTAGTACTTGGTCCATAATAATGGGATAGATGATGTGGAATGATTTATTTGTGCCATCAGGTGTTGTTGTAATGATGTTCAACTGAACAACTGCTATGGACAATAGTGTCTGTCTCTGTGGGTAGTGGGCCATTGCCATCAATTGTGCAGATCAGCACTGACTGACAAGATGTAAGCCATCATAGTGTATCTTGTATAATGGGAAGTATGTATATTAAGTGGCCAATAGCTGGTGGTGGTAGTAATGCCATTATAATGGACACGTGGGATACACAGCCCACCCCTTGCAGGATACTCAGGTTAATCTGTAATGTAGCATGCAGGAATGTCATAGGTGTGTAATAGGGTTACCTGCAATCTGGTCCTACATATACCCCATTAATGTCAGGCTGTGTCCATATGTGGCACCTGTCTGTGTTGTAGCAAGGCAGTACAGTGCAGCTGTGCAGGAAGGTGTTGTGAGATTGTGGACCTGATGTCTGAATGTACCCCACATATAGGTATGCATATGTGTACATATGTATATACACACACACACACACACACACACACACACACACATATATATATATATATATATATATATATATATATATATATATATATATATATATATATATATATATATATATATATATATATACATGTATGTCCACAAATATACATATACCCATGTGTAGACATATATATCAGCACATATATACAACATCACATATATCTACACATATATAAATATATACCTATATGCACATGTCTACATATATACAAACACACAGAAAAACATATATGTATGCAAATACATGTCCCCTATATGACTACCACAGTGCTGTATGCTATGTGTGAGGAAACAGCACAAATAGCAATACACACAGATATCTACAGCTGACAGTGTGTGAAACCTGACAACATCCCAGGCTGCATTCTACATGAACTTCAGAATGAACTGGCACCCCCATCTAAGTACCATGTTCAATCATAGCCTCACCTCAGGCTTTGTGCCCATTGAATGGCACACTGCGACGGTTATCCCACTCCACAAAGGGAGAGCCACGACAGACCCCAGGAACTACCCCCCCCCCCCCATTAGCCTGACGAGCCTGGTCTGCAAGGCCATGGAATGCATCATCATGGAATCATAAATAAAGATATTGGTAATCTCCAAACTCGGGACCCCACACAGTTTGGGTTTGTAAAAGGCAGATCATGTCTCCTAAACCTGATTGACTTCTTTGAAGCAGACACCAAAGCCATAGATGAGGGTAAGGTAGTTCACACAGCCTACCTAGAATGTGCCAAGGCTTTTGACACCATCCCCCACTCTGGAATCATAGATAAACTCACTAAACTAGGTATAAATCCCTATGTCACAAGATGGGTTGCCAACTGGCTCACTCACAGAACCCACACTGTGAAAGTAGCAGACTCCAAATCCAACTTCAGACCAGTGACAAGGGAGTACCACAGGGTTCAGTCCTGGGTCCTCTCCTGTTTGGTAGCTACTTTTCTGAAGTACAGGCTAACACAGAAGGCCTTTGGCTAACAAAGTTCAGAGGTGACTGCAAACTAGGAGCCATAATTGAAACTCCTAATGATGTGGACATCCTACAAAAGGTCCTCGGTGAGACAGGTGCCTGGTGTCAAAGCCATGGCCTCAAGCTCAATGCTAAAAAGTGCATTGTCATCCCATTTGGTAAAAGCTCTGTACCCATGAGCTACCACCTAGGTGGTAGTCTACTTAACACCGAAAGTGTGATAAGATACCTTGGGACACAGGTGGATAGTAGTCTCTCCTTTGATAATCCCATCACCACAGTAGTCAGGAAATCCTTCTATGTGGCACACCTCATCACAAAAGGATTCTCATCCAGGAAAAAAGAGGTCATTGTTCCTTTCTACTCACTCATTAGACCCCTTATAGAGTACAATGCTCATTTTGGTATGTACCTCACAAGACATCTACAACAACTGAAAAGGCTGCAGAAATACCTCACAAAGAGGATTACTGGCCTTAAACGGATGCCCTAAGCAGACCGTATTAAAAAAACTCCAGCTTTACTCTGTCGCATATTGCCTACTCAGGGGCGATCTCTGCCAAACATACAAAGCTATGTCAAACCCAGAGCTGTTGGACATGCTCCAGTTAAAGAAATCCCAATCCCTCTGAGCTACACGCCCTAAGGACCTAAACCTTGTCACCATAATAAACAGAACATGCTGGAGGGATAGATTCCTGTCCCAGAGACTTCACATATTCTGGAACAAACTACCTATCTGTATCAAACAAAGCTCTTCATTAGCACTCTTCAAGAAAAATCATGATGATTGGATGGGAAATAAGAAATTCATCCCAGGGATCACCTCTGTGGCTCTGCTCAACAGGGGCACAGGAAAATTATTTTCTTGAGTGGTGAAAACCAGCGTACCTTTTTGGCTAGGCTTGTATAGGCCCTAGGGCCAATAGCGTAGTACCTACCTATGAACCTATGAACATATGCACCTTACTGCATGACATATGTACAAAGGTTGACAGAGTTGTGGCTGGAGTCACAAGCACAGGACCAATACTGACATGTTGCTGTGATAACCTCATACATTTACTGTTGTAACAAGGTTTATTGCAACATATATCCTATGAGGGGTATGAAGTCAGTAACTCTCATGGCTGTCACCATCTACAGACTGCAATCCTCACACTACATCATGCAGTTCACAGATAGGTGCTCTGTGGGTAAGACATGAAACAGAAGGCACCACACACTGCCCAGTCTGCAGATGACCCTACAGATGGGGTTTTCCTCATAAACATAGCACTGAAATGACAGGTATTAAAACATGTAGGACAGCCACATCCACACACACCCTGTTAAACCAACAGTTCTCCAAATGCAGTATAGCAGCACTTACAGTCTGTAGTCTGGTCAGGCACATCCCCCTCCTGTATGTTGGCCTGTTTCCACAGTGTATGTTGTTAGAGGTAAATCCCCAATCCATCTGTGATGCTGTTTGCCAAACAACAGATTGAGTTCCTGCTCACAGTGAATGAAAAGGCCCAACACCAACATGATGTTCCTAGATATTGGAGTGTTTCCATGCAATTGGCTATGGGAATGTTACCACAGCTTTTCTACATGCAATCAGATAGGGGAGGGCTGCAATTTGTGTAGAGGCCATCAGCTGATCATGAGCATCACTTAAAATATACATGCTGCTGCCTAAGCAAAGCAGGAGTAGCTCTCCACATCCAGCAGAGAGGGAGTGAGAGAGGCCGACACAGATAAAGATAAGTCAGGGAGGGTTGGGAGAGTAAAACTTAAGCATGTTTGTGTCACACACCTACCACTACAGGGTATCAAACCCCTGATGACTATATAATGCTATCACATGTCTATGCAGTTATTATGCTATGCACATAGGTTACATGTTAAGGAGCTCTCCAAATGTATATGTGATGGTGAGCGACATCTGCAACAGTGATATGGTAACTATATGGTAGGTGTAGTACATGAGCCTGTCTGCATGAACAGGTGTCAGTGTCAACACAGCCACACTCTCACAGGGATGCCCACACATTGACACACTTGGCAGGGCCAGGAAGACAACGCATCACTAGTAAGATTGGCACAACAGAGTACTGTACAGGTATCACATGCACCACAGGGGTCATACGGAGGCTATATGGGCAAAGGGTATGTGGAGGTGTCTGACAGACAGTATGCTTCAGTATGCCAATGGGGGTTGTAGTGAGTGCGAATATGGTCATGGGCATCATACAACACAGGCACAGACACAGCGTGCCAGTACTGACATGCATGGGTGCATTGCTTCATGGGTGTGTAGCGGTCGACTGTGCCAGACAGCTATACAACGCTAGGTGATGGGTATAGCTTAGCATTAGGTCACATGACAATGGTCTGCAGTGTGGCTCAGGGGTGTAGTGTCTGGATTTGCCCACACAGGTGGGTATTGTATTCACCATCCAGTCACCTTGGTAACTATTGCGTGTGGACAATGCTGTGCATTGCTTGCCTTTTATGTGTTTCTCAGTCCATGACATGGATGGTGTCTGAGATGTGCACACCTCCCACATGCATGTACAGTGACATGTGGAACTGTACCTGGGGTGTCTGGCCCATGTTGTGTACACATATTATCATCAGATGTGCCAGTCTTGGCCTCATGTGGCAGGAACAGTTAATGAACAGCAGGTTGACCCTGCACCTACATTGATGGCATGATACCGGTATTCTCTTGTGTCAGTGGCATCTGTCCATACAGGGCATGTTTCTCAGGCATCGCATGTCCTTTGTGGGTCACCTTTGATGGCACCACAGGTGTCCAGTGGGGAACATAGGGAAGGTGCACTGTCAGCATGTATGTGCCTATTGGACTGATGGACAGGGTTCCATGCCCTCTGTAGCCCAGTGCAATCACACCATGGTTACTATCAGTGGGCAATATGCAGGGTACTACCAACATAGCAGCTGTTGCCTAGGCAAGTGTGTGTGTGTGTGTGTGTGTGTGTGTGTGTGTGTGTGTGTGTGTGTGTGTGTGTGTGTGTGTGTGTGTGTGTGTGTGTGTGTGTGTGTGTGTGTGTGTATGAGACATGGGTTGAGAGTGTTCTCTGGGTAATACAAGGGTTGCTAACTTTGTTTGCCTGGCTTTGATTTCACATTTAGGGGTATGGATTTGCACCCCAGCCTTTTGGTTATTTCACATCTGTTATCCCTGTACGGTGGACATTGTGATATATACTAGGGCCACCATATAAGAAATTTGCAAAACCTTCTCTACATTGAGTCCATTTATTACACACTCCCACTGGATATGAATGACAAACACAGACACACACACACCTGTCATGTCTGGGATTAAAACTCCTACCAAATTAGAGCACTACACAGTTATAGGATGCACCATGGAGATTACTGGAGTACTCTTTCCCCAAAGGTGTATTGGACAGTGAATGACATCAGCAGGATTGCCAAAGTAGGGCATTTGAATTGTAGTGAGTGTGAGTAGCCTAAAATGCATTGCTCCCTACACAGACATAGAAACACACACAAAAATGACCACAACTGTTATGTGTAGGAATAGAACCCCTACCAGAGTTCTATATCACGCTATAGCATGAAACTGTTATAGGACATGCCACAGGGATTACTGAAGTGCTCATTCCCCAAAGGTGTATTTCACAGTGAATGACATCAGCAGGATTGCCAAAGTAGGGCATTTGAATTGTAGTGAATATGACTAGCCTAGAATGCATTGCTCCCTACACAGACATAGAAACACACACAAAAACTTCCACAACTGCCATGTGTGGGAATAAACCCCCTACTAGGGTTCTATACCACACTGCAGCATAAAGCTGTTATAGGGCGAGCCACATGGATTACTGGTGTCCTCCTTCACAAAGGTGTATTTCATGGTGAATGACATCAGCAGGATTGCCAAAGTAGGGCATATGAATTGTAGCGAGTGTGGCTAGCCTAAAAAGCATTGCTCCCTACACAGTCATAGAAACACACACAAAAGCATCCACAACTGCCATTTGTGGGAATAGTACTCCTGTCAGAGGATTCCATCACACTACAGCATTAAGGTGTTATAGGACGTGCCACAGGGATTACTAGAGTACTCTTTCCCCAAAGGTGTATTTCACAGCGAATGACATCAGCAGGATTGGCACAATAGGGCATTTGAATTGTAGTGAGTGTGACTAGCCTAAAATGCATTGCTTCCTACACAGACAGACACACACACATGCAGTTGCCATGTCTGGGATTAAAACTCCTACCTAACTAGTTTATCATACTACAGCAGCATGCAGTTATAGGACTCACCACCGATATTACTGGGCTACAGTTTTCTGAAAGGTGTATATCACAGTGAATGACATCAGCAGCCTTGCCATAGTAGGGCATTTGAATTGTAGTGAGTGTGACTAACCTAAAAAGTATTGTTCTCTACACAGTCAAAGACACATACACACAAAGTTGCCATGTCTGGGATTAAAACTCCTACCTAACTAGTTTATCACACTACAGCAGTATGCAGTTATGGAATGCACCACAGACATTACGGGGCTGCACCTTTCCCAAAGGTGTATTTCACAGTGAATGACATCAGCAGTCTTGCCAAAGTTGGGCATTTGAATTCTAGTGAGTGTGTCTAGCCTAAAAAGCATTGCTTTCTACACAGACACACACACACACACACACACACACACACACACACACACACACACACACACACACACAACACACACACACACTCACACACAGTTGCTATTGGTTTCCCCAAAGGTGTATTTCACAGTGAATGACATCAGCAGCCTTGTCAAAGTAGGGCATCTGAATTGTAGTGAGTGTGACTAGCCTAAAAAGCATTGCTCTCTACACAGACAGAGACACACACACACATGGTTGTCATGTCTGGGATTAGAAGTCCTACCTAACTAGTTTATCACACTAGAGCAGTACGCAGGTATAGGACGTGCCACAGAGATTACTGGGCTGCAGTTTTCTGAAAGGTGTATTTCACAGTGAATGACATCAGCAGCCTTTGCCAATGTAGGGCATTTGAATTGTAGTGAGTGTGACTAGCCTAAAAAGTATTGCTCTATACACAGAGACACACACACTTGCCATGTCTGGGATGAGAACTCCTACCTGACTAGTTTATCACACTACAGCAATACACAGTTATGGGATGCGCTACAGAGATTACTAGGCTACAGTTTTCCTTAAGGTGTATTTCACAGTGAATGACATCAGCAGCCTTGCCAAAGTAGGGCATTTGAATTGTAGTGCATGTGACTAGCCTAAAACCAATTGCTCTCTACACAGACAGACACACACACACACACACACACACACACACACACACACACACACACACACACACACACACACACACACACACACACAGTTGCCATGTCTAGGATTAGAACTCCTACCTAACTAGTTTATTACACTACAGCAGTACACAGTTATTGGATACATCTCAGAGATTATTTGGCTATATCTTTCCCAAAGGTATATTTCAAAGTGGATTACCTCAGCAGGCTTGTCATAGAAGGGCTATGGGGAAGGCAGTGTGTGTGCATGGGCCATAATCCATTCATTTAGAGGTTGACACACCACATGCGGGCACACACAAGGTTATATTCCACAGGTACATGTATACAGTTGCTAGATGACTACTTCCTTGAACAGTCATGTTGCACAGCTAGCACTTGCAACACATAATCTGTAATGCTGATGGATACTGATGGCTAATGTCTACAGTGAGTGACATTTACACCTCATGTGGTTTTAGCCATTTGGCTGTATGCTGGGTGGGACAGGCCTCATAATGGATGGCTCCTTGTCATAGTCACTCTCTTCCACACATCTATGTACATCTACTTTTGGCTTATTATAGTGTGTTGTCCTTGGATATGTGTCTGTATTCATATCCACTGTGTGCAAGGCATGACTGGTGCATACTGAGGTGTGTATGCACTATCATCTGCAAATGACAGATATGTATGGTCTGCTGTTGTTTGCAGACATGGGCTTCATTTGTTTAAGTGTGTGAGTATGCCCAGTATGACCTTTCAGTATGTTGTTGTCTGACATTGCCTTCATTTCTCTAAGTGTGTGGGCATGCCCAGTATGCCCTTCTATATTGTGTGGATCAATTCCAGGTAGTTTGTACTCCAGTGCAGACCTTTGTGTTGTACACTTACAGGTAGCAAACTGTTTCTGCAGGGTATCCGTCGATTATTTGGCAATATGGGGACAAACTATGCAGGGGATAGTGTGTACTGTAGGTGATTATGTCTGTGCTGCTTCAGCTGCATGGTATTGCTATTAGCAGTGATATTCAGACATGTGATACTGTTATACAATGTGATGTTTTCTGTCCTCATGTACTGCCAAGTGGACATTCTTGCTTACAGTAATGTCTTACAGGACAAGGGTGACTGCAGCTGTGTCTGCTATTGTGGGCAGACACCTACGCATTTATGGCAAGTTATGCCATTCTGGAGGGGGAGCTGCAGACACTTGCTGCTGGGTCTGTGTATCCAGTTTAGCACCTTGGTACAGTGCTGGCCGAGGATCCCATACTTGTACATTCATCTACCTGACAGTATGGCCTTATCTTGCTGTGGCAATGCCTCACAGCTGTACATATTCACACAGGTTACCCAGAGGCGGTGGCCATGGGTCAGGACATTATCCCTATTGTGGTGTATGGGCAGGTGTGTAACCACCCATGTATGTGTCTGCAGCCAGGGATAATGTGTGCACACAGCTTGGTGTCAGACCCTGCACATTCCATGCTGCCCATACTCCCACCTCCCTCTGTTATTCTAACCTCTTCCATACATTATGCCTACACTCTCTGATACTTTCCCTAAGGGTATTGCCCCATCACTGGTCTGTGTTAGTGTTGGTCCACAGTTCATGCAGTGGGACATGGTGAACATGTTACCATGGTTTGTCCACATGGCCTTGAATATAGCTTATGTGGAGTGTGTTATGTTGTTATTTGGGTGTCCATGACATAACATACATTGGCAGTGTGTGTGAGACAGAGGCCTGTGGGTCATTAGGTGTTGCTGTGGGCCATATGTGGCAGGCCATTGCATTCTGTCAGTCCTACAGTCTGAGACCACCATACAGTATATTCCCCTGGAGTGACAGGGTAGGTGTGATAGGTGTTTATACCAATACCTTCTATCAGTCTTGATCAGGTGGTGTGGATGCTGGCAGGGTGCTACCTACAGCTAGGGACACACCTGCATGGGACACCTGTACTGCATGCTGCATTCTTCTGCCATTGCCATATATAGGTGGCGTCATATTGTACCCATTTCCCACAGCAGGGATATGACCAGAGAGGTACCTGTTGGTGGTGTTTGGGTGAGCTGGGTGCATGTTTGCTATGGACACTACTTGCATCTGACACAGAGATATGCATGGGGCATTCCAGTTATGCTGGCATGTGCAGGAACATCAGCTGTTTCCCAATACATCAGTCCTACCTCCTTTGTGATCTGCAAGTGTCTGGGCAGACATCACCAGTATCCCCTACTACAGGACCAGGTAATGTGATGCATACCTGTATGTACAATTCCAAGGGTGTCTCCATTTCACAGTGACACAATATATACTGTTTGCCTGGGGTACATTCCCCTGTGTACTGCTTGTATATCTAGCCCAACAGTCATGCCATGTCAGTCTTTAAGATGGTGACAAATATTACCACCATACATTTACAATGGCTTACTGCTAGCATGTGTTATACTGGTGGGAATTGTCTTTGGCACTGCAGTTGTGAGGGCTTATCCCTGTCATCAGCAGTAGTGGGCAATGGCCACCAGGTCTTACCTCAACATGAATACATACTGACCACTCTCACACAATATGAAACACAGACCAACCTAACACACACAGACCTGCATACTGTGCAAATGCTACAACATATCCTGCTACCTTGGCCACCTCTAGGCATCTGTGCTCCACTGGTATTATACCTACACATACATGTTACTACATTTCTACACAGGATTGGGGGGGCACATACCTGACAGTTACTACATTTCTACGCTGGACTGGGGGAAGGGGCACACCTGACTGTTTCTACATGTCTACATAGGAGTGGTGCGGCACACCTGACTGTTACTACATTGCTACATAGGATTGTGGGGGGACACACCTGACTGTTTCTACATTTCTACACAGGATTGGGAGGGCACACTTGACTGTTACTACATTTCTACATAGGAGTGTGGGGCACACCTGACTGTTATTACATAGGATTATGGGGGGAAACACCTAACTGTTTCTACATTTCTACACAGGAATGGGAGGCACACCTGACTGTTACTAAATTTTTATGCTGGATTGAGGGAAGGGTCATACTTGACTGTTTTTACATTAATACATAGGACTGGGGGGGGCACACCTGACTGCTACTACATATCTACATAGGATTGTGAGGGTACACACCTGACTGTTTCTACATTTCTACACAGGATTGGGGGGGGGACCTGACTGTTACTACATTTCTATGCTGGATAGGGAAAGGGGCACACCTGACTGTTTCTACATGTCTACACAGGATTGGAGGGGACACACCTGACTGTTTCCACATTTCTACACAGGATTGCGGGGGACACTTGACTGTTTCTACATTTGTACATAGGATGGGGGGGCACACCTGGCACTTGTACACATTTGCTATGACTGTACTGGTATGTCAGGTACTCCATTTCATTCTGTATTCTAACCTATCATGCTGACTAGAGGCATATCATTGTACTACAGGTCTTAGCTTTAGTTGATCTACATATTAATGTCTGACTTCCTACCCTTCAGAACTAACATCCCCCTGCCTGACCTGCTGTAGTCTGTCTGTGTAGGCCTGGGGGGAGGTTACCCATAGGCACCATTCAGAAGCCATAGCATAGCCTCTGTTTGTGTTTGTCTACACCTGTTCTGCTTGCTGAGACTGTTTTTGGGTATGTGAACCTCCCTGACTGGCATGTGTGAGTCATATGGACACACATGTCACCCAGCACATTTCCTGCAGTGGGTTTTGTCGCCCTGTGTAGTACTGGCTACTGTGGTGACTCCAGTATTTGTTACAGATCTCATGGTGCCACTATGGGTGTCTACTATCTGCTGACATACCATTCAGCCACCCGATTCCCTTGCATGCACACATCTATACCATAGATATATGTAATGACACATTCTACTCCATTCGGCAACTGGTAGGTTGATTGACTTACCTTGTGGGTGTGACAGTATTGAGGATGGTGCTGGAGGGCTGCCAATGTTGGATGAACATAGCACACTCCCTATACATGGCTGAGCACAGGTAGTGTCATGTTTGGCATCCCTATTACTGTATGTGTGAGTCAGAGAGAGGTGTCATTCCCTGGGTCCCTACTGTGTCAGTGTATGTGCTATGCATTGCCATTTTGCCAAGGCCAGGGTATACTGGGCATGCATCTATTTGCCTATTGGGGCAGGCTCAGGTTGTTCCTCCTCTGAGTCACTCTGTGCCTGTGCAGGCCTTAGCATTGGTGGGGGGCTGTGTGGCCCTGCCCCATGCTGTTCCTGCTGCAACTGTTTCCACAGGATCATATTTTGTAGCATTGCACATACCATAACAATTTGAGTACATGTAGCTTGTAAGTACTGCAAGACTCCACCAGATGTGTCCAGGCACCGGAACCGTGGCTTGAGCATCCCAAACACATGCTCTATTATAAGTCTGGTTTGTGCGTGTGCCTCATTACGGCATTCTTTTTCGGGTGTGTGTGTATTTCTGATGGGTGTCATCAACCACGGCTCCAGTGCGTAACCAGCATCCCCCACTAGGTGACTGTGAGGGATGTTCCCATTGGCAAATCTCTGGTACAGCTGCGTCTGTTGCCAGATGTGGGAATCGTGATAGCTTCCAGGGCAGCCAGCACAGACATTCATTAAAATGCCCAGGGCATCGCACACAACCTGGCAGTTGATGGAGAGAAGCCCTTGCGGTTGATGTAGACCCTACCCTGATCACCGGGTGGTGCTTTGATGTGTATGTGCATGCAGTCTATAGCATCCACTATCTCAGAGTATTCTGCTATTTGGTGGAAGAGATGCATATTGCTGGCCAACACCTCACGGGTGTTGAGGAAAACTACGTGCTCACCGGCATGTGCTGACATGGCATCCAGGAACTGGTGGAATACTCTGCATACTGATGCTTGTGAAATCTCCATGATATCCCCAGTTGAGCTTTGGGAGGTACCTGTGGCTAGTATTCCTAGGCCTACACATACCTTGGTATCCATTGGGATGGGATCCCCTCTGTTAGTTCAGTGTCAGGCATGGCTGGCACAGCTCAACAATTTGCTGTAGGAGGTCCCTGTCCACCCTATAGCGCTCCACTATCTCCAGCTCATGTAGCCCTTGGTAGGTTACCCTGGGTCTGTACACTCTTCTCTGTCTCCTCGCTTTGGGTTGGTCGACAGCATTCACATCCTCACCACCCTCAACCTCTTCCACATGTTGTTGTATGATGCCTTCTGCATCCTCTATAATTTTGCTGCTTTGTTTGTTAAAAGTTCCCCGCTTGTATACACCGGTGGTGTAGAGTATGGGAAAAACCAGAGGGAAAGGTGTTTGCATAGTTTATAGTAGTGTTCTGTGCTAGGCTGGTCTGCTGCCTGTGTAATTGGCTGATTCTGATACATTTCACCTGCCAGCTATGCTAGTTCTCCTAGATTACTTTCCTACTGCTGCTTTCCCTTCCCATTGCCTTCCTGTTTAAGCCCGGTGGTGCTCCGCACAAACACAGTGCTCAAATATGCACAGAGCTGCTATTTCCTGGTTTACTTTTTTTTTGTTTAAAACCCAGTGCGCGGCATGGACACCCACTTAGGCAATGTAAAGAGTGCTAGGCAGCCTCAGACACACCCCCTTGCCTAGCTGTGCTAAGCTAGGAGCAAACCTGAGCCACAGGGCTCCAATCCACTTACAGTATGCCTGACACACACCCCTATGATGTCAGCTAGCTTCTAGGCTTGCACCAAGCTATTCCTTCTCTTATACTGTTGGGAGCTGACTAGCATGCAGGAGAAATCTGGGATTCACTACCATTCCCCTCATTTGCATAGGATTGCCTGCTGATGCATAGTTACGTGTCCCACACTGAGCCTCCCCCCCTTAGCAACCACTATTCACTGGCCATGTTGTCTTCTGCCTGTCTTTGGGTATAATAGCAGAATAGTGGTTTTAGTTAGAATACTTATTTTAGGTTTATTTTCTTTTTTTCCCAGATCCCATTTGTGTGACACTGCCCTACGCTTAAACAGCTGAGATCGGCTAAAAAAAATAATAAAAGTTTATTTTTTTTTCATTTCAAGTGTTTTCCATGCCTATGGCCTTATACTTGGCCTTTGGCACGCTTTCTACACAATATCCACCCTTTATTTGAAGCTGTCATGGCTCCGTTTTTTAATTTGCAGAAATGTACTCCGTTACTGGCAGAGTACATTTCTACAGATTACACCAGTCCTGCATGGCTGGTTTCCAGCTTCCTGGATCACAAATTCAGATCATTTGCATGGATTTCTCCTGCAAATGGGGTAATTTGCATACAGGGGCTGAATCTGTGCAGGACTAGAGTAGGAGCGCTCTTGCATGCCCCTACAGGTTATTCCTAGACCGCACGGAAGACAGTGCCTGCTGGAGCTCCTGCACTAATCATGCATGCCATGCAAGGCTTGCAGAATCTGGGGAATTTCATAACAAATACCACATAAAGAGCTTTACTGATTTAAGACAGTCTTTTGAGAAAGATAACAAAGGTCACATACAAAGTGATTTGTTGATTTAAATAGAAACATAATTCTCATTTTTATTCTCATTCTGTTTAGAGGAAGTTGAACAAAAGTAAAAAATGATTAATAATAATAATAATAATAATAATAATAATAATAAAAGTAATAATAATAATAATGTGAAAAAGCAGTCTTTCACATTCAACCATTTTCCAGTGGAAATTGGATGGTTAAAGGAAATCAGTGATATTGTAATGTATTAGTAAGCTGGCATTTCATTGTATAGCCTAAAAGGCAAGTTTTAATATATCAATTTGCATACTTCTGACAGGTAAAGTATTACATTAAACAAATTACAGTCTAGCAAATAAATCACAGACAATTTACTATAACAAATAACAGAGTAGAGACTGGCTGCACATGGTAATAACAGATTGATCAGTCATCAGGGAATACCAGAGTAATAGCTCACACAGATGTAGCAAAAAAGCTGTGCCCTCCAGTTTCATGGGAAGGTTTTGTCCTCTTATGTTATTAGAAGAATACAATAATGCAAATGTACTACCCCTCTGAAATACAGACCTCTGATTTCCCTAATGTCTTCTACCACATTACATACATGTTTCATACTAACTTTGCTACTGCTATATCATCATTTGCACCAAATGTCTGAACCTGTTCCTCTCATACTGAGCAGGATTACTACTGCAACAAACCATACTCAATAGGTTAAACTAACTGGACTCATGATGGTCTAAACCGAGCTCATGTTCCCTATTAGTGTATGAACAATGCAATGCTTGGTGAATTCTGCTTCACAGGGATAGGAAGAGCTGACATTGAAGGATCAGTAACCAACATTTTTCTTAATGTTTGGCTACTACAAGCCAATTATCTCTGTGGTAACTTTTCTGATGCATCCTGCTTAAAACACAGAGAAGTCAGAAGGTTTATGATGCCTCACTTTCATGGTCTGTATTCATAATGAAAATCAAGATTAAGTGAGGCTTTTGCCCTTCTGCTCCACGTGAAGTTTCTGTCCTTCCTGAGCTCATCATAGAATGCCTGCATTGCTATTTGAGAAGTGTACCACTCCAGTCAAACTCCCCACCTGGCTCTGTCACCAGAGTGGGTTACAGACAAACACCCAGGTGCTTGGAGCCAGATGAGATAGATCCAGTGGGGCTTGCACCCCTGCCTCACTGGGTAAGTGAAAAATGATGAGTAGTGGTATTGCTGAGGCCTCCCATTTATTCTACACCTCTCATGTCTCTTCACAGTGCCATACTAGAATGAAGCTCAACAATGTCTCCTTTCCCAGCTGATTCTGTCAAGTCCATTCCCTTGGCTGTGGTTTCACTAGATAGTAGGTAGGGACAGTGGGAATCTCATTCATCTATTCATGCATGTCATTAATTAGATGATGGTTTGACTACCTTAAGACAGTAATAGTCACTCTACTGGTTTATCCATGTTTCATTGAATTCCTTCACTTTAACATTCAGAGCACTGGGCAGAAATCATAACACATCAACATCCATCTCTGGCCTTCTTGATGTTTTCTTTTAATTAAGCAATCAGATTCCTCTGGTCTGCACCACTTATAAGTCAGCTGCTAGCTACCAGATAATGCTTGACAATGGTCATCACAGGCATCCACCACAGTCAGGGTGATCCACAGGAAGGGCCTGACATGCAGACAAAGTTGGTGCCATGCCCATCTCACATCCAAAGCAACCACTGCTATTCCCTTGTCACCCAAAAGAGGGGATAAGTACAGTGAGGAGTGACGCCTTGTCCAGCTGTAGCAAGTTTTCAGCCAGTCTTCACATGCAGTACTGACCTAGCCCTGCAAGCCAAACCTTATCATGAAGTTATAGACCTGGCTTGCCATTTTCCCTTACCTGCATTGTTTTAAGATGCCGGAGATGTTTCACCCTGGAGGCCTACTGTAGAAATGGGTATGACCCAGAGAGAGACTTGCACCCTCTCTTATGGATTTTCAAAGGCCAGTGAAAACTCACATGATGCCATCAGAATCACTACACTTTTCAGGACACTGGCCCCTTTCTTGGGGCAAACTAATTTGAGGGTGCCCTGATGTTTTCTAAGCAAAGAGATCTCTACCAGGGGCCCCCCAACAGCTTCTTCAAGATCATTTGAATCACTTCACTGGACACAACAAAGTGTCTGTCTCTGCTTCTTAGAATTCAGTGATCTGATCCTGATTCTCTTTTGAGGCACTGAGGGCCACAAAAGCTATCACTCATCCATTAGGAATGGTGATTACCTGTCTCTGAAGACTGATCGACCCATCTTCAACTATTGTTTATATGGAACCCTTCTCCTCCTTAGCTTGAAAGTTCAAATTAGAACACTGGCTACTGCCACCAAGTTCTGTACCTGAACTGGCTCTGCTCAGGCCCTCAATCTAGGCTTCTGTGCCACTGTAAGTGGCCCTCCTAATCATTTTGGTGAAGTTCCCACAGTTCAGTGCCAATAGTAGCTGGGTATGGGCCTCATGTTCCAGAGCCATTGATTTTTATGACAAGCAGACCTCTAATTTTAAAAATCTGTTCAAATTAATTACAGACATAATGTTTCATATTACCTTTGCTACTCTTTTAATATCTTCTGCACAGTCTCCTCCCTACTCCTTTTCATACAGTCAATATATTGTAGACTAAAATGAGTAAATCAGTCACTTAGCCTTTGGCTCAGTTTCATTGCCCATCTGTTGTCTATGTCACTGCTTGAACCCAGGCATTTTCAGCACCAACCAAACGTGCTCACCAGTATATGAATCTCACAGAGGATACAAATAGTACAAATACTGACAGAATAAATAGATATGACCTGACTTTATTTATTTATTTATTCTTATTTTATTTTATTTTCAATTGTTAACTGAGTTTCCAAGTTTGTCCTGATATTGTTTTTGGTCAAGATCTGGATCATAGCACATTAATGACACATATAACAGTTACCATAGTATATACAGTTCATTTATATACAAAATATAATAATGGTGAAGAGATATGTATAACACAAAAAATAAACTGTTCACAACAATAATATAAAATCATAGGTTCATAAGTAAGTACTAGGTTAGATGTAAGATCTGCACTTGTCCATAAGTAATAAGATATTATACATTATATACTGGTAGTATGTACACATGCAGTCTTTATAGGTTAATCCAATAAAGCCAATTGGATAGACATATATAGGAAGTAGTCTTAATTTCAGTGTTCATTATGATTTAGCCATAGATAAAGCTTCAAGTGAGTTATGGTCCTTGAAGCAAATACAGCTAATGGGTTTAGTCAGATTTAATTTAATTTATTTTCTGAATTTTGGATAGTTGCTGCATAATCTTTTTATCTAGTGGTACTGAGATTTATCTAGCAGGTGCTATTATATAAAATATTTCTAAAATATTACCCTTCTGACTCTTTCCCCCAGATATAGTATTCTTCAGTGCAGGACTAATCTAGTCCTGCATGTAAGCAGCAGTTTAAGAGGAGGACGACAGCGCTCCATGCATATTAATGAAGGCGCTCTGCCGAGCTCCAAATCCTAAACTGAGCATGGACTAGTGCAGAGGGCGTGTCTGACAGCAGTGCTCTCAGAATCAACATGGCCCTGCAAAGTAGAACAGAAGAAAGTGTAAATAAATGAGCGAGACCGCTCATAGGTGTTCGCATATCCCTACCAACAGTCCCCATGTGTTCAACAGCAACAGTACATTGAAATACCAACTAGTAAAGAATAAAAATAAAAAATATTCGAACCACGTAATAAAGACGTTTATAAAACGAGAATTTATTTTTCACAACCAAAAGACTAAACGCTTTCGCTAAATCAATATAACATCATCAGAGTCATTTTGGTTTTAAAACCTTACAGTTTAAAAAGAAGCAGCATCCAATCATTCCACACAATAAATTAACTAATTAATTACATCATTTCCTTTTAGTTAAGCAAATCAAAACAATCCAAACTATTTCATCCACACATATAAAACCAAATATTGTATAATCCAATTTTATGTAAAACTTTTTGTATATATCTATATATATATATATATATATATATATATATATATATATATATTCATATAAACATAAATATGTATATCTCCCTCCCAAACTCTACTTTATAACAGTTGCTCTTTGTTTTAACAGTGGTTTCAAAGAAATGTTGTAATTTAGTCCTGGTGGATTTTGGGCATTTAAACGCATCTGCCATTTCATTTCTTTTACTTCTACTTCATTTTCTGTATCCCCTCCCCTCCCATCTACTACAACTCTATCTATTATAAAGAAAATAAACTTAGTAAAATTTATACATTTTTTACTATGAATAAATAAAGCATTGTATGTGTTTTATTTTTTAATTGCTCTTTGGTGCTCAGCTATTCTATCTTTCAGTCTCCGGTTTGTCTTACTGACATAGAATGCTTCGCATGATACACAGGTTGCCACATATACTAATTTAGATGTATTGCAATTACATTTACCAGGACATGGTATAGTTGTTCCATAACATATACAAAATGTTTTACATAAAATTGGATTATACAATATGTGGTTTTATATAAGTGTGGATGAAATAGTTTGGATTGTTTTGATTTACTTAACTAAAAGGAAATGATGTAATTAATTAGTTAATTTATTG